>NW_022437034.1:2521829-2679109 GCF_009761245.1 Sapajus apella | reverse complement strand
ACCAGCCTGGCCAACATGGTGAAAACCCGTCTCTACTAAAAATACAAAAATTAGCCAGGCGTGGTGATGCATGCATGTAATCTCAGCTACTCAGGAGGCTGAAGCATGAGAATTGCTTAAACCCAGGAGGCAGAGTTTGCAGTGAGTCAAGATCGCGCCACTGTACTCCAGCCTGGGCAACAGTGAAACTCGGTCTCAAAAAACAAAAGGAAACAAGTGTTGGTGAGCATGTGCAAAAACTGGAACCCCTGCGCATTTCTGGTGGGACTATAACATGACACAGCTACTGTAGAAAGCAGGATGACAGTTCCTTAAAAGAGTAAGCATAGGGCCAGGCATGGTGGCTCACGCCTGTAATTCCAGCACTTTGGGAGGCCGAAGCAGGCAGATCACTTGAGGTCAGGAGTTTGAGACCAGCCAGGCCAACATGGTGAAACCCTGTCTCTACTAAAAATACAAAAAATTAGCTTGGCATAGTGGCATGCACCTGTTGTCCCAGCTACTTGGGAGGCTGAGGCAGGCAGGAGAATTGCTTGAGCTCAGGAGGCAGAAGATGCAGTGAGCCAGAATTGCACCACTACACTACTCCAGCCGGGGGGATGAAAGAGCAAGCCTTCATCAAAAAAAAAAAAAAAAAAGTAAGCACAGAATTACCATATGCTCCAGGAATTCCACTTCTGGGAACATACACGAAAGAACTGAAAGCAAAAAACTGGAACCTGTATTTGTACACCAATGTCTATAGCATCATTACTTTTAATGGCCAAAACATGAAAACAAACCAAATATCCTTCAGCAGACAAATGGGTAAGCAAGATGTGGTATATCCATACAATGCAATGTTATCCAGGCATGAAAAGGAATGAAACCTGACTCCTGCCACAAGAAGGATGAACCCTGTAAACCTGACGCCACCAGCCAGTCACCAAGGACCACATATTATGAGTTTGTTTATGTGAAATGTCCAGAAGAGGTAAATCTGAGAGGCAGAAAGTAGATCTGTGGTTGCCAGGGACTGGGGGCATTGGGGAGGGAGGGTAGCTAAAGGGTATGGAGTATCTTTCTGGTTTTTTTTTTTTTTTTTTGAGACAGGGTCTCACTCTGTTGCCCCCAGGCTGGAGTGCAGTGGGTGTAGTCACGTCTCACTGCAGCCTTGATCTCCTGGGCTCAAGCGATCCTCTCAACTCAGCCTCCCCAGTAGCTGGGACTACAGGATATAGTACCACTATTTATTTATTTATTTATTTATTTATGGTAGAAACAAGGTCTCACTGTGTTGCTGAGGCTGATCTCAAACTCCTGGACTCAAGCAATCCTTCCATCTCAACCTCCCATAGTACTAGGATTATAGGTGTGAGCCACTGCGCCCAGTTAGAGGTATCTTTCTGAGATGATGAAAATGTTCCAAAATAGGCCGTGACGATGCTTGCACATATCTGTGCAGGCACTAATAACCATTGAATTGTATACTTTCATTGGGCATATTGGATCATATATGAATAACATATCATTAGAGCTGTTTTTAAAAAAATTAAAAATGAATTTAATAAATAAAGCTAGTGTAGAAACCGAAGCTTATCAAAAGTAAGTGAGGTAAACCACCAAGTTCACCCTTGGTGCAGATCCCCTTCCAATCTCCCTACTCCCCGCAGCCCCACCTCTCACCCCCAGCCAGAAAGGCAGCTTGGCCACACCCAGCCCGCTCCTGCCACACCTGAAATCCATCTTCCATGGTGAGCCAATCTGGCCCAGCCAGCTCATTCGACAGACAAGGGAACTGAGGCCCACAGAGGCTGCCTTCTCTGTCTTCAGACCATCAGTCCAAGAGCCAAGGATCGAAAGGAAGACCCCAGGTTCTGAGCCTGTCCCCCATTCTCTTGCAGGATGGCCCTCAGAAAGTCCTGACTGCACCCTGAAAGTGCAGGGCAGACTCGGTGCTCCCAGGCATTTTCAGCTCTGCTCTCCTCTGCCTCTCAGATGCTAAACCCATCACCACTCCCAAGTCAAGGCCGTTTGCTCAGGGGCCATGCAGATGATCAGCGGAACTATGGGTGAGGCCAAGGCCACTCCTGGTGGCCACCTGTTCAACTTCCACCTGCTAATTCACTGCCAGCCCCTCCTGCCCACCCAAGATGGAGGGGTGGGAGGGAAGCCAGGACACCCTTTCTTATTTCCCCTTCCCCCCAGTCAATGGAAAGGTCCCACGTCTCCACCTTCTTCTCTCCTTTGCCTTTTCTGCTCTCACCCCTTGCACCTCAAAAGCTGCCCAAAAGGAATCTCAATGCTGAGAACCCAGAAGCTTCCATCAAGCAGCTGCCAGGAGAATACCTCCCTGATGACTTTCACTCTGGAAAGCCTTTCTATACATGTGACTGCAAATCTAGACAGGGTGACGTTATTCCTATTTCACAGATAGGGGCACTGAGCACTCAGAGGATCAATTTGACACTGAGGATCAGCCAGGGAGTCAGCAACAGTCTAGCCTCTCATCTGAAGAGAGAGCTTCCGCCTGGCACAGAACCACACATGGGCTGCAAGGAGTGAAGGTGAGACAAACAGCATCCGACTGCTCACTCCCTGCTGTGCTCCCACCCCCCACAGGAGCTCCAAATGCTGGACTGGGCACCACTGTCCTGCAGATGGGCAGGGCTGGCTCTAGACCAGTCACACAGGAAAGTGCAGGCCTCTCTCAGGCTCCTCCCTCTCATGGGATCTAATTACCTGGGAACCATTCTTTTCTCTTTTCGTTTTCTTTTATCTCTTCTTTCTTTTCCCTTCCTTTTCTTTCTCTTTCTCTTTCTTTTCTCTCTCTCCCCACTTTCCTTTCTTCCTTCCTTCCTCCCTCCCCATCCCCTTTCCCCACCACCCCCCACCCCACTGTGATTTTAGCCAGGCTGAAATCACACCCTCACCCACTTCAGGACACCATCCACAACACTCTTCAGTCTTCACAGACACCCCCTTGGCACTCAGCCCCTATTTCTTGACCTTAGGTACAAATAGGAGTTCTCACTCCAAGCAGAGCCGTGGGTCAGTCCTGTGACCCTGGGCAGGGTGGCAGATCTCTCCAGGCCTCAGCGTCTTTGTCTGCAAAATGCAACTTGGGACGCAGCTCCTGCCTTTGCTGAGACAGGGCCCTATGACCAGAGGCCCTTCCTCCCATTTGGCCTGTGGGGACTGAGGAGCCTTCCCTGAGACCCTCCCAGTGCCCCTTCCCTGGGGCAGAAGCAGTCCCTCCACCCTGTGTCTGGGTTCTCTGAGATGTGACTCATGCTGCTTTCAAGCCTGGGGTGATGCAGCTCGAGCTCTGCTTTGTGTGATGGTTTCACTGTCTATGCTGCAGGCTTCCCCCCAGCCTGCCCAGAGCCTGGCAGATAGGTGCACAGCGAGCACTCGATGAATAAATGACTGAACAAATAAAGAAGCAAGGTCCCTTCCAGCGTGAACAGTGACGCTATGCTGCAGGGAAGGCCCCAGCACAGCCCCACCAGCCAGCTGCCAGACACACTCTCAGCCGGGGAGAAGGGGACCCCTGTGGGGATGGGTGGGGGTATCGAGGAGAGAGGGCAAGGCACAGGCTCTAACAGCAAGTTGATCATCTTTCTTTTCCAGATTGCCTGTGACAGCCACTTCCTCCCCCCATAATTGTGTGAGATGCTGTTAGGATCGTTTTTACGCGTGTTAATATCACAGCTTCCAAAAGGAGCAAGGGGCACCCAGAGGGGGCTCGACCAGAAGAAGCTTTGGGCTCTTGACTGAGAGCTGAGTGGGAAACAGGGTCCCATCAGATTACCTTACTGCGCGTGGGGAGAAAGGGGCAAGGCCACTCGGGAACCATCAGGCTGGCGAGAAATCCAGGTTCAAATCTCTGCTCAGCCTCAGTTTCCTCTCTGTGCTGATGGAGGCAGCACCTACATGGCGGGATGTCATGAGGACTCAAAGGCGACACACCTGAGAGTGCTCACAAGTGCACCTGGCGCGTGGTGCATGTCCAGCACACCCAAGCGTCCTCTTGCCTTGCCCCTTCTGCTCAATTCTCACAACAGTCATAGTGACAACCATGCTCCGTTATATGTAGAGCACATCACCCTATTGCACTCATCACAAGCACCCAACATCTGGACTGCAGCAGGTTCTGTGACAGCAGGCAGGGGAGACCTAGACCAGGTGATCTTAGAACAGAGCAGAGAGTGACACCCGTCCTGCCTCATCCAGTGAGCACCACCAGCCTTTCAGCTCACTTGGCCTTCACCAGCCTTGGACATGGGAACACCACCTCATTTTCCAAAGGATGAAAATGAACCTCAGGGAGGATAGAGGCATGACCCTAAAACCCTGCAGTGCTGAGGCTCCAGTATGACTGACGGAACTAGAAATTTGGGGCTTAGGCTGAGTTGCCCCTAAAGCTGTCACCTTCTGCCACCACACTCTTTGCCTCCCTCCCTCTCCAGCAAATGCATCATCCTCCTGGAGCTGCTGGTTGGCTCTCTCTCCTGCCTGTCAGTTGCTAACCTCACCACAGCTGCGCTCCTCACAGGGACCCAGCCAAGGTGCACCTTCCTACCCCAGAGGCAATGGACTTGCCCAGAACCTGCAACAGGGAGTGGTTTCAAATCTAACACCAGGTGAAATGCACAGCTGGACATTTGATTGTCGCCAAGCCCCAGCTCTGTAGAGGCACCAAATCCACTGCAACTTCCTGCTCCTCCTTTAATGGGGCTTGGCCATCACCTCCTCTTAGAAGTCTCCTCCGATTTCCCCACTGCACTCCTGACAAACAGATGTCCCCGTGTGAGTCCTCTATGCTCTGCGTGTATGCACCCGTCTGTTTCCTTCACTGGACCTTAAACTCCCCGGGGACCCTAGGATCCGGGAGCGCTTACTTCACCATGGTTGCTCCAGAGCCTAACACAGTGCTGTCATAACATAGGAGGTGTTCAATAGCAGCGGCTGAAATATAAAAACATAAATGGAAAGGAGGGAGGGAGAGAGGGAAGGAGGAAGCCAGAGCACAACCCTTCCTCCCAAAACCAAACTCTCAAGAACTCTGAAGGCTTTGCCCCTCTGCTCTGCCCTCCCACAATGAAGCTGCCCAGGAAATGGAGTCATGGGGCTATGGCGAAGGCAGGTAAGCATACTATTCTTCCCCTCTCTGGGCCTCAACTTTCCCACCCATGAAATGGGGATCCAGTTTCCCGAAGGCAGATCAAGCATATGGAGAGCTTACAGTGGGTCCTTGGGCCAGGAAAGCCTCCCACATTGATGCAGTTGGTGAGGAAGGAGATCCAAGTAGTTGAGCAGGCCTGTGGAGGCCTTGAGGCCCCAGTGGGCCTAGTTCTTCACCCAAATAATTTTTCTTCCTCATACAGGGAACACTAAAAACCAGGGACAGAAATCCAGAGCTAGAAGAGGCTTGGAGATCCTCAGCATGCTGCTCATTTCACAGATGGGGAAACTGAGGCCCAGAAAGGGCGGAGGGAAGGATATTGGCATGTGCTGAGTGAGCCTACTGTGTGCTAGACTTTCTACAGAGCTTCATATCACCACTCCCTTTGCAGATGAAGAAATGGGGACTCACGAAAAGTCTGTAATTGACCGAGGTCTCACAGAAGTAAGTGACAGCGGCAGGATTCAAACCCAGGTGGCTCTGGCTCCAAAGACCAAGCTCTTTGCATGGCACCACAGGGCAAAGGCTTCCTGAAACCAGGACCACCAGAGCCAGTGATTTCAAGATGGTGGTTCCTTGACACCCAATCCAGTGCTCACTCCTCTACACACACTGGGGCTGCCCCACAATGTCCCACCTTCTAGACCCATGTGTCTGATTCAGAAAATCATTAAGCATCATGACTGGAGATGACTATAGTTAGCTCTTCATCCAACTGTTGTACTTTACAGCATTCTCCCTTATAGACCTTCAATCCAAACTTGTATACCTCCAAGGGTGGGAAGCTCACTACCTACTCAGGGCACATTCCATCTTTTGGACAACTCGGTTAATAAGGATGCCTTTCCTTTTAATGCCCTTCTTCTTTTAATGACCCAAAAGCTTCACATAACTCCTGGTTCACTGTATCCACATTTGCTCCCATTCAGTCAGACACACGCATGAGCGCACATGTGTACACACACACACACACACACACACACACACACACACACACACACAGAGGCTTCCTCACCGTCCACCACACTAGCCTCTTTTATTTTCCAGGCCTCTCCCTCCTTCCCTTCCCCAGTAACTACTTTCTAACCTTTACTAAGGACAAGCATATCTTTTTTAAAATACTCAATTTAAGAAAAAATATTTCACATCTGCATGAGCAATACACAAATCATAATTCTTAAAAATAACAAATTGCAGGCCAGAGTAATCATAAGTAAATTGATATTGATAAATAAGCTTTTCTCCAGAGCAGTAGGTGGTTTATTTTAATCTAATGAGTTTTGTATTTTCCCAGCTTTCAGATTCCATGATGAAGGGCTGTCTGCAATAGAATTACGACGCTCTTCGAAATATTGTAATTTAATGCCTCATTTTATCAAGACTTTCTTGAAAATGAGATTTTTTCCCAGTGAAGAATTTTACTTAGCTCTTTCTCATATGCCCCCACCCACTTCCCAGGCACATAGGTTCTCCTCAGGTGGGGCAGGTCGTGGGGTGCAAGAGGTGTGGGGTGAGAAAGTCAGGTTAAATAAACATGGTGGCAGGGGGCAGAGGCTGGGCAGGGAGCAGGAGTGGAACTGCTCCTGGCTGGACACAGCCTTGCTGTGTGACTGGGCAGTACCCAGGGCCCACTCTGGGCCCACCACTGCCTCCTGCAAACAGAGAGAGGAGCACAGGCTTCATCTTTCCTATGAGGAGCTGAAAGGGCTGCTATCTGGGGGTTAAAGAGAGCAGTATAAGAACCTGGAGACCCCTGAAGACTGGAGAGAATGACACTCCACGGGCAGGGGAGCAGCAGAAGCCAAGGCTTGAGGGGAAAGGAACAAAGCTATTTGCAGAGAGCCTCTGGGGGTCATTTGGTTGAATGCCCTCCAGGGACAGGGAGCTCAGCACCTCCTCAGCCAGCCTGCTGCTCTGTGAGGTTACTACAGCCAGGCCAGTGGGGGGTCCGTCTGGATTGGGGTAGTGCTGAGAAACGCTGAAGTGAGTAAAGCAGAGGCCAAGAGAGCAGCCAGGCTGACTGCCCAACTTGCTATGTAAGCTTGCATGAGCTGCTTAGCCACTCTGTGCCTCAGTTTCCCTAATCTCTTAACTGGAGATAGTAATAGTCATACCTACTTCATAGGATTGTTATAAGTATCAAATGAGGTAATACATGTGAAATCTCTGGAATACAAACTCACGTACAGTAAGCTCCCGATAAGTGCTATTATTACTAGCACCATCATCACCACCATCACTGTCATCATCCAATCACCATCAGAATCATCATCACCATCATCACCATCACCACCATCACCATCATCACCATCACCATTATCACCATCATCATCACCATCACCACCATCACCATCACCATTATCACCGTCATCATCATCACCATCATCACCATCACTATCATCATCACCATCACCACACCATCACTATCATCATCACCATCACCATCATCACCATTATCACTATCATCATCACCATCACCACCATCACCCCATCAGTATCACCATCATCATCACCATCACCATTATCACCATTATCACTATCATCATCACCATCACCACCATCATCCCATCACTATCACCATCATCATCACCATCACCATCATCACCATTATCACTATCATCATCACTATCACCATCATCATCACCATCACCATCACCATCATCACCATCATCATCACCATCATCATCAAGTGTGCACAGAAACTACTGGAGAGGACACTGAGAAACCAGAAAAGGACACCTTCTGGGTGGGAAGCCTGGGTGACTGGAAGAGAGAGGTGCAAGAGAAGGGTTTCACTGGATTCCACTTTAGGCCTTTTGAATTTTCTACATATGTTATTACTGCCCAAAAATAAAATTAAAAAAAAAAAAACAAAATAAACGATAATTTGGTATTTCAAAAAGAGAAAGGAAGAAAGACAAATTGCTTCTAATGCGCCCCAATCTGCCTTCCAGTAACTTTCCCTCCCTGTTGGATTTATGGACTTCGGAGTCACACAGTCAACCCCTGCCCTTTTGAAAAACTCATTCATTGGCTCAACAAACTCTTCCTGAGCACCAGCTATAGCTGTTGAGTGCAAGGTATTCAGCAGAAGCCGGGACAGACTCCATCCCTACAGCCTGGCAGGTGAGAGATGCTCAGTCTCACCATCTGGGTCCCAGGTACCCCAAGCGAAAGCCCTGGTGACATCATCTCTCCCCTTCTTGGCCCACTCTCCCCTAAACAGCTGTTCTCCTGCCTGAATTAAGTTTTGGGTCTCCACTTTTGATTGTTAAATTAGGTGAGTTCACCACTTACTGGTATACATGCTGAGGCGTTTAGAGGTAAAGTGAGCTGCTGTTCACAACTTTGAAAGGCATCCAAAACAATGGTCTGATGGAGGGATGGGGAATGAACAGATAGAAAAAATAAAGGAAATGTAACAAAATGTACTCTGTAGACTCCCAGTGAGTATCTAGGTGTTCACTGGACAAGCCTTCCTACCTTTCTGCATGCTCAAAAATTAATAAAAATGTTAGGGGGAAATTAGGAGAATTCAAAGCCACCAAACCTCCAAGCGGTTTTTCACATCTGAGTGGCCCTCCAATGCCCTTCTCCTCTGGGCTAGAGACTTTCCATGGGGAAATGTCTCTGCACGTCCATGTTAAAGGGCCTGGGTGTTGCCTCCAGAGCCTTTGTCATACCAGCCCCCACTAGAAAGGGCACAGTGATGTGCCGGTGCAGACGGGGAGCAGGGGCAGGGCAGGGGCTGAGGGATGTCTCTGCATTCCCCCCAAGTTCACCTCATTTTTCAGACAGTCCATTCCTGTCGCACAAGCAGCCCTAGGGCAGGCCCAGCTAAGAAGAAGAAAGCTTGCACTCTCTGGTATTGCAGGGAGAAGGAAAGGGAGCCACAGAGGGAGGGGAGAGTGTACATATAACTTTGGGGGCAGGCGGAGGAGTGGATGGCTGAATCCATGTTGGGGACACAGAGGAACACTAACACTCAGTCCCCTCAAAGTCATGCTATGAAACCCCTCACACCTTCCTAAAGGTTTTTCTTGATAGTAAAATAACAAAAACAAAGACAAAAATGAATTATTATAGTAGCTCTCCTTTGTTGAGTGCATACTACATGCAAACACTGTGTTTATTAGCTAGTTTCCACAGCCATCTGATGAGAAGGATGCAATAATTGCTATATCCATTTCACAGATAAAAAGATTGAGACTAAGACCAAAGAGGTCATTACTCCAAGGTTACTCAGCTAGTAAACAATGAACCGGGATTTAAATCTCAATTGGGTACTGCTTGCAATTATGATGTAATAACCATGGCAGACAACCAATCTCCATGAGACTAGAAAATTGGGTCCAAAAAAAAAAATCTGCTTGAAAGTACCAGAGAACCATCAGGTTAGACAGAAGCTGCGGTGTGACAATCCAGAGAGGAAGGAATCTCCCAGAGGTAAGCCCACCCTTCTGAGAGCCTCTCTTGCACTCAAAGATTTGGCACGGAATGAGAGTGGAGGAGCAGGCAGAATGTTGGCCTTCATGTGAGCCTGGGGAGATCAAGACTGAGTTTGGGGCTAATAGGGCAGCAAGGACTTGAGGATCCTAGATCCCAGAGAGGAGGGAAGCACAGAGACATGAACTCAGACCCCTACAGAGTTGCTGATGGACTGTGGATGAACTAGAAGGAGATGAAACATTATCAACACTAACTGAACCTTGAGTCAGCTCAGGCCCTGAACAGATTAAAGATGATTGGCTGCTCTGCTGCCTGCTGGATGATATGATGAATCTTCCCCGAAAAGAAACAGCCTCATTCAGATCCTCTACAGTTTGTCATATGAAATGACACATTCATTAAAACATTACCAACCATACCATAAACAAGAGAAAGAAAATAACAGTCAATAAAAACAAGCCCATAGGCAACTCAGATACTAGATTATCAAATATGGGCTTAAAAATTATAGTGATGAATTTTGAAGACAATAGTTGAAAAAAGATGAATGATGTCACCAAGGAACTAGAAACTGCCAAATCAATAAAAATAAATCCCCAAAAGGAATAATACAATAATATTAGAGTCAAGATCTTAACAGATGGGTTTAACAATGAATTAGATACAGTTAAAGAGAAGATGAGTGAACTGAAAATAGACCAAGAGAAAATAACTAGAATGAGCTGGGCACAGTGGCTCACATCTGTAATCCTAGCATTTTGGGAGGCTGAGGCAGGCTGATCACTTGAGCTCATGAGTTCAAGACCATCCTGGGCAACATGATGAAACCCCATCTCTATAAAACATATAAGAATTAGCCAGGCATCATGGTGAGCACCTATAGTCTCAGCTACATGGGGGGCTGAAGTGGGAGGATGGCTTGAGCCTGGGAGATAGAGGTTGCAGTGAGCTGAGATTGTGCCACTGCACTCCAGCCTGGGTGACAGAGCCAGAACTTGTCTCAAAAAAAAAAAAAAAAAGCACAAAAAAAAAAAAAAACACAGATGGGAAAGTGATAAAACAGCTTAAGAGATATATGGGTGGGACATGGTGAAAATTTCTAGTATATGTGTGTAATTTAAGTCCTGAAGAAAGAGAGAGAATAAGTGAGAAACAATACTTGAAAATATATTGGCCAAAAATCTTTTGGAGCTGATTGAAATATCAAGCCACAGATTGGATAAATTCTAAGGATACAAAGCAGGATAAATAAAAGTATAACTACAGAAAACCAAGGGAAAGGCCACGCACGGTGGCTCACACCTGTAATCCCAGCACTTTGGGAGGCGGAGGCAGGCAGATCACCTGAGGTCAGGAGTTCAAGAACAGCTTGGCCAACATGGCGAAACCCTGTCTCTACTAAAAATACAAAAAGTAGCCAAGTGTGGTGGTGTGCGCCTATAGTCCCAGCTACTAGGGACCTGGGCTGAGGCACAAGAATCGCTTGAACCTGGGAAGCAGAGGTTGGCAATCAGTCGAGATCGTGCCACCGCACTCTATCCTGGGTGACGGAGCCAGGCTCCACCTCAATTTAAACAACAACAACAAAAAAGGCCTGGCATGGTGGCTCACATCTGTAATCCCAGCACTTTGGGAGGCCGAGGTAGGTGGATCACGAGATCAGGAGTTTGAGATCAGCCTGGCCAACATGGTGAAACCCTGTCTCTACTAAAAACACAAAAATTAGCTGGGCGTGGTGGCAGGTGCCGGTAATCCCAGCTACTTGGGAGGCTGAGGCAGGAAACTGCTTGAACCTGGGAAGTGGAGGTTGCAGTGAGCTGAGATTGCACCACTGCATTCCAGCCTAGACAATAGAGTGAGACTCTCTCTAAAAAAAAAAAAAAAAAAAAAAAAAATTAAAGGAGCCAGAGAGAAAAGACACATTAATTCAAAAGTGCTAATAAAACTTATACGTGACTTTTTAAAAGAAACAATGAGAGCCAGAAGGACAATGAATGGAATGGCCTCTTTAGTGTGACAAGAAAATTCTATACTCAGTAAAAATATCCTTCAAAATTGAAGGTGTTAGCCAGGCATGGTAGCACATGCTTATAGTTCTACCTATTTGGGAGACTGGGGTGGGAGAATTGCTTGAGCCCAGGAGTTCAAGGTTGCAGTAAGCTATGATCACACCACTGCATACTCTAGCCTGGGTGACAGAGTGAGACCCTGTCTCTAAAAAAAAAGAAAAAGAAAAAGTATAATAAATACATTCAAAGATGAGCAAAAACTGCAAAAATTCAATAGCAGATCCACATGAAATGGAGAGATCTACAGACAATGAGAAAATTACTGCAAAGGAAAATGTACAATACAACGAAGAATAAAGAATATCAGGGTAAATATGTAAGCAAATGAATACTGACTGAAAGACAAACAACAGTAATGTCTTACGGATATAAAATATACATACAATTAAGATTTATAAAACCACTAACACTAAAGGTAGAAAGGGAGTAAATGGAGTTAAAGTGTTCCAAAGTCCTAGCTTTGTTTAAGAGATGGTAGAAAAAACATACTGTACTCCAGTAACTTAAGAATACAGGCTACAGCTGGGTACGGTGACTCACACCTGCAATCCCAGCACTTCAGGAGGCCAAGGCAAGTGGATCACTTGAGGTCAGGAGTTCAAGAACAGCCTGGCCAACATGGTGAAACTACATCTCTATTAAAAATACAAAAATTAGCCAGGGAAGGTGGTATGCACCTGTAATCCCAGCTACCTGGGAGGCTGGGGCAGGAGAATTGCTTAAACCTGGTAGGAGGAGGTTGCAGTGAGCCAAGATCACACCACTGCATTCAAGTTTGGGCAACAACAGAGTGTGACTCCATCTCAAAAAAAAAAAAGATATAGACTATAATCTCTAGGAAATCCACTACAAGGAAGAGTAAAGAACTGTATAATTAACAAGCTAATGAAGGGGAAAAAAACTGAATAACAAAAAATATCCAAGGAATCCAAGAGAAAGAAAGAATGTAAAAAAAAAAAAAAAAAGAAAATAAAACAGGTGGGCAAATAAAAAACTATTATTAAGATGGTAGAAATTACCTAAATATATCAGTAATTACATTAAGTATAAATGGAACAAATACTCAAAAAACAAATGCTCAAAATACTGGATTTTAAAACTACATTCTGCTTACAAAAGATATACCTTAAATATAAGAGCATGTAAGCACTGAAATCAAGGGATAAAAAATGTTACACCACACAAAATCTTGTCAAAAGAAAGCTGGCACAGCTACTTCAACAGCAAACAAGTTACATTTAAGGGAAAAAGATTCTAGATACTAGTAGTACAAACTACTAGATATTTCTAGTATTACTAAAGATATTTCAAAAACAAGCATTTCAACATTATCAAAGGGTGAATTCACCAAGAAAGCAGCGGAAGATAAAGAAAGTAGAAAGTACAACAATACTAAATTTTTACTCCCTGTTTTTCTTTCTAGTTTTGCCAATTTTTGTTTATGTATTTTGAAGCTATGTTATCAGGTAGGTAAAAATTTAGAATTGTTGTACTTTCTACTTCCTTTATCTTCAGCTGTTTTCCTCCCACAATCATAATGGGAGACCTCAACACAACTTTCTCAATAACCATAGAAAAGGTGGAAAACAAATCAGTGAGGACACCAATATCTGAATGATACGATGTACATATTTAACCTCATTGGTAAAACTGAACACGGTATACAATAACAGAATAAACACTACACTTGCAGGGCAATGAAAAATAGTTATAAAAAGTTCCCATGCTGGACCATAAAGTAACGCTCAAAGCATTTCAAAGAACTGGAATCAGGGCCAGGCGCAGTGGCTCACACCTGTAATCCCAGCACTTTGGGAGGCCGAGGCGGGTAGATCATGAGGTCAAGAGATCGAGACCATTCTGGCCAACATGGTGAAACCCCGTCTCTACTAAAATACAAAAAATTTAGCCAGGCATGGTGGCGCATGCCTGTAGTCCCAGCTCCTCGGGAGGCTGAGGCAGGGGAATCGCTTGAACCCAGGAGGCGGAGGTTACAGTGAGCCAAGGTTGCGCCACTGCACTCCAGTCTGGCGACAGAGTGAGACTCCTTCTCAAAAAAAAAAAAAAAAAAAAAAAAGAACTGGGATCAGTAAAAGTATATTCTTTGATCATAACAAAATTAAGTTTAAAAACCAACTATTAAAAAGTATGAAATCCCCAAATGTAGGGAAATAAAGCAATGGTGTTTAAAAACCCATAAATCAAAGGGTAAACTATAACAGAAATTAGAAAACACTTTGAACCTCACAATAATAAAAATATGACATCAAAATTTGTGACATACTAATAGCTGTGCTTAGAAGAAAATTTACAGCCTTAAATTCAGACTTTAGAAAAGAAGAAAATCTATAAAACAATGATCTATGTATGTATCTCAAAAAGTATCTTAAGAAGTAAATTAAAACTGAAGAAAATAGAAATTCTAAAGAAAAATTAATGACATAGAACACAAAATTTAATACACAAAAATCAGTAAAACTAAAAACTTGATTCTTTGAAAAGATCAATACAATTGATTAATCCAGTGATCAACAAGATGACAAAGAAGATGAGATAGATGGCAGGGTGCAGTGGCTCAAGCCTGTCACAGCACTTTAGGAGGTAGAGGCAGGAGGATTATTTGAGCCCAGGAGTTGAAGAATAGCCTGGGCAACCCATCTCTACAAATAATTTAAAAATTAGCCAGGTGTGATAGTGCATCCTTGAGGCTGGGGCAGGCGGATTGCTTGAGCCCAAGAGGTATGGGTTGCATTAAGCCGTGATCACGGTACTGTACTCCAGCCTGGGCACCAGAGTGAGACCCTGTCTAAAAAATACTAACAGTAAAAACAAAGAAAATAAAAATGAAAGAGAAGGTACATACTACCAATTTCATCCATGAAAAGATATCACTGTAGATTATCACTGTAGATTCTATAGAGAGTATAAATATGTATGAGGACAATTAAGGAGATTTTATAAATAATTTTATGTCAATTCATTTGGAATGACACATAAAACGGATAGTTCTAAAAAATGTAATGTACTAAGACTGACATACAGAAACATAGGAATATAAATGATCCTATATTTATTAAAAAATTGAAACTGTACTTTATAACCTTCCCACTAAAAAATCTAACCTCACATGGCTTTTCTATTGAATTGTTCTAAACTTTTAAGGATAAAAATAACACAAATTGTATCCACACTCCTCCAGAAAACAAACAGAAAAAGAAGAAACAGTTCCCAATTTGTATTACGAGGTCAGCAGAACTTGATACTATAATCTGACAATAATTCTACAAGAAAGAAAAATCACATGAATACAGATGAAAACAATCTTACACAGAACATTAGCAATTCACTTCCAAAATACAGTCAAACAAAAGCTGTTGTAGCTATTGCAATAACAGATAAGGGATTATGAGAATAACACATCATGACAAAGTTGGATTTATTCCAAGAATGCAAGGTTGGTTAACTTTTGAAAATCAACCAATGTAATTTACCACAGTAGCAGAAGAAAGTAGGAAAATTATATGATCATTTCAATAGCTACAAACATACATTTGATAAAATTCTATGCACATAAAAAATTCTTAACAAAAAGGAACAAAAGTGGCCATAAATGGAAAAGCCCACAGCTAGTATCATACACAATGGCAAAAGACCGAATGCTTTTCTCCTCAGATCAGGAACAAAACAAGGATGCCTGCTATTGCCATTTCCATTCAACATAGTACTAGAAGTTCTAGCCAGAGCAATTAGATAAGAGAAAGAAAACGTATGCAAATTGAAAAGGAAGAAGTAAAATTATTTCTGTTTGCAGATGACATGATCGTACATGCAAAAAACTCTAACAATTCCACACACACACACACACACACACATACACTGTCTCTCACACACACACACTCTCTCACACACACACACATCCAGGAGCTAATAAACTCAGCAAAATTGTGGTACAAAAAATCAACACATAAAAATCAGTCGTATTTCTATATGCCAATAATGAACAATCAGAAAAGGAAATAAGGAAAACAGTTCCATTTACAAGAGCATCAAAAAGAAGAAAATATTTAGAAATAAATTTAACCAAGCAGGCAAATAACTAGTACATGGAAAACAACAAAATATTGCTAAGGCTAGGCATGGTGGCACATGCCTGTAGTTCCCGCTACTTGGGAGGCTGAAGCAAGAGGATCAACTTGAACCCAGGAGTTTGAGTCCAGCTTGAGCAACATAGTGAGACACTATTTCTAAAAAAACAATTTTAAGGAAAAGAAACTAAAGAAGACATAAATAAGTGAAAAGACATGCCATGTTCATAAATTGGAAAACTTAGTATTAAGATACCATATTTAATATTGTTAAGATACTACTATTTTTCAGACACAATACTGCCCAATGCAACCTACAGACAATGCAATTCTTATCAAAAGCTCAATGGCATTTTTCACAGAAATAGAAAAACCCACTCTAAGATTTTACATGGCATCTCAAAGGACCCCCAATACTCAAAACAATCTTGAAAAAACAACAAAAAGAACAAAGTTGGAGTACTCACACTTTCTATTTCAAAACTTACTACAGAGCTACAGTGATCAAAAAGTGCAGAACTTACATAAAGACAGACATACAGACCGATGGAACAGAACTGAGAGCCTAGAAATAAACTGTCACATAAATAAGCAATTGATTTTTTTTTTTTTTAAGACAGTCTCACACTGTCACACGGACTGATGTGCAATGGCACGATCCTGGCTCATTGCAACCTCCACCTCCTGGGTTCAAGAAATTCTCCTGCCTCATCCTCCCGAGTAGCTGAGATTACAGGCACATGCCAGTATGTCCGGCTAATTTTTTGTATTTTTAGTAAAGACAGGGTTTCACTATGTTGGCCAGGCTGGCCTCGAACTCCTGACCTCAAGATCTGCCCACCTTGGCTCCCAAAGTGCAGTGGCATGAGCCACCGCACCCAGTCACGATCGATTTTTGACAAGGGTGCTAAGATCATTCAATGGGGAAAGGACAGTTTTTTCAACAAATGACGCTGAGAAAACTGTCTATCCACATGCAAAGTAATCAGTTGGACTCTAATCTGACACCATATACAAAAATAAACTAAAAATAGATAAAAGACCTAAACATAAGAACCACAACTATAAATTCCTTAGATGAAAACACAGGGGAAACCTGCACGATATTGGATTCAGCAATGACTTCTTGGATATGACACCAAAAGCACAGTCAACAACAAGAAGATATCTGTACTTCGTCAAAATTAAAAACGTTTGTGCACCAAAGGACATTATCTACAGAGTGAAAAAGCAACCCAGAGAATGGTGAAAATATCTGTAAATCATACATCTGATAAAGGATTAATATCCAGAATATAAAAAGAACTACCACAACTCAACAAAAACATGACAAACAACCCAATTCAAAAACAGGCAAAAAACAAAATATTTTGCCATAGAAGATACACAAATGGTCAATAAGCACATGAAAAGATGCTCAACATCACTAGCCATTAGGGAAATGCAAATCAAAACCACAGTGAGATACCACTTCACACCCATTAGAATGATTATTATCAAAAACGAAAAATTAGCTGGGTGCAGTGGTGCACTTCTGTAAGCCCAGCTACTTGGGAGGCTGAAGTATGACAAGCTCTTGAGCTCAGGAGTTCTAAACTGTAGTGCTCCACTGTGAAGTGTAGTTTAGAACTGTGCACTGCAGTTTAGTGTAGCCACTGCACTCCAGCCTGGCAACATATCAAGACAGCCATCTCTAAAAACTAAAATAAAATAACAAGTGTTGGTAAGGAAGTGGAGAAATTGTAAGCCTTGTACATTGCTGGTGGGAATATAAAATGGTGCAGCTACTATGGAAAACAGTATGGCCGTTCTCAAAAAAATTAAACATAGAATTACCATATTATCCAGGAACTCCACACGTAGGTACACAACTCAAAAGAACTGACAGCAGAGACTCGAACAAGTATTTGTACACCAACATTCATAGCATCATTATTCACAAGAACCAGAAGGTGGCAGCAATTCAAATGTTCATTAACAGATGAATGGAAATAAAACATGGCGTATACATACATGGAATATTATTCAGCCTTTAAAAGGTATTAAATTCCTATACCTACTAGAACATGAATGAATCTTGAAAACATTATGCTAAGTGAAAGAAGCCAGACATAAAAGGATGAATATTGTATGATTCCACTCAAACAAGATACCCAGAATAGGCAAATTCATAGAGAAATAAATTAGGATCAAGGTTACAGGGGTCAATGGGAGAAGGAATGGGGAGTTACTGTTAAATGGGCACAGTGTTTCTATTTCAGATGATGCACAAGTTTTGGAAATGCATAGTGGTGACAGTTGGACAACACTGTGCATATACTAATGCCACGGAATGGTACACTGAAAAAGGATTTAAAAGGTAAATTTTATATTATGTACATTTTACCACAATTTTGAAAAAAAAAACTTAGAAGAAAATTTTCCTAATTTGAAAAATGACATCTGTTTTTTTAAAAACCTACAGCAAACATCACATTTAATGATAAAATATTGAAAGCTTTCTCCTCAATACCAAAAGAAAAATAAGTATGCTTATTATCACCACTTCCATTCAATACTATGCTGGAAGTCCTTGCCATTGCAATAAAGCAAGAAAAAAGTTATAAGTATTGTAAAAGAAGATATAAAACTGCTATTATTTACAGAAAACATAATCATGTTTTAAAAAAATCAAAAAATTCAATAAACTATAAGAATCAATAAGTAAATTTAACAATGGTTGTATAACCAATGAAAAAATCAGTTATACTTCTATATGACAAGTTAATAATTAGAAATGAAAAAATTAAGTATTGCTTACAATAGTATCAAGAAACATAAAACACACAGAAGGAAATCCAGTTTTAAAAGTGTGAGATTGCTACACAGAAAACTAAAAAGCATTCTTGAATACAATGTATTAAAACTTAGATAAATGGAGGAGTATATCTTGTTCATGGATTGGAAAACTCAATATTCTAAAGATGTCAATTCTCCTCAAACTGACCTACATATTTTTGATGCAGTCTCAATAAAAATAATAGCAGGGTTTTTATGGAATTTCAGAAGCCAGTTATAAAATGTATATGGAAATGCAGAAAGCCAAAAATAAACAAAGTCTTAAAGAAGAACAAAACTAAAGGATTTACATTGGGGGTATCAAGACTGCATCTGTAAAGCTATAGTAATTAAGCTCTAAAGCTTGTGTTGGTCAATACCTGTAGAATAGCATATACCTATATGTACCTTTATGTACACCATAGGACACTTACATAAATGTTCTTAACAGCCTCTTTTGTAACAGCCAAAAATAAAAGGAAACCAACTGTCCAACAGTAGAATGGATGCATTGTGGTATATTCACAACATGGAATACTATGCAGCGATGAAAATAAACACATGAACTATACACAACAGGATGACTCTCACAAACAAGTAGAAGAAAACATCACAAAGAGAACCCACTGCATTACTCAACTTGCATAAAGTTCAAAATAGGCAAAATGAATCTATTGTATTAGAAGCCAGGATAGGAGTTAACTTTGGAGGATGATGGGTAATGGCTATGGTCATCGCTTTTTCCTTAGTTTGGGTGGCAGTTACATGAGCATGGTCCCTTTGTGACAACTCAGGCTAAAGATATGTGTATGCTTTTCTGCATGTGTTATACTTCAATTTTAAAAGTTTCCTTAAAAAGTCCCTGTTGGCTTGGTACCAACATCAGTGCTACCAACAGTTATTCTGCCCTGCCTCTCTTCCTGCCTTCTTGCCATGGGAAGAACAGTGCTGGTGGGCATAAAGCCACAGCCTCAGGTCAAGGAACCACCCTGTCTTGGAAGTCTTCCAGGACTGCACCCCTCAACCTACAGCCTTTCTCATAGGTATGATGGTTACGCTTGGCATCCTCAGGCAGCCTGCAAGACTGTGAGCTCCCAGAATGCAGAAGCTGAAAATAACAGTAGCATAATAATAAACAACAGCAACATTTGTTGAACATTTATTATGTGGCAAGTACTTTTTCTAAGCATTTTACATGCAATCACTCATTTAATCCTCCCAATAATCCTTTGAATCAGATACTGTTATTCCCATTTTGCAGAAGAGAAAGAAGACACAGATGAGTAATGATTAAATTGCCAGGAGTCCACACAGTTCATAAGTGAAAGAGCTAGGATTTGAACCTCAGTGGTCTGGCTCCAGAGCCAGAAACACCTCCTCTCATTTAGGGGATGGGCCCAGAGGTAAGGCCTGGTGCCCAGAGCCCTGGCCAGACCCACCCAGACCAGGAACAAAGGAAGAGATGCTTTCCATCTCTTCCAGGCAAACCAGAGTGTTTGTGGACAATGATGAGGTGTGCTCCCTCTTGAAAGCCTGGTTCTAAGACTTCAGGGCAGCAGGCATGCCCCAGCCCGTGGGACTGGGCTTTTAAGTCTGGGGAAGCAGGCTGAGGCTGCAGCATGGGTTTGGGGAGAGAAGTCCCTTTCCAGTCCTAGAGAAGAAGCTCTTGGAGCTCCTCTGGGGTCAGGACCCTGCTGACAGCACTCAGGACAAAGGAGGATGTAGACACCAACAGTACCTTTTCCTGTCCCAAGCACTGTCCAGGAGCCCTGTGCTTCCCACTCCCAAATCATTTCATCCATCCCACCCCCAGGCCAGCAGTCAGGAAACAGCCATGGGGAAGGTAAAGCCAGTCTACTCTGGGAATGAATTCTAGCGCCTCACCATCCTCTATCCCTTACTCAACATACCATGTAACCAGTTCCTCCTTGGGTCTGCCTTTAACCCCTCCTGATGCAGTTTCCTCTCAGTTCCCTTTGCTCTTAAACAATGAGTTTAAGCTCACTGCCCTTGGAAGAGGCCCTCACCTCTGCTCAGAGACTTTCTTTGCCTACCTGAGAGGTACTGGGGTTCAGTAGCCCCTTTGTGTCAGGTCTGGATGAGATTAGCTAGAACTTCAGTGACAAACATTTAATATAACAGACCCCACACATAAGAAGGGAACACCAGGGATCCCCCACCCCTTACATCAAACAGGGCCCTTTGTCAGAAGCCAAAGCCTCAGGAGACAAAAAGTCCTGCCCAGGAGCCCTCTTAGTCCACAGCAGCCAGACACTTAAAAGTGACACCACACATCTGTGCCAGAGGCTATGGGCAAGCCTGATACCCAGTTCAGCAAATAGACCTTATGATCAGGCCACGGGGCAGGGTGCAAGAGAAGGCCCACCCTTACAGCAGCTGATGCATGCACACACACATATGTAAACACACACACACACGTGGGCACACATGGCCAAAGTCATCTGTGTCAACACCAGAAGGGAGAAGCAGCAGTTAGTACCATGTACTTCTAAGCCAGGCGGTTGAAAGGAGGGTAGGAAGGAAAAACAGAGAAACTATGTCCCCACCTGGCTTTTCCCATTTGCCTCTGCCCTGGCCCCTGACACCCAGGCCCTCCGCAGCAGCTCCTAAGGAAGCTGTGAAACACACAGGTGCAATGAGGTCACCTAGTTAACAGCCTCCCTCCCGCTGTATTATTCATGGGCTCCCTTCTTCCAGCCTGAGCTCCAGTTTCCAACGGCCCTCAGGCAGGCAGCAGCCACAGCTTGGCAGGTCAGCCATCCGGCAGGGCCTAGCCCATAGCCACCCCCACGTTCTGCACCCCATGCCCTTCCCAGCCCCTCCTAGGATATAGCCATCCCATGGTAACCAGCACTTCAGGTGAGGGGGAGAATTAGGGATCTGTGAGGAAGATCAGAGAAGGAAAACCTTGGCATGGCCCTAATGAGATACAACATTCATTCATTCTCTCTCTCTCTCTCTCTGTCTCCCTCCCTCCCTCCCTCTCCTCACACAGACACATCCTGAATTGACTGTCCCGAATACGGCACTCTGAATAAGTGTGAGAGCTCATGGGAGACAAGGGCCATGCTTTGTCTATTTCTGTATCTCGGTGTGCCCTTCCTAGTATCCCGCAAAGAGTAGGTGCTTATTAAATGTCCATTGACTTGTACAGCTTCCCAAAAAAGATGGATTTCAAATTGTTAAGAGTGAGCATAAAGAGTCACATCAAGCCATTGCAAAGACATTGCTCCTTGGGTTTTGGGATTGTCATGTTATTTAAATGTCCAACTGAATATATCACACAAATCCCACATAGCTGGAGTCATTAACACTTAGTAAAAATTAATTACAATGACACATACATATTTACGTAGCACAATTTTTATGTTATCACAACTTGTTTTGCCAAGCACTTTTATGTATTTCATGAGAGCCCCCTATTCACTGAATCAAGTGGATTGGTCAGAAGGGGTTTTCCCTCTATTTTACAGATGAGAAAGCTGTGGCTCAGAGAATTAAAGCACTTGGGTCAATGTAAGGACCACCACTAAAGTCTTCACACGCTTCATCATTCACACCTATTTCACTGTCTGATGATTACCACGCATATGGCAACATGATAAAACTACAGGACCAAGCTTCTCTGATGAGGTTACTTGGGTCAAGACCCAGAAAGCCCAGGCTGAGGTCACCTTATGACTAATATGCATAGCCAGAAATACCCAGGAGCTCCTGAGTCAGCCTGGCCAATGGCAGGGAAAGGTGTACGACTGGGGTTAAATTATAGGCACCATTGCATACAAACCCCTAAGTTTGCAGGTGGGAAGAGCTGGGGTCCAGGCAAGTGAGGAGACCCTACATATACATGGCCTCCCCAGATGGGAGCAACCTGCTCGGGGTAGATAACCATCCACCTTTTCAATCCCATGGATATTTAAATACCAGCCAGCCTCACTCTCTTGCGTCCCCTGCCCAAATCCTGGAGTCACCTGAACATTCAGCCTCGGCCCAGGATCAATTATAGGGGAAGTTTAGGCTATAATAAACACACCTGGCAGGGCTATTGAAAGGGGTTAAACCAAACCCTAGTCCCAGCTCTGTCAATTGCCTCTCTGTGGATCCCAGGTGGGATGTTTGTCCTTTCTTGAGTTCAGTTTCCAACTGTATAGCAAAGAGTTTGGCTCTGGCCTTCTGTAAGTGCAGTACGAAGTAATGATCAACGAGTCAGACTGCCTTGGTGCAAAAATCTGCCCCACTGCCTGCAAGCTATGTGACTTTGAGCAAATTGCTTAACCTCTCTGTGCCTCATATTTCTCACCTGTAAAATATGAGTAACGGCTGCCCTTAACTCATAGGGTTGTTGTGAAGACTAAGTGAGGCATTTTAGGTGAAGTGCTAAGCTCAGGGCCTGGCACACAGTAAGTGCTTAGCCAATGTTTCTCATTACTACTGTCAGCTCTGATAATCTCTACATCCGTGGTCATAAACTGGCCACTATGGGCCACATGCAGCTTGCTGAAGGTTTTTCCCTACCATAGACACTTTACAAGGTTGGGGGCCGCTGAGGGGCCTCAAGGGCCTAGAACAGCACCTGGCACACAATAAGGGCTCAATGATCATTTCCTAAATGAATGAATGGCCTCGCTGTGTTTTCAAATATTGAATTCATTGCTAACATCTGAAATAGAAAGATTTTTTGCTTCTTAAAAAAAATCATCATGTTTGGATTCTTTTGAAAAATCAAAGAGTCCATCCAGCCTAAAAGCTATTCTGTACTCCTGCTTGGCAATACAGACAAAATAGTAGCAGTAGCCCCCTTTATGGGACTACTGAGCATGTGCAGTTTGCCACAGTGTCCTCCCAGCTGCCTGGACCCTAAAGGTACCTGAATGCCTCCTGGGGGGACCCTGACACCTTTGGCCCAGGGTCAATCACAGGGAATGTTCGGACAGCATAGAAAGTTTGCATTTACCTGGCCCCAGAGCTTCTGTGCCCAAAGATTGCCCCAGATCTGCTAAGTGCCCAAGGTACTCTGGCATCCAAGCCTCTTCTGCTGTGGACAGGCCAGACCCTCTTCCCCAGAGGGAAGCGCCAAACACTACACACTGCTACAACTTCCTTAGCTTTCCAGGGTGTGTCACCCCCTGCCTGGAAAGCTCCCAAGAGCGAAAAGCAACAGAAAGATGAATTCAATACTTATCCTTCTCACAGAAAGAGCACAGAGATGGGCAGGCACGGGCGCACACACACACCCCAGAGATAAACTTTTCTTTTTTTTTTTTGAGACGGAGTCTTGCTCTGCTGCCAGGCTGGGGTGCAGTGGCATGATCTCAGCTCACTGCAACCTCCACCTCCGGGCTTCAAGAATTCTCCTGCCTCAACCCCCGAGTAGCTGGGACTACAGGCACGTGCCACCATGACTGGCTAATTTATTTATTTATTTTTTTGTATTTTAGCAGAGACAGGGTTTTACTAAACCCCATTTGGCCAGGCTGGTCAGGCTGGTCTCAAACGCCTGACCTCATGAGCCACCCACCTCAGCTTCCCAAAGTGCTGAGATTATAAGCGGGAGCCACTGCCCCTGGCAGAGATAAACTTTTCTAAAATACTGTTATCCATCACAGTGGATAAAATACTGTTATCCACTCCACAGGTGTCCTGTGGAGTGTGGGGGTGCTGGGGAGGCTGCCTGTGCATGCATAGCCCCATTCCTTACCATTTCCCTCCCCCAGCCCCTCCAGGGCTCCGCTCCAGGGGACACACCACCTCTTCCCATCCTCCAAGAGGCCTCCCCTGACCACTCCATCTTCTTCCTGTAGCACATAAATTACCCCATCAGATTTCTCTGTGGCACTGTCATCACCTCACATGTATACTTACTATCTCCCCCAGTGCGATACGGTAGCCACCACACTGAGCATTTGAGATGTGCTGAGAGGGGGATGCATGGATGGACTCCCACTAGAAAACAAGGACACGGAGTCCTAATTGAGATGTGCTATAAAGGCAAAATGCACACTGGTTTCTGAAAACGTCCTATGAAAAAGAACATCAAATATTAATTATTTGTTATATTGATTACATGCTGAAATGCTAACAACTTGGATATACGGGGGTAAGTAAAATCAGTCTTGAAAACATCATTTCACATCCAGGCACAGTGGCTCACACCTGTAACACCGCCACCACTTTGAGAGGTCAAAGTAGATCACTTCAGCCCAGGAGCTTGAGACCAGCCTGGGCAACATAGTAAGACTCCATCTCTAGAAAATATTTAAAAAATTAGCCAGGTGTGGTGGCACACGCCTGTAGTCCCAGCTACTTGGGAGACTCAGGTGGGAAGATCACTTGAGCCCAGGAGGTCAAGGCTGCATTGAGCTATGATCTCACCACTGCACTCCAGCCTGGCCAATAGAGGAAGACCTTGCCTCAAAAAAAAAAAACCCTGCTTCTTTTAACTTTTTTAAAGTGGATACTAGAAAATTTAAAACTACACATGTGGCTTGCATTATTTTTCTGCTGGGCAGTGCAGCTGTGGAGTCTCAGCATGAAGCCCCAGCAGCTGGACAGGGGCTGGGACATAGGTAATGCTCAGTATTGGCTGAGGAATAGCTAAATAAAGGGCCTCCCCAACAGTAGATGTGGGATCCTAAAGCACAGACAGATGGGTCTAGAAGGCTTCCCCACCCCACCACCCAGTTGTGTGCTGGTTTTCTAGTGAAAGTCCATCCGTGGCTGGACGCTGTGGCTCACACCTGTAATCCCAGCACTTTGGGAGGCCAAGGCGGGCGGATCACCTGAGGTTAGGAGTTTGAGGCCAGCCTGGCCCACCTGGTGAAACCTCATCTCTACTAAAAATATAAAAATTAGCTAGGCATGGTGGCATGCACTTGTAGTCCCTGCTACTCAGGAGGCTGAGGCAGGAGAATCGCTTGAACCTGGGAGGTGGAGGTTGCAGTGAACTGAGATGGGACCACAGTACTCACTCCAGCCTGGGCGACACAGCAAGACACTGTCTCAAAAAAAAAAAAAAAGTCCACCCATGCCTCACCCTCTAAGACAAACCTTTGGCACCCCCCAGAGTGTCTGAGAAAGGCCTGGCCTAGAGTTTCTTCACTACTGGTTCCCTGGAGATGACATCAGCTAACCTGGCTCCAGGAAAGAAGGGCAAGATCAGCCTCCTCTTTGGCCAGGGGCAGTTCTGAGCAGGAGAAGCAACATGGGGGGCTGGAGGAGAATAAAGTCACTTATAAGCTGGGGAAGGATGGCTAAGCTCCTGTCTCTGTAGGTAAAGAACAGAAGAAAAGTGGGCAGAGCTACAGGGCACCCCTCAGAGGGACTGAGCCCACAGTAACCCAAAGCCAGGGAAAGGCAGCATTCCTTAGGGACAGAACTGGTGATACAAACGGATACCCAGACAGGGTCGCAGCTGCCCCTTTCGTTTTCCCTTTCTGCCCTCCCATTCTCTCTCTCTTGCTCTCTCCTCTACTTCCCTCCCTCTCTTGCTTTCACACTGGCTCCCAAATTACAGCCTTCTTTCAGAAACAGACACAATCAAGGTGGTGTGCATAGCCCTTGTCACAAATGGCATCTCAGGTCCTCTCCAAATGGAGCATGGCCTTTAAAGAGGAAGGCAATGTCACTAACAGCCTGCCTCAAGGAAGATGCATCTCCAGGAAGACACAGCCCAGAAAAAAATCTCTCACCCTCTTCAACTGATCAGCAGGCAGGCTCTTGGTGGCTGATTGCAGGGCCAGGCCTGGGGCTGCTGGGGTCTGGGAGACAAAGGCATGCCCGCCTTCCTCAATGCTCTTTGTGCTGGAGCGGGAGGAGCAGGACTCTGCCCTGGACTGGCCAGCATTTAGGCCCAGCTTCATCTGGGGTCCTTGAACAAGCTTACTCTCTGACTCCAGGCTGCAGTTTCCCACATGTAAAACGGTAAGACTACCTGGTCTCTGAGAACACTTCTAGGCCTTGAGTACAGGTCACAAACTCAAATGGCTACAGGAGCAAGGGGGTAGTGGAAATGAATAAAGTGGGGTCCAAAGTGAGGCGATAGGGAATGGGTAGGACTGTGGAGAACTGCAAGCTCATATAAATCTAAAAGATGGCCTGCAGGCAAAACTCACACGGGTAACAGAGGTCAGAGTGAAGGCAGAAGAGTAATTACTTCTGGAGTGGGATAACATGGCCTGGGAGGGGGCATAAGAGAGGCTGTCAAGGCGCTGGAGATGTTTTGTATCTTCGTGGCAGTAAGGCAGTTACACAGGTGTATAGGTAAGTGAAAATTCACCACTTCCACTTAAGATCTGTTGACCTTAGTTTATATATGTATTCTTCCATCATTATTATTATTACTATTTTTTGAGACAGGGTCTTGGTCTGTCGCCCAGGCTGGAGCCTGGTGGCACAATCTCGGCTCACTGCAACCTCCATCTCCTGGGTTCAAACAATTCTCCTGCCTCAGCCTCCCAAGAAACTGGGACTACAGACATGCACCACCATCCCAGCTAGCTCTTTTACATTTTTAGTAGGGATGGGATTTCACCATGTTGGTCAGGCTGGTCTCGAACTCCTGACCTCAGATGAACTCCTGCCTCGGCCTCCCAAAGTGCTGGGATTTCAGGCATGAGCCAGACTGTGCCTGGCCCATTAAATAATTTTTAAAACAAAACAAATAAAAGGGATAGCTCCAACCCAGTTTCAACCAACAACTGTTGATTGGGAAGGTGGACAGTCTTGCCAGTTCTATGCCAGAAGTCTAGATGTTTATATGACTGCTGGGGTTTTAAATGTTATCAGTAAGTAATTACAAATGAAAAACTGCAACACCCCCTCCCAACACACATGCACACATATTCAGGAAGAATTCAATTTATGAATGTATCAATTGTCAAGCTCAGAAAATAAGAAGAGGTTTCACCTCTTTACTAGAATATAATATGCCTAACATATAAGTAAGTCAAAGGGATATAACAGAAGCTACTACATTTTGCGTGTATACTACGTACCAGGTACTATACAAAAGGCATTGTCTGTAGTTGCCCTCTTATTAATGCTCATAGCGAGCCTACAAGGCAACTGAAAATTATTCCCACTTTACAGATGAGAAAAATAAGGACTGAGCCAGGTTACATGCCAGACTCAAGGCTTCGGAGCGCTAATGGAAGAAATGGTGCTCAATACCAAGTCTGTCAGCCTCCAAACTGCCTTATGAAAATCACGAAGGGAATGCATTATGATCATAATAATAACCAACACTTGCCTGGGGTTTTAGAATATGTAAAAAACATGAATGCTAAAACTGAGCCTGCTGTGTCACTCTCAGCAACACAGCCTGCAGCCCCTGAGGCTGAGAAGGGCTGTCTGATATTCCCATTCCCCTCACCAATACACCAAGAGATGCCAACATTTATTATCGAGGTGACACAGGCCCCAAGACCACAAATCCTAAGGCTCAAATATATGGAGCTGTGGGCAGCAGCAGCGGCCCACCCCCCTCCCCATGACAGATCCTGATCAACTTTCACACTCAAAGACTAGAAAGCTGTCTCCATGTGGCTACGTCTTAAATATGCCAGTTTTCTGGCTGACACCTTTCTCATCAAAAAGCTTGGTAAGAACATGCATTTTCTGCCCTATGGGATTCAATAAAACCATTTTCATGTTGAATCCAAATAAATAGGGCCTGTAAATGTTCTAATGTTTTCTGAATTGCAAAAATGATCATTCATCACTGCTGCAGACATTCAGATCAAGTCGGAGAAATGTCCAGCACGCCAGAAGCACCCCAGTGCCCCAGTCATTATGCCCCTGGAGTAACCATTATTCTGACTTCTATCATATAGATGGGTTTTCCCTACAGTTGCCCCCTTCTCTACAGGGCCTATACTTTTCAGTTCTCCTGAGTCCCCACCACTCCCTATTGTCTTACATTTGGCCCTGCTTAACTCTTTTGTCTGCATCCTAGGCAAACAAATGTCCAAGGGCAGATGGCTAGAGTCCAGAGTACAGCAAGATGGGCTTTTGCCACCCATCTTGAAAGTAACCACCACAAATACTTAAAACTGGATATAGGCACAGAAAACGGCTGTCGTGTTAATGATCACTAACGATAGGGCTGGAGAAGGTAGGAGAGCCATCACCCAGCAATAATCACCCAGCAATAACCCATTCGGTCAGTGAATAGTTACTGAGTACCAACTACTCCACTAGAGTGGAGGAAAAAGCAGCAGCCTGTGCCCTGCAAGAGCTCAGCGGCTACAGAGAGGCCAGAGCAACGCAGAATAGTAAGAAGCACCAAGGAAGGACCGTGAGTGAGGGAAGCACAGGCTGGAGAGGCAGCCCACCCACACCTGCCATCCTACCTGAGGACTCCTGAGCAGCATCAGCATCACCCATATCACACACGCTGGAATTCGGTAGAACCCAATCTGATCCTCACTTCTCTATCAAAGGCAAAGTACTCCCACCCTGAAATAACCTATCCGGTACAGTCCGACTTGTAAACAACGTTGCTCATCTATTAATGGACAAACAAGACTGCCCAGTGCCAAGAGGAACCCAAATCAAGGCTCAAAATAAAATGTTTAAAAAACAACTAAAACTGAATTTGAAAATGAGTTCAAAAGCAATTAGGTGAGTTTTTACCATCATTTTTACACATTAAAACCTGGGGGTGGCCGGGCGCGGTGGCTCACGCCTGTAATCCCAGCAGTTTGGGAGGCCGAGGCGGGTGGATCACGAGGTCAAGAGATCGAGACCATCCTGGTCAACGTGGTGAAACCCTGTCTCTACTAAAAATACAAAACATTAGCTGGGCATGGTGGCACGTGCCTGTAATCCCAGCTACTCAGGAGGTTGAGGCAGGAGAATTGCCTGAACCCAGGAGGCGGAGGTTGCGGTGAGCCGAGATCGCGCCATTGCCCCCCAGCCCGGGGAAAAAAAGCAAAACTCCGACTCAAAAAAAAAAAAAAAAAAACCTGGGGGTTCAAGAAAGCAGTGAGACATATTAAACTTGTTATATTTTTATTTATTCATTTTGAGAAGGAGTCTCACTCTGTCGCCCAGGCTGGAATGCAGTGGCCTGAGACTGGGCAGATGCTGTCCCGCAAGCAGAAGGAATCAAGCAACTTACTCTCCACTTCATCTGCCCCTCCCAGGTGGATCGGCCCATTGATAATACCTCTCAGGCGTCCTAGAGGCAGAGTGTGTACATCCAGCTTCTGCAAGCCCTGCACCCCTCCACTTACCTCCTATTGGCCCATGTACAGAAATTTTTGTTGGGTTTTTTTTTTTTTTTTTTTTGAGACAGGGTCTCATTATATGGTCCAGCATGGAGTACAGTGGCTATATTCACAGACACGATCCTAGCACACTACAGTGTCGAACTCCTGGGCTCAAGCAGTCCTGTTGTCTCAGCCTCCCAAGTGGCTGGGAATACAGGGGTTCACCACTGCACCCGGTTCCATGTTCAGTTTTGATTGCACACAAAGCTGAATTATTAGTTATTCTAATCTGTTTAACAGACCCTAAAACAGGCTGGGCATGGTGACTCATCACTGTAATCCCAGCACTTTGGGAGGCCTAGGTGGGTGGATCTTGAGGTCAGGAGTTCAAGACCAGCCTGGCCAACATGAGGAAACCTCATCTCTACTAAAAATACAAACAAATTAACTGGGTGTGGTGGTGGGCACCTATAATCCCAGCTGCTCTGGAAGCTGAGGCAGGAGATGGCATGAACCTGGGAGGCAGAGGTTACAATGAGCCAAGGTCGTGCCACTGTACTCCAGCCTGGGCAACAAGAGCAAAACTCCATCTCAAAAAAAAAAAAAAAAAGACCCTAAAACAGACACTTCTGTGGCATTAGTGTGGTACAACTCGAAGGGGCCAGTGGTGGACTATTAATCCAAACCTAGCAAAACTAGCCAGAGAAAGAAGTTTCCATCTCATTCTCATCTGTGTTCTTCTCCACTGCCCTATACAACACCCTGCACCAAGGAACTATGCAATGCATCTTAGAGAAGGCACTGTGGACCAGAGCTCAAGCTTTACTGAGTGTATGAGTCACCCAAGGATCTCATGAAATAACAGATTCTGATTGAGAAGGTCTGGGGTGGGGCCCAAGAGTCTGCATTTCTAACAAGTTCCCAGGTGATGCCGATGTTGCATGCCCACAGCCCACACTCAGAGGAGTGAGGTTCCACTAGACCTTCCCCTCCCAGAAGAATGTGCATTTTAAATGAGCACTTCAGGAAGGTTCCCTTTAACATATTTGGCTCAAATAAATGAAGCTCAAATGGTGAAACTGCAGGTAAGGTAGCTTATTGGGTGGGAGAGCTGTTCAGGAGGCAACCAGGACTATCTGACATCACACCCCTTAAATCAAGCCCTGTGGTAAGCAGACATGAGGAGCCCAGATGTCTGGAGGTGAGGATGGCCAAGACAGAGAAGTATATGGGGGCCCAGCACAGATAAGGCCAGGATGCTAGCTCAGGGCCTCCTACCCCTCACTGCTGTCCTCCAGCAATGCCCGCAGAGCTTCCTGGTTCACACCAGTCGCTTCTGTGTGCCACCTTCCCAGCTCACAGGGTACACCCACCCTCTATCATGAGACGTTCGGCCTTCCTGCCCTCCCAGCCCTAGCAGCCAGAGCCAAGCATTGCTGTTCCCCCAGCCAAGGGATCCCTTCCTAGCTTCTCCTTGGCAGAGTGACATCTAATGCCCCCATCCCTGTAGGTGCTGACCGTAGTGCACCTACCCCTGCAACACGAACCAAGAACCAAGCACTAACTCCAAGCCAGCTCTCCCCACCATGGGCTGACTCATCAACACCACACACCTGGCCCCAACTAGTTTCTGCAAGCGCGCCCCGCCCCACAGCCTAATTCTTCCCTGTGTGAGGGTCTGACTCCCCCTCAACACACACACACACACACACACACACACACACACACACACACACACTCTCCAAATGTGTCTCTCTAGCTTATTTCAAAATCCAAATTAGGGTGGCGGCACTTGCCAAGGGGCTGGAAGGCGAGGTCATTGCCAGCTCTGGTCTGAGAGGGCAAAGGATGCAGAAAAAAAGAAGGCTCTGCTTTCTGAATTACTAGGGAGGATGGGGACGTTTGACTACTGAGGAAAGGCTAATTTCCTCGCAGTGGACCGCTGACAGCACTAGGGCTGGGGCTGGGGTCACAGTGGGGCGGCGGCTGGCACCGGATCTCTGCTGACAGCACGCAGGCAGCCTCTCTAGGTGCCCGCTCGGGGAAAGCCAGGCAAACTGCCCGCCGGCTGGCGCCGCCACCTCCTTGGAACACGCGGGCTCTGCCCAAGTCCCGGGCTGACCTACGGTGGAGACGAGGGGCAGTGCTCCCTGGTGCAAGCCCCTAAGGGCAGCCAGCACGCCTCGTAACGGGCCAACTCCGGGGCCAGAAGGCGAAGCGCGAGCCGCATAAGGCTCCCGGCTCCGCGAGGGGCGCGTCTTCCCACAGCTGGACCGAATTTGGGAGGATGCATAAGTCCCCTGGGGTCTCCCGCGGGCACAGGGACGTGATAAGGGGAGGAGAGATCTACGTGCCTTTAGTTCCCTTCAGTGCCGCTGCCCAGCCCGGTAGGGGTGGGCCACACCCCATCCCCACTGTCCAAATGGGGACCCAGAGCTCAAGAGAGGATGGGATTGGACCCCAACGCCCTCCACTTCCTAAATTCTCCCCACCCCAGACCTGGACCCTCTACCAAGAGCCGAGAGCAAAGCCCCCGAATGTTGGCTGTCCCAGGACCGGGGATGGGGGATGGGGTGCCTGTCCTCCCAAGGCTAACGCGAACGGAATTCGAGTTCCGGGGCAATCAAAGTTGCCGCGCGTCGGGCTGGGAACTCGGAGCGGGACGCGGGGCTGGGGCCAGGGGCCCGAGACCGAAGGAGGCCCCGAGCGCCCGCCGCGGGCGATGGCCGCGCTGGGAACAAGTGGTTCGGCAGCTGCGGTCACCGCCAACTTTCCCGCCGCGCGGCGGGCGAACGGTGAGGGGAAGGCGAGGGAAGCGAGGAGGGAAGGGGCGGTGCGCGGCTCCGGGTACCGTGTGCGTGTGTGCAGCGACGCCGCGCCGCGCCTCGGGCTCTGCTCTCTGCCGGATAGGCCCCCGCGGGCCGCCTGCTCGGGCCCTGGCCACCGCCGCGTCTCGCCGCCGGTGCGAAGGCTCATGCGCGGCGTGCCGGCTGCTCCCGGGTCCCCTCGGGCCGCCCGCTCGCTGCTCGCCGCTCGCAACTTCAGGCGCGCCGGGGGCTCGGACGAGGCGCGCCCCAAACGTCCCAAGGCTCAGCCACCCCGCGCTCCATGCCCGGGCCGGGCTGCCCCGACCCGCCTGGCTCAGCGTCCGGCCGCCGTCGGACTTGTCCTCTGGCGGAGCACCGCGCCCGCAGCCCGCGTCCCTCTCTTCCGAGCTGCCGCCGACGCTCAAGTCTGCGATCAACTTTCCCTCGCTTCCCCCGCCCAGCTCGGCCCCCGCCGCCCAGACCCCGCCTCCCGCCTCTCCCTCCCTCGCCTCCCGCCGCGCCCCGCCCGCCCGCCTGCCGGCACTCGGCGTTCCCCCACCCCTCGGGCCGCCAGGACCCCCCAGCCCCCGCCCCGGTCCTCCCGGACCCCCGGGATTGGCGCCGAGCCCCGCCGGGCGCTCAGGGCATGAATATTTCAGTGCCGGCGAAGCTGCCCTCTGCCGATGTCATGGCACCGGCTGCTGTGGCAACTCCACGAATCCCCCAAAGGGACAGGGAGGAAGCCCGCGGAAGCGGCCCCAGGTGCGAGACAGAGCCTTGCCCCGCAGGGCCGCCCGCCGTCCCGCAGAGGGGCGCACAGGGGATGGGGGCCCGCCCAGCCTCGCGTCCGCCGTGCACCTCAGGCGGAGCGAGGTAACGCTCCCGGGAAGCCCGGGCCGGCGAGCGGGCGCTCGGCCTAGGTGAGCCCGCGCTATCTGTTGGCTTTAAGCGCCCCCTCTCTGCTCCCAGAGTCGCTGAGCGGTCCCTCTAGTCCTTCGGGCCGCTTGGCCGACGCTTTTCTCCAAACAGCTGCCTTTGCCCACCCCACTCATATGCTCCCTCCTGGGCCTCCTCCCTTACTTGAGCTCAAGATGCCCCAAGTGCTTAGAAATGGGGGACCTCAGGTTGGAGGAGACCCATGAGGTCACCTAGGCGCCCCCACCTCTGCGGGAGCCCGGCCTGCAGCGCCCGAGTCATGGTCTCCCAGCCTTTTTTTGCGCACCTATAGGAACAGAGACTTTATGGCTTTTTGAGACAGCTGGATCCAGGAAGGGTCCATATGCAGGTAATGGAAGAGGTTTATTCCCTGCCTTTGATCTTTACTTCCCGGGGGCTAAACGTGATTTTTTAAAACTATTTCTCACATGACAGGATTTCTGGAGCTGTCACTGTTCCAGTCAGTATGTTGACAGTACCTGCCCCGAGCCAGGCTCTGGACTGAGACTTTCTGGGCCTCAACTCTATCTTCAACAAAGACTTTCTGGTAGGTCCGGTCATTATACCAGCCTTACAGCGAGAAACAGGCTTTAGGAAGAAGCTGGGGACTTGCCCCTGTGCCAGAGTCGGGTATTGAACCCAGAATCTATCTGGTTCCAAAGTTCCAGTTCCTTACCATTCACTCATTCATTATTCATTCATTCACAGTCACTGCTATGTGCTAGCCAACTGAAATAGGTTCTGGGAATAGGATGGAGAACAAACCAGGCTTGGTCCTTGTGCCCATGAAGCTCCTCTAGTAGGGGAACCGGACATTCATCAATGAAACACATAAGCAGGTAAAATTACAGCCAGAATCAGTGCTAGGAAGAAGAGTGCTTTAACGGCACCTGGCCTAGGGGATCAGGGAAAACCTCCTGGAGGAGGTGACTGAGCTGAAGGATGAGCAAGGGAGAGAGTGGAGTTTTAGGCAGGAGAAACAGTATGTGCAAAGGCCCCAGGTGCCCATTACGGGAAACAGCTGGGCCAGGAACAATGATTTGGTGCCCACAGTCGCAGTCAATTTGTGCAAAGGTGGGAAGGAGCTGGTATATGTTGGGAAGTCCAGACAGAACAGGGAGAACTCCGTGCCTCCAGTGAATGAGGAAACACTCCCAGGAAGCTTGGGAGGGCGGGTAGGCAGGCACTTGGCCTAGGTGAGCCTGCACCTTCTGTTGGCTTTAAGCACCCCCTCTCTGATCCCAGAGTCACTGAGTGGTCCCTCTAGTCCTTGGCAGTGAGTGTAAAGCCACATTAGAGTAGGGGCCAGACTGTGCAGGTGTGTTGACCTTAATTTATCCTAAGAGTGAAAGCTTCAGAGACTGGGCATGGTGGCTGACGCCTGTAATCACAGCATTTTGGGATGCTGAGGCAGTAGGATCACTTGAGGCCAGGGGTTTCAGACAAGGTTTCAGACCTGTAGAAATACTTTATCTCTACAAAAAATTTAAATATTAGACAGACATGGTGGCATGAACCTGTAGTCTCAGCTACTCAGAAAGCTGAGGTGGAAGGTTCACTTGAGTGAACCAAAAAGTTCAAGGCTGCAGTGAGCTATGCTCATGCCACTGCACCACTCCAGCCTAGGGGACAGAGCAAGACCCTGTCTCAAGAGAAAAAAAAAAGAGTGAAAGCTTCCAAGCAGGTAGTTGGAGTGGAGGGTGAGGGGTAGGGGTGTCATGATTGGATTTATGGTTAGGAAAAATAAGAATTGAGGTGGGGCACAGTGGCTCGCTGCCTGTAATCCCAGCATTTTGGGAGGCTGAGGCAGGCGGATCCCTTCAGTTCAGGAGCTTGAGACCAGGCTGGCCAGTATAGCAAACCCCATCTCTACCAAAAAATACGAAAAAATTAGCAGGGTGTGGTGGTGTGCACCTGTAGTCCCAGCTACTCACAAGGCTGAGACAGGAGAATCGCCTGAACCCAGGAGCTGGAGGTGGCAGTGAGCCGAGATCATGCCACTGCACTCCAGCCTGGGCAACAGAGCAAGAGCAAGACTCTATCTCAAAAAAAAATAAAATAAAATAAAATAAAAAAAGCAGAGAGAGAGAGAGAGAGAGAGAGAGAATTAATTGGGAGGTAACAGTTGACTAGAAGAGACTGCTTCACTTAGAAGTATTTATTTGTCAAATACTATTTGTCAAATACTATGTGCCAAGAAATTTTCTAGACCAGGAGTCAGCACACTGGTACCCACAGGTTAAATCTGCCCCATTATATGTTTTTGTAAAATTTTAGTGGCACACAGACATGGCCTATCCTGGAGTGTCTCCTTTCACACTACAACTATAGGCATAAGGAATTTCAACAGGGACCGTATGGCCTGCAAAAACAAAAATATTTACAGCTTTCCCTTTATAGAAAAAGTTAGCTAACGCTTAGGATATGTCAATGAACAACACACACACGTGCGCACACACATGCGCACACACACGTGCATGCTTGCACCAAACAAATCCCTGCCGTGGTGGTGCTTCCATGTCCTCAGGCTGCTGCAGTGTCTAGGTGATTGGTGACAGAGACCTGGAATGAGGGGGTGGGTAGAAGTGGAGAGAAGTGACTTTCAGGAGGTAAAAAGCTCCAGGGCCATGAGAGGGAGTGGTTCTGCGTGAGACAGTGAAGGGTCAAGGAGACTCCTGGGTTTCTGGCTTGTGGTAGCAGATAGACAGTGTGCTGTTTGCTGTGGTGGGGCCCTCTGAGGAGGCCGCTATGGAGACCTGAGCAGGAGCTCCCTCAGGACGTGTTGTGTGAGAGGCCTGTGCAGTCACAGAACAGAGATGCCAAGTAGGCTGGACAGATGAACTGGAGCCATGGTCGTACGTGTCTTAGGTCATGCTTTTACACAGGGTGCTGGAGCCAGGAGTCTGGAGAGCTGGTAGCTGAGTTCTAGATCTCCTCTAGCTGGGTGGTGGCAGCAATGGACACTGGACCTCTCTTGGCCTCGTGTTCCCCACTCGTAAAATGAAAGCATGAGAGGAGGAGCTCTTCAGGGTTCTCCAACCCTCAAACCTTCGCTTACACTCTGTGCCAAGCACCATGCTGGGAACTGGGGTGTCATTTTGGGGGCAGCCAGCCCACAGAACCACCATGAGTGTGTAACAGACAGGGAATGGAAGGGTTTTGAATGGATGGCGAGGTGACCCAAAGTGCAGCAACAGCAGAGTGTGCCGCCCCTAGACTGGAGGGACGAGGGAGGAAGTAGAGTGACCAGGATCAGGGCACACAGTGGGAGGCGAGGCCACAGTGGGCCTGTGTGGTGTGGGCTCGAATCACAAGAACACAGCTGCTGCCAGAGACGGCAGAGTGTGGAGACGTGTCCTGGCATCTTTCCCCAGCCCTCTCGTCTCCCACCTGAAGCCAGTGGGCCTGGGAGCGTGCAGGGCCAGCCTGCCATGATGCAGAGCAGCATCACAGAGGGGGGGAGAGGATGGCCCTGAGGGGGACAGGCCAGGACCACACTCTGGGGACACAGACGTGAGTGACATCCAGCCTGTCTTCAAGGCACTCCCAATGGGAGAGAGGGGCAGACAAATCAGTTACAACCTAGCAAAGCAAGTGTGGCAAAATGGACAAGTAGCCCAAGGGAGAGTGGGGTGATTTCTTGTTATGAAATCTTGAGCCCAGAAAGGCTGCCTGGACAAGGGGACGTCAGAGCTGGCTTCTGCTACGATGACCAGGAGATCCATAGGCAGCAGAAGCAGAAGGGCCCTCCAGGTGGAGGACCAGCATGCGCAGAGGCCTGGAGGTGGCACAGGAACTCTCCCCGGGGAGCCACGGGAGCTACTGGATCCTGGAGGTGAATAGCAGGCTTGCTCCTCTGCACATGAACCAGCCAAAGGCAGGATGACGGCATTTGCAGGAGCATCAGAGATGAGGAGAAGAACCCAGCCTCTATCCTGTGAACCAGTATCTCAGAAATTCTAATCTCCTTATTCCAGGAGATGAGCTACCTGAGTTTTCACCTTTCTGCCTTTCTGGAATTTCCATTCCCGAAACCATGTCAGGTCTGTTTCCCCAACAGCTCTCGAAGTTCTCCCTAGATCCCTTTCCTCAGGAATCATTTGCCTCCTCTCCAAGCCCCTGGGGCATCAAGGAAGGTACACCTGAGTGATAAAGAAGCACCCCTTGCCACCTCATGTCATCTGGACAAGTCGCTGAACCTGTCTGTGCCTTGTTTCCATTTCTGAAAATGAGAGAATGGTGCCTGCCCAGCCTCCCTCCTAGGGTGGATGTGAACGCACTTGGACAGCCACAAGGAGCCAGAGACGCCAACATCCCATGACCCAGCATCATCCAAACCCTACTTCTACTGGGGGAGCCCCAGTGTATGAAGTAAGGGATAGGACAAGGCCCCTGCTTTCATTGTAAAAGCTAAAAAGGAAGCTCCTCCTTTGTCTTCCTTCTGCCTGCAGGGCCAGCACATGGCCCAGGTGAGCCAGTCAGAAGCTCCACTCTTAACTCTGAACCTTGAGAAGGATCATAACGCTTATAAACAGTCTATAATTGTTTTGAAACTATGCAAAGCACCCAGCCCTGACTCCAGGACTCCTGAGACCTGACCTGGGTTGTGTTTTTGGCCACATCCTTGGCCACCAGCCTCCTTTGGTTCCTATCTGTTGTCTGGGCCTGTCCTCCAGTCTTTTGGCTGAATCTGCCCCTGTTAACTAACTAGTGAGTTCATTTTCTGCATCAAGTAGCCAGAGTTCATTTCTGTTGCCAGCGACCATGAGAACCCTACCTGTTACAGACCATCCGATGATTCTTCTGGTGATTGTAGTAACATAGAGTCAGCGTTGTTAGAGTAATGCTACCTTCCCTTTCCCAAAATGAAAAAGAAAAGAGAAAGAAACAAAAAAAAGTGATAGACAGCTCCTTCCATATCCAGGGTATCTTGCCCGGGGATCTCCAGAAGAAGCCACATCTGTATAGTGCCTTCAGGCTCATGTTTAGTCCAGAGCACATTTGATTGTAAGATTCTCGAAGGCAGGGGCTGTGTGTTTGTTCATTCATCTAACACACATTCCTGGAGGGCCCACAGTATACCAGCCTGTGGGCTGGGTGCCAGGAACACAAAGAAGTAAATGATGTCATTTTGGTCCTCAGAGAAGCTACAGTCCAGTTGGAGAGACAGAGACAGAAACAGTTGGGGAGCAGTAGGACGATGCCATCCTTCAGGCTGGGGCTAGGCTCCGTGTTGACAGAGGGGACTCCAAGCAGGATGCAGTCCACTCTGACCAAGGAGATTAGGGAAGACTCCAATCAGGAGAAACCACTTAAACAGAGCCTTGAAAGGCAAGGGTTCCTGGCATGATAAGACCAGCAAGGACAGCTGAGGTAGCAGGGACTGTGTGTGCAAGGTCACAGGGTATCACATAGTTTAGAGAAAACTAAAGTAGTGTGGCCATAGGGCTGGACCAAGGAGCGTGCTGTGCAGAGGCAGCAAGGGCTGGATCGTGAAGGGTCTGGGGGCCTCACCAGGAGTCCAGGTTGTTTTCAGCAAGTATGCTGGAGGCTTGGAGGTGCAGATACACAGTAGGAGGGGAAAGCATGACCAGCTACAGGAGAAGAGGGGACAGTGCATTGTCCCAGGTTGACCTGGGCTGACATCTTGGAGGAAGGGGCATCTCCCCTCCAATGTCTTTGCCTCCCCACATACCAAATAACCAGCTGGCTTACTGGCACTCTCAGCGAATGCTGGTGGAAAGCAGGGAGGTAATCCAAATCTGTTGTTTTAAACATGCCAACCCCTGGAACCACCTGGAACTAGACTCCATTACACCTTGGCTTTCCAGCCTCTGTAGGGGTGATTTCTGCCCCTGCTGCCTTGCCCCTGGGAATCCAAGAAAAGCCGGCTGGTGCAACATAAGGCTCGCTCCACCAGGCTGCAGTGGACACGGGTCCTAGCCTGCTGGCCCCAGCCTCCGGTTCCTCAGCTGTAAATGGGCATGATAACCCCCAGGCACTGAAACACCTCTCTAGGCTGCCATTCAGATCAAAAGAGAAAAACACACATTAAAGTGCTTTACAAACTGTAAAAACAGAGCCACCCTCACAGACGAGTCTCTCCTCCCCATGAGGGTCGATGATTATTTTTAAAGCACACAGACGCCTCCTGTGGCTCCTGCATAGCAGCCTCCCGGTCCCTTCCTGCTCCCCCTTTCACGCCCCCACCCCACAGCTGATAAAGAGCTGTTCCTTGCTTCCTGCCATCGCCATCGTCCCCAGCCCGTGCGCCCTCTCCCGGGGCAGCGCCTGCCACCATAAACCAGACATGTGTGCTCCCCAGTTTAGTTGTGAGCCCTCGGAGCCTGGCACAGCTGTGGCGGCCCCGCTCGGCTTGTGGAGGAGCAGGCTGGAAGGCTGACAGAGTAGGCTGGGGCCACCCCTCTGCAGTGTGGTATCCCCCAGAAAGGCCTGGGGGCGTGAGGTTCCCTGGGCCCAGCCTTGGAAGCTCACCTCTCCCCTGTGTGGCCAAAGAAAAGAGGCTTCTTCCCTCGCATTCCTGCCCCACTCTCCACTCCCCTCGCCCATCATTTATTTATAAGGTGTTCAGAGCAAAATGAATGACAAAAAGTTAGAAGCTAATTAAAGCTGGCACAGATTGGCACACAGGGGCATGAATTATGCATTGGTACAGAATGGCACTTGGTGGCAAGGACTGGCACCAAGTGCCCTGGGCACTGGTAGGAAATGGGCACCAGCCCCAGCTCTGCCTTGGCCCCCACCCTGCCTCTCTGAGGCACCCTCCATCCGGGGCCCTCTGCCTCACTCTGGGGCAGCTGGCACTTTGTCAGCCGCCACCCCTCAGTGGGCAAATCCTCTCTGCACAGCCCAGCACGTCCTGGCTGTGAGAAGATCAATACCATAATCATAAGCTGGACTTGTCCCACAGAAGCGGTCCCTGGTTCTCCAAGCAGGGTCTCTCACTGCCTCTGCATCCACGAGAAACAGCAAGCTTCCACAAGCATGAGGGCAAGTGGAGAAGGCCTGAGACCCAGGCAGCTGATCACAACAAAGGCGCATCAGAGCTGGAGGACACCGTTCAAGACCCTGCAGTCCAAACCCCGCAGTGTGCTCGCAGATAGACCTGAGTGAGGCTCAGAGGGGGACAGGTTTATGCAAAGCCACACAGCAAAAAATACTAATAATGATAACAACTATAATAAGGGTAGGATTTATTTACAGCTGATCTTGTGCTAGCCAGTGTTCCAAGTCTTTGTATGGATGGTCTCATTCAATCCTCACATGAAGAAGACACTAGAGTTATCCAAACTGACAGGTGAGGAAACTGAGGCAGCACAGAACTGTTTGTCACAGAGCTAATGAGAGGTAAAATCTGGATTAAATGAAATTTAATTTGAACACATATAGGAACCAAAGGAGGCTGACTCTGAGCCCTGTCTCTTGTGGGCAAGGATGGTGGTTCTCAACCCTGGCTATACTTTGGAAACTCCTGGGAGGTGAGGCAGGCACAAGACTAGGATCAGAGATTCTGATTTTTTTGGTCTGGGCCAACATCTGAACACGGCATTCTGAAACCTCCTCAGATGATTCTAAAGTGCAGAAAAAAAAAATTGGTGGGGAGGGTTGTGGATTTTAACCCCAAAAGTCATGGATGTGAGTTTTTGTTCTGCCACTACTGACTCAGAGATTTTGAGCCTAGGGCTCAATCTCTGTGGTCCTCAGTTTCCTCATCTGTATAATGGGGTTTGTGATAGCATGACTCTGGAGTTGGACTGTTGGGGTTTGGTGTGAACCCTGGCTCTGCCTCCTGGGCAGATTACCTAACTTTTCTTTGCCTCAGTTTGCTCATCTGTAAAATGGTGACGGTACTAGTGGAGCTGTGGTGAAGACCGAGTGACATGGTGAATGTAAAGTGGCACCCGGCATAGTAGGTGCTCATGAAAATGGGAGCCATGGTCAGTAGCTGTCCTGGGATTAAGGAACCTTGCTTCTCGTGTCCCACAGGGCTGTGACCAAGATCATACAAGTCCATGTATAACAGAACAGCTGTGTGCACGGCAGGACACAGTGAGAGGCTGTCACTCAGAAGAGACTGGGTCCCCTGGCTGCCTGTCCCTTTCTCTTTATTTGTATATGGGAGACATGAACATAGTATCAGCATGAACATTTCAGACCACATAGACAAACCACTGTTCTCAATTTGGTGTATTTCCTTCCAAGGAATGTTCTATGTGCATATGGAAATATATAGTTTTTGGCTGGGGGCAGGGGTAGGAGAGAAAGATATCTATCATGACACACTTCTGTACTTTTGAATTTTGAACCATATGAATGGCTCAAATATAAAAATAAATGCAAAAGGGTATGCTTCAGGCAGAAGGAAAGTGGTCCCAGATGGAAGCTTGGATATTCAGAAAGGAAACAAGAGCAATAGAGAGGGAAATACTGGTAAATACAAATGAATCTTGGCTGGATAAAACAATAAAAGTAATGTTTAAAATATACAGGGAGAATTAAAATGCAAGATCCAACAGCACATGAGCGGGAAGATGGTAAATGGAGTTAGAATGCTCTAAGGTCCTAGCAGTGTCCAAGAAGTGGGTAGAAAAGGGTATGTGTGGCAAACATTAATAAATCAAGGATGCTTGCTCCAGCTCCAGGCTAACCCTCCAAGAGTGGTAATTGGACGTATCACTAACCAGCCAGTTGAAGGAAAATGGAATAATGAAGTGTGTGTGTTTTTAAAAAATTCAAAGAATTTTTTGTTGTTACAAATAGAGCCATACTGCACATATTGTCCTCGAACTTTTTTTTTAATCTTAAGATATATCCTGTAGCTCTTTCCTCAATGGTCCCAGAGAGCCTGACTCCTTTTTGTCTGCCAGTGTGTATCCCACGGAATGATGGCAACAACAGAACATTAAACTGAGGTTGTGCTCTTCCAAACACAGGGCTCTGTGTGACGGTGCAGGTCACACATCCACGGAGCCCGCCCTGACTGCAGACGATGGTGCAGGGAGAAGGTGATTCCCGTTCTCCTTGTAATGCCAAAAAGTGTCTTTTAAAAAAAATGTCCAGAGATCACTTCTTTTATTGGGAAGCAGACGCAGAGTTAGGGTCTCCACAACCTACAGTGGGGGACAGTAAGCAAGACCTGTTCTCTTTGTATTCTGAACCCCCATACCCCACCTGACCCATCAGTCCCATACAAGAAAACCTAATGTCCATCAAAAAGAGAGGCAGACTTTGATCATCTGGCTCAGTCTTCCACCCCTGGGCCCTACTGCTGTCAAACCTCTCCAGAGAAGAACTTGCCCTCATTCTGGTAACAGTCTTCAGAGGACAGGACACCCATTCGGTGTGGTCTACAAGTCACTTTCTGCCAAATGCAAGCCTTCTTCCAGTGACTTCTTTGAGTCACATGGTGAGAAAGTTATTCCCCTTTTAGTCCTGCCCTGTCCTATAGAAAGAAGCCAAGGAGAAAGCGTCGGCTTGTGCTATTTTGTCTTTAACACTTGATAATCCCTCTTCCTTGAACCAGAAGGAATCAGGCCTTCTGCTCTGCCTCTGGCAGGCAATTATGGCTGTATCTAGTAATACTGTTTTGCTATCATTGTATTTATTTTAATAGTTAGATTGTATTTATTGTAAATAGCACTTTAAAAAGTCTATGATGGTGATAAAAAGTCTTTTAAAATAAACGTATGAGTTTAAAAGTGACGGATTAAAATGTAAATTGAGTCAGTAACAGTATAGTTGTCACATGAATAGGCCAAAATTGGTAAATATGGTAAGTGAATAATTGAAACTGGGAGGTCTGAGCCTGAAAAATTAAGTCAAATCATCTCTGTATTACTCATTCAAAAGCCTTCCAAACCCTACAACACCATTCCTGCAAATCAGGCCACCATACCTTTTCAGGTTCAACCTAACCTCTCTTCTCTATAAAACCTCTATCTCAGCTGACCAAATACACAGACACACAGAGGGGTGTTTAGTGTAGTGCTCTTTATAATAGGGGTCCAAAAGGGGAAGAAATCTACATGTCCCTCAAACTGGTTGAACAGACCATGCTTTGATCTATCCCTTCTATGGACCACTCTGCCCTTTTGACCTCCCTCTCTCCTGGCCTGGGCTTATACTGTCATCTCCCCCACCATTGCCCTCTGCCCTCTTCTTGTTTCTGCTGAAACCTGTTCTTCAAATCCCATCAGCCTTCTCGGCCCACTTCCCAGACCCCCCAAGGCTTCCTCTGGCCCTCAGAACCCTTGCTGTCCTGGTGACTCCCACATCTGGGTATAACATGGAATCTTGAATGATCTTTCCATAGTATTCCTGTCTTATTTCCAATTAGATCATGAGTTCCCAGAGGGCAGGAACCAAAATATGTCTGAAAGTACATTGGACAGGGCTCAGAAAGTCAGGATTCAGCCCTGACTCTCCCACCATTCACCTGCATGACCTTGAACAAGGCATCCCTCCTCTGCCCCAAGCCTCTGTGTCTTCATTTAAACATGAAATGTGAGTTCAAGTTCCCAGGGCCCCTCTTGCTCTGAGCATGTAGGGTCATTTCATACTGTTCTGTATCTTCCCATAGAATATTAAAAACTAAGAGTTTTACATCTTAAGAGGGTTGCATCCACGATCTCATTTAATCCTCACAACTCTACGACAGTGATGCTATTATTATCCCCATTTTCACTGATGAGAAAATTAGGGCACAGGAAGGCTGTATCTGTAAAATTAAACTAGGTTGCACTATGGCATAAACAAACCCTGAAGCCTCAGTGGCAATAAAAGTTTACTTTTTGCTCATACATAGCACAATGCTTCTGGTGTGGCTTTCCTCCGAGGGTGGCTTGGGGGATCTAGGGCACTTCCATCTCAGAGCTTTACCATGGAAACACACACAGGTCACTGTGGCAGGGCAAGAAAGGGTAGAGGAATCCACAGGCTCTTACCTGCCTTGGCCTAGAGTGACACATGCCCACATCACTCCTGTTCCCCCATTTCCCTGGCCAGAGCTAGCGAGTCACATGGCTGCAACCTAGCCTCCAGGAGGCTGTGCTATGTAGTGGTGAGCACTAAGAATCTGCAACATGGGAGCCGCGGAGCTTGACGGAGGCCACACAGGAAGCCGCAGAGGCAAGGTTCTGCACACAGACGGTGAGACCTGGGGCCTTCCACTTAACCGCTCTTGTAGATTGCCTTTCAGGCAGTACCAGGTCTGTAGGGAATGGATAACAGAGCATGGAGGTGACTGGTAAGGCGTGGTATGATGGATCGGCATTGTGAGGTAGGAAAGAGTAAGAAGAGATAGCTGCAAGGCAGATGTGACATCAGGACAGGCAGCACTGTCCATGGGAATAACCCTGACAGTTCCCGTCTGCGGAGCACCTGCAATGGGCCAGGCATTTTATAAATGTTCCATCTGATCCTCCTAATACCCTGGAAATGAAACCCACTTACTTCTGCTGTACAGATGAGGAAAGTAGGCATCCAAGAGGCCCAGCAAACTGGCCAAGGTCAAGCAGCTGGATGACCACAAGTCCTTCTGGGGTTTCTCACCCAGGGTCCTGCAGAGGGCGTGGCCAGAGAGGAGGGAGTTGAGTGTGAGTTCCCATCCGGGCCCTGTCAGCCCTCTGCTGCCACAGCCAGGCATAGGTGGCCTGGGTGAGAGGGGAGCTGTCGTCTAGGGGCATCCTGAAAACGCTGGTGAGAGACCCGCTGCCCTGGCCCCGCCCTGCCCAGCCACAGGAAAATCCCCTGCAGGTTCCCATTCCCTGGGGGAGTCCAGATCTGCAGTGCGGGGCGCCACCTGCAGGCTGAGCGCTGCATGACACCGCCCATCCTTCCTAGCCCTGGGACGCTTCCCCAATCCCTACTTTGAAGGGAAGGCTCTAGAGAAACTCCTAGAAAAAAAAGCAGCAGGTTGGTGGTCTCCAGCAACGCCTGTTCTTCACCATCGGCTCCACCGCGCTGCTCCCCCATGCTCAGCCATCCAGGGATTCTCCCTAGACTTGTTTCTAACACAAATGGCCAGGTGCAGTGGTTGACACCTGCAGTCCCAGCACTTTGGGAGGCTGAGGCAGGAGGATCACTTGACCCAGGAGTTCAGGGCTGCAGCAAGCCATGTTCGTGCCGCTGCACTCCAGTCTGGGCCACAGAGTGAGATCCTGTCTCTAAAAAAACAAACGAACAAAAAAAAAAACAAACAAAACCTAAAAACAAACCAAAAAACAAGTATGACTTGAAGAACTCCTATGGGTCAGGTACCTTTATGGGGTCGTTTTGGAACCGGAAGTCTGAACTCTTTGGTTTCGGTCTCTGCCCAGCCACTAGCTGGCTGTGTGACTCTGGGAACATCACTGCCCATCTCTGGGCCTCGGCTTCCTTCCTTATAAAATGCAGGTCACAACTAGAGGTAACACAGTGGGACCTGGAACCAGGTAGGCTTGAATTTGAGTCCTACCTGTGCTACTTCCTTGTTGTGTGACCCTTTCAGCAGCTTAATTAACTTTTGCATGGCCCAGTTAATTCATCTGTAAAATGGGTTGATGGTACCTATCCAAAGAGTCTTTTTTTTTTTTTTTTTTTTTTTTTTTGAGATAGGGCCTCACTCTGTTGCCCAGACTAGAGTACAGTGGCATGATCTCAGCTCACCATAACCTCTGCTTCACAGGCTCAAGTGAGTCTCCTGCCTCAGCCTCCCGGGATTACAGGTGCACACCTCTACTGCCTGGCTAATTTTTGTATTTTTACATGGGGTTTTATCACGTTGCCCAGGTTGGTCTTGAACTCCTGACTTCAAAGGATCCACCCCACTCAGCCTCCCAAAATGCTCCTAACCTAGGCCCAGTCAGTGTATAGAGGGGGCCCTCTATCACCTCCTAGAGTCACCTCCAATTTTATGGTGAGGACTTAACTTCTTTGCTGATTCATTACTGTTATGATATATGATATCCCTTCGCTAGAGTTGCAGTTACAACCACAGCAGCTGTTCATGGCTGCCCTGATGCTGAAATTCTCAGTAACCAGAAACAGGTGCACTGGGATACATCTTCATACCAGGTAGGGTGAGAGGAACAGCTAGCAGGCAGAATTCTTGTAGCTTTAGAAGGTCTCAAGAAGACCTGTAACTCCAGCTGAGACAGAGGCCCGGCTCCTCTAGGGGGCAAAACTTGGACATGTCTCCTGATGAATCCAAATTGGGATGGGATGGCTCTAGCTCTTAACATTTACAGGCCTTGTATTTATTCTCCCTGGTCCTCAGTTTCCTCATCTGTAATATGTGGGGATGATCCCTGGCCTGTTTACTTTCTCTGGTTGTGAGATAAAGAACAATCTGAAAGTCTTCTATAAACTGTCCAGTCCTGTTGAGATGTATTTCCACCCATATCACACCAAATTCCTTTACTTATTTTTTGAGCACACGACTGGGCAAAAGGGTAGTTGCTGGGGATGTAATGGTGACTACGTTAGGCATCTTTCTTTTGCTCAAACACCTTGAGGGACAAAGGAGAAAAGAAGTAACTGACACGTTCCCCAAGGGCACTGCAGCCTCCTTCTCTTTCCCTGCCCCCATTTCCTTCCAGGAAGGCAGGAAGGACTTCCGAGGTACCTCGTGTTGTGCCCTGCACATCACACACATGTTGCATCATTTAATCTGCCAGCCAACTGAGGTAGGCGCCATCACCCCCATTTTAGATATGAGAAACTGAGACTCAAAAATGTAACTAAGTGGAGGAAGCTGGATTCAAATCCAGGGCTCCCTAATGAGAGTTAACCTCTACACTATACAGGGAACAGATAATAAGCAATGACTGAGGGCTTGTTAGGTGACAAAGGACAGTGGCAGGCACTTTCTGGACTTCATTTTACTGACTATGCCAGTTAGGTATATTTACTCAGTTTTACAGATGAGGAGACTGAGTCTCCAAGAGAATAAGGGAAGCCTCTCCTTGCCATGCTGGCTGGCATCTTGGGAGTTGGACAGATTACAGTAATCAGCTAATGGCTGAGCAGTGTTCTGAAGATGAAAAGCCCTTATTGAAAGCGCTAAGCATGATGATTAAGTCGGAAGGTGGAATTAGTTGCACAATGGGAGCAGGCTGCAGCCAACAGGAGAGGATTAGGGACTTGTTGCCTGATCCTGTGGAAGGCAGGTTGGGAGGGAAAGAAACTGAGAAAGGTTTTCAGCTCCACGGTGGTGCTCACATCTAAGAGGATGAGAGAGTCTGTGGACCTGCAATGCAGTGATCACACCCTAGGGTTGAAGCGATCCGACAGCATCCATGGAAAGCAAAATGGGCTCCCAACTCCCTTTGCCTTTTCTCCATCCATCCATCCGCCCACCCACCCACCCATCCATGCAATAATTACTCACCAAGGACCTAGTAGGTCTCATGCAGACTTTCATGAGGCTCCCAATCCAGTGGAGGGAGATAGACATTTAACAACAATCACATACCAAAGAATTATTGTTCATTTTTTAGATTTAATAATAGGAACTTTGCTCTTTTTTTAAAAATTTTTTAAGACTTAACTTTTTTTAAGAGTAGTTTTAAGTTCACAGAGAAATTGAGAAGAAGGTACAGAGACTTTCCGTAGACTCCCTTCCCCTCTGTCATACACAACCTGCCACATTATCAGCATCCCCCACCTAAGCGGAACATTCGATAATTAGTCAGCCTTTAGTGACACATCATTGTCACCCCAAGTCCATAGTTCGCATTAGGGTTCACTCTTGGTGTTGTACATTATGTGGGTTTGATTAAATGCGTAATGACATGAATTTGTGGTTATGTTTTATACAAGAGCCCTTATTTTTAGCAATACGTACCAAAACATTTACAGATGTGGTTGCCTCAAATTAATACTAGAAGGTGGGAGTGAACAGAGGTAGAGATAAAACAAGATTGGCCTTGAGTTGATCATTGTTGGAGCTGGGTGATAGGTATATGGAGTCTGTGGTACTATTCTGTTTTGGGGTTTTCTGATAAATGTTGGAAACTTTTCATAATAAAGTTTTGTTTAAATAAACAGATATTGATAAATAATTAGCACTTATAATAAGTGTCACAAAGGAAGAGTGAATGGTATGATGAGAGATTATTGTAGAGGGACCCAATTTAGACTTGGGGGTGGGAGTAGGGCATCAGTTTTGGACAGGGTGAAGCCTTGGGGCATCCTTAAACCTAGCGATTGCCAAAGTGACCCTTTCTGTCTCCTTCCTCTCTGAAAGGAAAGCTGGCAATGTCCTGGGGAGAGACCCCTACCTTTTGAGCATCACCAGCAACCTGCTGGGAGACCAGGGTCCTGGAGAACTCAAGACCAGTCCCAAATTCCCTCATCAATTGTGATGGAGGGAACAGAGGGAAGTCCCAATTGCAACCTGCACCCATTGCTGTGCATGCCCTTGTTGTGTGTGTACGTTACTTGCCTGCTATGAGTACAGCCTCCTTAGAACAAGCTGGGGGGAGGGGAGCAGGACTCCCCACTTTACAGATGAGCAAAACAAGGCTCTGAGAGGTAAAAAAAAAAAAAAAAAAAAAAAAAAAGGACTTGCCCAGAGTCCGCAGCAGAGCCCAAGACCGAGGTTTGTCATCTTGTTCGTGTTCCCCTAAATGCCTCCCAAGCTGTTAACACAGCCATCATTCCTACATCACAGGGAGATGAATTGTTAACAAGACAGTTGGGACCTCAAGCCACAGGTGCTGCGGTCCCAGAGAAGGCAGCGCCCTTCCTCTTAAGTGTGAAAGTCTCAGGATGAGCGCAGGTGGGAAGGGAGTGAGAGCCATAGCTTGCTGGAAATCTGAAGAACCAAGTGACCTTGGGCCTCCAAACACCAGACAGAACAGAGTTCAGGGGTAAGTGCTCCTCCCCATCACTTGTAGTGTCCCTTAGATGAAGATCTGGCTCAACTTCCTGGTATTTATGAAAGGAAGGGTTCCAGCTCCAGGCTAAGGGGAAAATGCTTGGGCACATGCTGTGGGCTGGAGGTACACATGTAGGGATGGACCTTGAGGGAGGATGGGGTGAAGGACCCTAGGCACTGGGAGCCAGGGAGCTCCCAGGACAGTGCACCCCACTATGTCAGGCCAGTGGTGTCTACAGAGTACACTCTGGATTTTTTCAGTGTCCAGCCTATAGCGTTCCTCACCACAAAACTGGATCCCTGTATCAAACCACAAAATGACAAATAAATTTAGCTTAAAGATCTCAAATGGCTTTATTGCAATTCTAGAATCTGGCAACGCTTCATCCCATAAAATAAAATAAGTATTCCGATAAGCTGAGCAGAGGGAGTTGGTTTTATAGACAGAGAGGGCCGAAGGAAACAGAATAGAAGAACAGAGTCTATTAGTTGTTTCAGAGCTATTTTCCTCATGAGGTGAGGACAGGGAAACAGAATGATAGAAAAATAGCTGTTCATTAACATCAGGTAACTCAAGGCTACTTTTTTCATATGAGGAATAAAGCAGAGGGGATTCACTATTGTGCCCATTGAGATTCGAACTGGCCTGTTTGGGAAATTGGCTGTTACCTCTTTTCAGGTAACTACTTAGTTTGGGTTAGGTGACATGGAACTTTAGCATGGGTGACTCCCTTTGAATTTTTAGTCTGGTCTGTTAGGGCCTAATTCAGAAACTTAGTCCAAAACAATGGCCTCCTGTAATTCTCATTCAACACTTGCCAGCTCTGAGAAGAGTAGGAATGACAAGAGAGCAAAACATGGGCTGGCTCTCTGCCCTCACTGGTAAGGAGCTCACCTTTTGGACTCAGGCAGACCTGGGTTCAAATCCTTAGGCAAGCCACTTAAATCCTCCAAACCCTAGTTTCCTCACTGGGGGGACAACATCTCCCTCTCAACTGAGGCATTATGAGGGTGAATCAGACAATGAAGCAAAACATTTAGCAGAGCATTTGGTCCTCCCTGAAGCCAACCATCTCCTCCTCCTCATTGGGCAATGACACCTCCCCCAGTTGTTCTCTATCTAAGGTGGTGTTTCTCTAGAAGCCAATCCCAGACAGGGATTTCAATGCAAGTAGTTTATTAGAAGTGACTTCAGGAAGCTCCAGCTGAAGAATGAGGAAGTACAGCAAGAAAGGGAAAGAGACCGGAAATTATTTTCTATCAAGCAGGTTACCACTGTAGACAATGGGAGCTCAAACCCATAAGGAAGCTCTGGGGAACAGCCTCGCAGAACAGTGGCTGTCAAACTCAGCACAGACTCACTAGGAGGGCTCGTTAAAACACCAATGACTGGGCCCCAGCCCGGAGAGTTTCAGATTCAGTAAGTACAGGGTAGTAGTAGGCTGAGAATTTGCATCTCTAACAAGTTCTCAAGTGGTACAGATTGCTGCTGGTCTGGGACTACACCCTAAGAACCACCAAGTGTCTCAGCATCATCTCACTTGAGGGGTGAGGAAGCTAGGGAATTTATCCATCAACTCCCTGTACATCAGTATTTGAGGACTGCTTCTGAGGGCATTCACCCTCTGGCACTCAAGTTGACTCAGGCCAAATTGCTCCTACAGCCAGAAAAGCTCTATTAAGCCTGTCGCTAGGGTCTTCAGGACCTTTGGCTGGGAGACAGGGTGGGGAGGAGAACCTCAGAGAAGCTGGCAAGGTAGTTTAACATCCGGTTGAAGGATTTCAGTGGAAGCTAAGGGTCAAAGATGGCTTTACTGAGTCCCTAGCTAGGCATTTATATGGTCGTATATTTTTGTAAAATTAGCAAAAAAAATTTTTTTTGGCCGGGCGCGGTGGCTCACGCCTGTAATCCCAGCACTTTGGGAGGCCGAGGCGGGTGGATCACGAGGTCGACGGATCGAGACCATCCTGGCCAACAGGGTGAAACCCCGTCTCTACTAAAAATACAAAAAAAATTAGCTGGACGTGGTGGCGCGTGCCTGTAATCCCAGCTACTCGGGAGGCTGAGGCAGGAGAATCGCCTGAACCCAGGAGGCGGAGGTTACGGTGAGCTGAGAATGCGCCATTGCACTCCAGCCTGGGCAACAAGAGCGACCTCGTGATCCACCCGCCTCGGCCTCCCAAAGTGCTGGGATTACAGGCGTGAGCCACCGCACCAGGCCAGCAAAAATATTTTATTGTGATTTCTTTTTACATTCAAAATAAGTTCTTTTTTTTGTACCTAATTTTATATTTGCATTTTTTATTCTTTTTTTTTCAAAAGAGGGACCCCCAAATTGTCTAAGCTTCAGACCCCATAAAACCTGGAATGGCCCTGCATGGCTTAGATAGAACACATATTTAGGGTCACTGAACTGAAATGTGTGTCGACGGTTTGACTCATTAAGAACACAAGCCACCTGAGTTCATAACCACCCAAGTTCAAATTCCAACTCTGGTCACTTCCTAGTTCGAGGTAGTTTGGCCAAGATGCTTAATCTGTCTAAATTCCTGTTTACTCATTTACAAATTGGGACAGTGAACATACTTTCCCTACAAAATCAGATGATCAAATTAATCCCTGCAAAGAGCCAGGCCAATAGTAAGTGCTCAACAAATATGAGTATCTTTAAATCATTAGTTGTTCCCATGGTTTATTTCTGTTTTTTATCATTTACGTTGACGATCTTCTTCAAGGACCAGGTAGGAATGAGTGACCTGGGGACAGAACAAATTCCGGAATTGGCAGGTCGCCTCTCCCTAGAGCTTTCAAGCCGGCTCTCCCTGACCTACTGGCTCCGCCCCCTCGACTGGGCGTCCACCCCGTTGCCGGGTAACTGCTGACGGCCCCCGCGCGGGGATTGGCTGTGCGGCCCGGCTCCCGGCCTGCCCCGCAGCTCCCGGAAGCCGCGCGCGACCATCTGCTTTGTGACCGGTGGCGGTTTGCCTTACAGAGAGGCTAGCGGGGCGGTCCAGGCTCTGGCTCTAGGAGCTGTTCCTGGCCGAGCTGAGCGCGGCGGGCCCGGCATCGCCATGGGTTGCTGAACGGGGTGGCCTTGCGGACCTGACGATTCGCCACACCCCGCTTCCTGTGTCACCGCCATGGGACTCTCCGGGCAGCCCAAGCGCAGGGGAGACCCGGAGCGGCAGCTTGGAGCATCTTCTGGGAGCATCCGCCGGCGGCCTGGGCACCTTCCCACCAGCCCCTGCTGTGCCAGCCCAGCTTGGGCCTTGAGGCCCAGAGATCGGAGCCCTAACCAACTTGGTTCAGCTCTGTGACTTTTAATTTTTAAGGGAAAAATAAGAGGTCAAGTGACCTTGAGAAAAGGCAGGGCTTGGCACGGTGGCTCACGCCTGTAATGCCAGCACTTTAGGAGGCCGAGGCGGGTGGATCACTTGAGATCAGGAGTTTGAGACCAGACTGGCCAAATATGGTAGCCAGATGTGGTGGTGCACACCTGTAGTCTCAGCTACTCAGGAGGCTGAGGCAGGATACTCACTTGAACCCAGGAGGTGGAGGTTGCAGTGAGCCGAAATCACACCACTGCATTCCAGCCTGGGCAATGAAGGGAGACGAGGGGTGGCTCACGCCTGTAATCCTAGCACTTTGGGAGGCAAAAGAGCAGGCAGATTGCTTGAGCCTGGGAGTTCGAGACCATCCTGGGAAAGATGGCAAAACCCCGCCTCTACAAAAAAAATAAATACGAAAATTAACCGGGTGTGGTGGTGCACGTGTAGTGCCAGCTACTTGGAAGGTTGAGTTAGGAGGATTGCTTGAGCCAGGGAGGTTGAGGCTGCAGTGAGCTGTGACTGCATCGCCACACTACTCACTGCACAGTGAGACCTTGTCTCTTAAAAATAACATAAATTATTGGTTGGCTATACATTGTTCTTTGTACCACAAATTCCAGGAACATGAAGATGATGGGTGAGGCTAATTAGGAACAAAATGTCCTTAAAAAATTGCCCTGGCACGGGGGCAGGGAATGACTAAAGTCCCAAACTCATTCTCTCTGGGCCTGATAAAAATCTGCATACCTCTTGTAGCACAGACTGCTGTATCAGACTGTTTTGTTTTTGTTTTTGTTTTTTTTGAGACGGAGTCTTGCTCTGTCACCCAGGCTGGAGTGCAGTAGTGCGATCTCGGCTCACTGCAACCTCCCAACCTCTGCCTCTTAGGTTCAAGCGATTCTCCAGCCTCTGCTTCCTGAGTAGATGGGCTTACAGGTGCATGCCACCACGCCCAGCTGATTTTTTATTTTTAGTAGAGATGGGGTTTCACCATATTGGTTAGGCTGGTCTTGAACTCCTGACCTCAAATGATCTGCCTGCCTCAGCCTCCCAAAGTGCTGGGATTACAGGCATGAGCTACTGTGCCCGGCCATAGTGATTTTTTAGGTGAAAAAGAAGAGGCAGTCCCTAAATTATTTGCCAAGAATTTACATTACAATAACACAGCTTATGTTGGTCAGTGTCAGTGTCAGTGTCAGTGGTGGTGTTAGGTATAACTGGAAGATGAGGAGGAACAGGCAAAAATAGAGGTGGAGCAAAGTGTAAACAGGAAGTAGAAGACACAAAGCCAAACCAGCTTGAAGATTTTTAAGGACTTGAAACTCCAGGGAGTGGTGGAAACGAACTCCAGGTTATTCCCGTCTTAAGTAAACAGAGGAATGTGTCTCTTACAAAGCTGTGACCACAGCCAATCTTTGATACTGATATAACTGTTACTTGTTAAAACTAGTTTAATTAATTAGTTTGCAGTTCACAAGGCACCCTGACATGATCAGAATGTCGAGGCATGCAGGATTAATATCTCCATTTTACAGATGAGGATACCGAGGTTCAGAGTTCTCTGATTCCAAGCCCTGTGTCCTGACTCCCTTATTTCAAAAATCCAGATGGCTGTTCCTTACCCAACAGAGCAGAGCCTGGGGATCTTGAGCAGCAGAAAGCAAGGAAAGGGAAATTTCCTGACATCCTCACAACAGGCCAGGGCCAGCCACTAAATACCAACTGCTATGGCACTAACAGGCCAGGCACACTTTGACATTTGACCCCTCCTCTTCCTTTCTCCCAGAGCTTTAGAGGCAGAAGGCAAGCCACAGACGTCTCTCTTCTGAAAGATGAGGCCCGAGTTCTGCATTCTGAGCTCACACAACAATATTAGATATTAGAAAATGCAGTGAATTCCGTTTCTGTTTCAAAAAGTGTTGCTGGTTGGTAATGGCTCATTTCCCTTTTTGAGTCTCAGCAAAGACTCAGCAAAATGAAAAAGTGACCATCACCTCAGCAGCTAATGAGATCCAGAGAACAGGTGGGAGGTGTGACTGTGCCCCTGGCAGGAGGTGGCTCCGCACCCCCACCCACTGCTCCCTAGTTACAGGAATGCCGTTGAAGGGGCGAGACCACAGCGCCTTCCAGCCTGTCATCACGGCACACCTTGAGACTTGTCCCTCAGCCTCACTGTCTCACCCCTGCCCCCTCCCTCCGCCCTCCTGAATATTGATGGTGTCGGGCCTCAGCTGAAGGGAGCAGGTGGGAAAGACACAAGTGAGGAGTAAAGCCACCAGGTGCCAACCTTGGGGCGTGGTGAAGAAGATGAGCTTGGCACTTAAAATGCAAAGGCTCTGCCCTGAATCTGTGATGATTTTCAAGGAAGGCTGAGTGAGTGTCCACAATGCATTAGCTTCATTAAAGACTTTCCAGTTCCTGAGCCCTCAACTGGAACCACAGCAGATGAAGGCCTCACTTTCTCTCCCAGGGCCAGGTGTGAGCTCCTGACACCCCCTCATCACTCTTTGGTTTAGCGCAGTGGTTCTCCGCATGGGGTTCTCAGACTGGCAGCATCAGCACCACCTGGGAACTTGCTGGAACTACGAATTCTCAGGTCCCACACCAGATCTGTGGAACCAGGGACTCTGGGAGTGGATACACCAATCTGCATTTACCAAGTGCTCCAGGTGATTCTGATGAGCCTGCTGCTGCTGTGGCCATTAGTCTTGGAGTCAGGCAGAACTGGGTTTGAATCTCAGTTCTGCCACTTAGCAGCTATGTGACTGAGCCTTAGTTTCGGCACATACAAAATGGGGATAATAATCCTGCCTAGTGATTGAATGGATTAAGTAAGATTATGCATTCACATGCCTAGTTCATAGCGCTTAATAAGCAGTAATAGTTCCTCTATTTCTCTGGAAATCTGACTAGACTGGGGGGACTTCAAGAAAGTCATCGTGAAGATGCTAACAGGCCTGTTCAGATGTGTGGCTCCTGACTCACACCTAAAGCCACCTCTTACATCCTGTGACCTATGGCTGGTTCTCACTCCTTGACCAGGACTGAAATTGTTGATAGATCTGGCTTATTCCCCACCGCTCTAAAAGGAATCCTCCCAGCTCCGAGAGCAGCGTGCAGACTTCCTCTTTGCAATGATTTCATGGAACAGCCAGCAGGACCTGCTGCACTTGCAGGCAGAGCTCTGGAACTGGGTTATTATTTCTGTCATTCTTCCTCATTGAAAAAGTGGTCAGGATAACCTCTGCCCTACCAACCTCAGAGGGCGACGGGAGGAAAGGTAACCATTTAGTCTGGATGGGGAGCTTTATGTGGATTAATCTTCACAACAATCCCATCAGGATAGACTGACACACTGTCATTCCCTTTTACAGATAAGGAAACAGAGACAAAGAGAGGTTAAGAAACCTGCGCAGGGTCACTGACTTAACAAGACACAGAGTCGGGGTTCAAAATCAGGCAGTCTGGCTTCTAATTTCCTCTCTTAAGCACTGTGCTCTGTCCAGGAACACCAATAAACAGGACAGGTCACTGTAGCTTGGAACCCAGGGGCTCGGAAACCTTCTGGGAATGCAGACCCCTTTGACTATCTGATGTAAGCTATAGCCCCTCCACCAGGAGAAGCACATAAATTTCTGCATATGATCTCAGGGGTTCCAGGAATCCCTCATTCCACCCAGGGGCCCTAGATTAAGACCCATATAAGACTCTTAGAAGAGAGTAGTGAAGACATAAGAACTCCAGAGGTTTTCAAACATTCTGCCCTGGTTAAACTCCAAAGAGTAGGGCAGACCCGTACAGCAATGATGGAGGCTGTCGGGTGAGAGTGTGGGGAAGAGGACCTCACATCCCTCAGCCTGGAGTGAGTGCATGGGAAGTGGGCTAGGAACATGGGGGCTCTTTCCAGAACCAGAACAGCACCAATCAGACCTAGCGTTTGATGGATCAGTATTCACTACACTTTACAATAATCCATCATATATTTCAAAATAGCTAGAAGAGAATGATTCGGGCCAAGCGTGGTGACTCATGCCTGTAATCCCAGGTGAGAGATAATAGGCAGGAATAATCCTCCTCCTTTGGGATGCCAAGGTGGGTAGATTGCTTGAGCACAGGAGTTCGAGACCAGCCTGGGCAACATAGGGAGACCCTGTCTCTATTTAAAAATTGAAAAATAAAAATAAAATAATGTAAATGTTTCTAGTATAAAGAAAAGACAAATATTTAAGGTGATGGCTATCCCAACTGCACTGATTTATCTTTACAAATGATATCACTGTATTATCATAGGTACCCTGAAAATATGTGCATCTATTATGTATCAATAAAAAATTACATTAAAAAACAATGGTATTTTTCTCACCGATATTTTGTTTTGGAAAATGTAGTTATATTTCATTTTTTAAAAGAGCTGGGCACAGTGTCACATGCCTGTAGTCCCAGCTACTTGGGAGGCTGAGGTGGGAGGATCACTCGAGCCTAGGAGTTGGAGGCTGCAGTGAGCTATAATCGCACCTCTGAACAGCCACTGCACTCCAGCCTCAGCAACATGGCAAGACTCCATCTCTTAAAATATATATAATAATAAATAAGACTGAGGATGCTCAATCTACTTGGGCCTCCAGGACTCATTCTATTAGAAACTGCTGGTCAGCACAGGCCTGGGGCCAGCTGGCTTACAGTAGACCAAGTATGGTCTTGCTGAGAGGAAGAGGTTGGACTTGGTGGCCTCAGGGCCCTGCCAGCTCTAGGCATGTGTTTTAAGTTGGGAATAGGAGGCGTGGCTATCCTAGGACTTCACACTTTACTCTTCTCCATGTCTGGGAAGGTGGGCCCACCCACAGTTCCTTGGTGTGCTGGAGGGGAGGCTTGAGGCACCTGGCACATGAGATCCAGATGGTGAAGCTCTCACCTGCATCACATGCTCGTAGATCTTGCTCTTGCCTCCATGAACCTTACATTTCAAGTGCATATAACATCTGCAGCCTTGGGTCTTGATGACCAGTGACCCATCAGTGCCACCATAGAAGCACTGACGGCAGGCTGGGTGGCCCCTGTCCCTCACATTGGACAAGTTCATCGTGACTCTACTTCTCCCTCTCCTTCCCTGCCTACCCAGCATGTGCTCTGGGCGTCCTCAGATCCACAAACCATTTAAACTGGAAGTGTGCTTCTCAATCTTTTAAGGCAGCAGGGTGAAGAGGAAAGACAGGCTTTGGTGCCTCCTAGCTCTGGTCTGAATTCCAACATGGTCTCTTACTGACTTAATCTTTCTGAGTCTCAGTTTCCTCATCTGTAAAATGGGGATGACCCACCCCACCTGGCAGGGATACTGTACATAGATACAGCCTGACCAGAGTAACTGCTCAAAGATCAGCACCACCCTTTAAGTTGATGTAGACCACCCTCTCATCCTGCTGTAGAAGCAGGGCCTGCTCCCAAGCTCATGGCCAGCAGTGGATTGCAGAGCCCAGGTCAGACTGCTGAGCCACTCTGATCTACTTAGCAAACAGTCATTTGGCCACGCCCGTAGTGTTCACATTTTTTGCAATATGAATAGGCTGAGGATTTTCCAAATCTTTAAGTTCTGCTTCCTTTTCACTTCACCATTCCATATTTAAGTCATTTCTCTTTTCTCACATGTTATCATAAGCAGTCAAGAGGAACCAGGCCACACTTTCAATACATTGCGTAGAAATGTCCTCAGCTAAACATCTTATTTCATCACTCTCAAGTTCTACCTTCCACAAAACACTGCAACACAAACACAGTTCGGCCAGGCGCTCTGACATTTGTCTTAGTCTGTTCACGCTGCTATAATAAAAATATCATAGACTGGGTGTCTCATATACAACAGAAATTAATTCCTCACCGTTTTAGAGGCCAGGAGATCCAAGATCAAGGTTGTAGCAGATTTGGTGTGCGGTGAGGGTCTGCTTCCTGGTTCACAGAGGGGCATCTTCTCGCTGTGTTCTCACATGGCACAAGGGTGAGGGAGCTCTCTTGTGTCTCTTTTATAAGGTTACTAATTCCATTTATGAGGGTTCTACTCACATGATCTAATCACCTCCCAAAGACCCAACCTCCTAATACCGTCAAGGTGGGGGTTAGGATTGGAACATGTGAATTTGGGGAGGACACAGCATTCATCTGTAGCACCAGGCTCCATTCCAAAAGTGTTATGTGAGTTGCGGGTATATCATCACAACCAGACATGAGAGCAATACTGCAGTCGCCCCCTAGTGTTCAGATGAGAAAATGGAGGCGGGGACTGGACTCAGTCACACAGCCAGGATGTGGTCAGGACCCAGAACTAGGCAGAACGGCCCCAGAGCCCAGCTCTCATAACCCTGCTGGAACTACACCAGTTTCTAAAGGGCATCTTTGTCCATGGCTGTGCATTCATGATAGTGATAGAATGGGTACTGGGGTGCCCAATTTTCCAGCTGAGGCAGAGAAAACAAAGTGAAGCAGCCTGTCCAGAAGACAAAGTGAGTGGTCTGGGGTCTTGGATTTCCAGCTTTCTGCCCCGTGTACCCTGCCCCCAGGTCAGGCATGTCTGGGCAGGCAGATCTAGGTAGGAGGCCTGGGCATCAAACAGGCGTCAGGTTCTAGGCCCGGGGACCAGGCAAGGGGGCTGGCGAGTCCACTGAGTACTGGGTACAGGGTACAACCCTCCACAGGGAAGTAGCTGGCATTGCAACAGGTCGTCCAGGCAGCAGCAAAAAGTGGAAGAAAACCAAGCTTGTTGAGGATCTATCATATGCCAGGTACTTTGCATACAATATCAGGGCTTATTTAATCCTTTCCACAGTCCTGGGAAGCTTCTCATTTTATTTATTGTTTTAGAGATACAGTCTCACTCTGTTGCCCAGGCTGGAGTGTAGTGGTGCAATTCTAGCTCACTGTAACCTCCACCTCCTGGGCTCAAGCAATCCTCCTGCCTCAGCCTCCTAAGTAGCTGGGACTATAGGCATGCACCACTAAGCCTGGCTACTTTTTTTTTTTTTTTTTGTAATGACAGGGTCTCACTATGTTGTCCAGGATGGTATTGAACTCCTGGCCTCAAGCGATTCTCCTGCCTCAGCCTCCCAAAGTGCTGGGATTATAGGTGTGAACCACCACACCTGGCCAGCTTCTTATTTTAGACATCAGAAAAGGGCACCAGCAGGACGTGGCTAAAGTGATCCAGCAAGAGGTGGCAGAAGCAGCATTCCAACCTCAGTCTGAGGGTCTGAATTCTGCGACTGTCAGTTCCTTGGCCCTTCGCTGTGACCCTGGAGTTCCTCTAACTTCCAGTCAAGGGCCGGGACTGCTCTCAGCAGGAAGCACAGGGCCAATGGGACAGCTGGCTTGGAGGGGCAGACAGCATGGCCATCTTTGTCACTCTCCTTCAGGGGCAAGCCCAGGGCAGCCTGAAGTTGAGTTCGCTGTCTCAGGCTGAGGCTACCCTGGACTTCCTGAGTGGCAGAAGCCTGGTGGCAGTAGGGGGTGTGCACTGTGCCCTGAGTTGCCTGCTGCAAAGGCTGTGAGCCCTGGTGCAGCTCTAGCCTGTGTGGGCTGGGCAGTGGGCATGACTGGTGTGAAAGGCTGGCTCAGTGGCACAGCAGATGGTCACAGCTCTGAGACTTACTATTATCCCTATTTTACAGATGAGGAAATGAGACTCAGGAAGATTGACTCACACAGATGGTGGCTGGTGGGGCTGGAAGCAGGACTTCCTGACCCCTGAAGCTGTGTCTCGTGTCCCACAACCCTGCTGTCCCAAGACAGCGAGCCATGCAGGGGGCACCTCAGCAGCAGGGGCTGGTGAAGTGGGTGCAACTTAGTCTATCATCTCCATGCCCTACCATCACTACAGCTGGCCCCACCTCCCTCGTGCTCCACAGTAACTGCAAAGAATCTCTCTAACAGAGATGCCTCCTCCACTTCTTTGAAAGCCATTCCCCTGCAACAGAGCATGAGAGACCCCCACTGCTCCTTCCCCAGCGGCTAGCTCTGTGGCCACATGACTAGTCCCAGCTTCTACCTGATGGTGGGGCAGACATTGTCTCTAGGGTCATGCTGAAGTCAAAGCTGGCCTGGGGACTGAGCAGCCTCAGCGGTGGGTGAGGAGCAACAGTGACTCAGGCCCAGGGCCACACTGGCACTGCCAATGCTGCCACCACGGAAGTGATGATGGTAGAATGGGCACGAGGCATTCCCACTCGGAAAGCCCACAGGTGGAGGCGTGCACGGGCTCACCATCCACACTCAACTGGAATACACTATAAATATGCAACAGGCTTTGCCCCCTCTTCTACGTAGAATTCTCTATAAAAGTGTCAGAAGCTAAGCGCCCACATCACCTCTGAGCTGATGAGGAGGTCGAAGTCTTCTCCCTGGAGCACTGAGTGGAAGGCAGCAGAATGAGGGGTCTTTGCTCATAATACCACCCCTGTTTCAAGTTCCCCCCCAGCTCCCATGTGTGTAGGAGTAAGCAGGCTCTCAGGACCCGGTCACCCACTAGTTGAAGAGTCCACTCATGTGGCTTTAATTAAATAAAGGAGAAAAGTGGCCAGGTGCAGTGGCTCACACGCACTTTGGGAGGCTGATGTGGGAGAATTGCTTGATGCCTCCCACCTTTTCACTTCACCATTCCATATTTAAGTCATTTCATTTTCCTCACATGTTATTACAACCAGTCAGGAGGAGCCAAGCCACACTTTCAATACATTGTGTAGAAATGCCCTCAGCTAAACATCTTATTTCATCACTTTCAAGTTCCACCTTCCACAAATCACTACAACACACAGTGTTTGCTTGAGTGGTTAGAGACCAGCCTAGGCAACATGGTGGGATTCTGCCTCTACAAAAAATTAAAAAAAAAAAAAAATTAGCTGGGTGTGGTGGCATGCACCTGTGGTCCTAGCTCCTGGGGAGGCTGAGGTGTAAGGATCACGAGCCAAGGAGGTCAAGGCTGCAGTGAGCTGTGATCACACCACTGCACTTCAGTCTGGGTGACAGAGTGAGAGCTTGTCTCAAAGAAACAAAAAAATTAAAAATTAAAGAGGTGGTTGGGGGCAGTAGCTCACACCTGTAATCCCAGCACTTTGGAAGGCTGAGGCGGTGGATCACGAGGTCAGGAGTTCAAGACCAGCCTGGCCAAGATTGTGAAACTCTGTCTCTACTAAAAATAGAAAAATTAGCCAGGCGTAGGGGTGGGCACCTGTAATCCCAGCTACTTGGGAGGCTGAGGCAAAGAATTGCTTGAACCTGGGAGGCAGAGGTTGCAGTAAGCCAAGATCGCGCCACTGCACTCCAGCCTAGGTGACAGAGCGAGACTCCATCTCCAAAAAAAAAAAAAAGAAAATGAACATGTGTATGGTGCCCTAAAAACTGCCACTTGGGATTAAGTCAGAGAACTCTTAGGCAAAGACAACTTCTCAGGGAACCCCATCTACCTCCCTCATTGAAAGCTCCTCTCCTCTTTGGTGAGTTTTATTCACTCCTCCAAACGTATGAGCTGGTTCATAAGCCTGCTGGGGTCACGTGAAACTTGAGACCCAGAGAATCTGAAGCTCAGGAGCTCCTTCTCACAGTGGAGGGGGAACGAGCATGCCTGAACTCTTCCATCTACCCTTCTACCTGGAGGTGCATTTTTATTTTCCTTCCTCCCTCCCTGGGAGGGAAAGACCCTCCGTGAAATGCCCCCTAAGCTGAGTAACCAAGCAGAATCAGTGAAAGCCTGGATTATCCCTAACAGCCAAGCTGCCAGCCCCTCCCAGCAGAGCAGCCTCTCTTCCCCTGGCACAGTGGATGCAACTTAGTCTATCGCCTCCATGCCTTACCATCACCATGGTAGCCTCTGTCTCCCTCTGCTCCATGCTAACTGCAAATCATCTCTCTAGCAGAGATGCCTTCTCCACTTCTTTGAAAGCAATTCCCCTACAACAGAGCATGAGAGACCCCCACTACTCCTTCCCCAATAGCTCCCAGGTGGTCCCCATCTCCAAGCTCAAGGCTGCTGGTTTACTTTAAGGCAGGCATGCTGCCCATTTCTTTTTCTCGAGACGAAATCTTGCTCTTTTTGCCCAGGCTGGAGTGCAACGGTGTGGTCTCAGCTCACTGCAACCACCACCTCCCAGGTTCAAGTGATTCTCCTGACAGCCTCCAGAGTAGCTGGGATTACAGGTGCCCGCTACCATGCCCAGCTAATTTTTGTGTTTGTAGTGAAGATGGGATTTCAACATGTCGGCCAGACTGGTCTCAAACTCTTGACCTCAGGTGATAAGTGCTGGGATTACAGGCGTGAGCCACCGCACCCTACCCATGCTGCCCATTTCTAAAACACTTATGGTTGAGTTGAGTCCCAGCTAGACCAACACTCCAAATCATCCACAGCACTAAAGTCAATGAAGAAACCAAGGGGGAGATTTCAGCCTCCTGCAAAGGGAGGGGATAATTTTTTCTTTTCTTTTTTCAAGTTTCAGAAACCTGTTCAAGGGTGTCCTCTTTAATCTCCAGCCAAGGAGAGGCAGTGTGTACTAGACTGAGACGTGGGGAACATAAACTGCTGCCCCCGGGTGGATTACTGACTGCTTCTCAGTTTAATCAGCCTCTGCAGGGCACCACCGAGCCAGCACGCTTCTGCAGAGAAGCAGAGGGCTCGTTCACGGCTCTAGCAGTTGCCACGTCTTGGAGGCAAGCTCTGTTCTTTCTTAGGACCTTTGAGAGAGAGCTCCTGGTCTGATCTGGTTTCTTTCTCTCTCTGATTCCTGAGCCCTGCTGTTTCTCCAAGGAAGAAGCAGGTGCCTTTTTTAAGGTGCCTTCTAGGCACCTAAAAAAATATAAATTCTTCGTCATGTCAGGGGATCATCAGTGTAAGGGACCACAGCCTCCTCGGAGAGAGCAACAGAACCTGGGGGTTGTCTTTTGAAGGAGCAGCTTCAACATACACAATCATCTGCAACGAACCAGGACAAAGCAACACCTAATTCTGCTGATCAAAGCTTCAGAGCTCCAGTGACGTTCACAAAAAATAAACCTGTGAAAGCCAAGGTGCTAGAGGATCCTCCAATGCGTGAGACCACGGGCCGGGCACCTCCTTGCCCCTCCAGGCCACTCTCCACGCTCTCCGCCTGCTGCTGGCTGGGCTTTGGTCCACAGAGGCATGGTGATCAGGGAAAGAATGGAGGGAATTTATTCCTTTAGCTCCCTCCTATGGGCTTACAGCAGGCTGGGTGTATCCCACCCCATCCCCAAAGTCACTCTCTAGGTTCTAGGACTCCTCCCCTCCCCGCATCAGGCCTGGGCTGGAATGGCCTCACGGTTACTAGTTTTTGGACAGAATGCACAACTTCCTGGGGTTCCTACACCTGCTCTTAAAATATTCTCAAATTAGGCTGGGTGCAGTGGCTCACACCTGTAATCCCAGCACTTTGGAGACTGAGGTGGGAGGATTGCTTGAGCTCAGGAATTCGAGACCAGCCTGGGCAACATAGTAAGACCCCATCTCTACAAAAAATTTTAAAAATACAAAAATTAGCCAGGCATAGTGGTGTGCACTTGAAGTCCCAGCTACTCAGAAGGCTGAGGCTAGAAGATCGCTTGAGCCCAGGAGTTCAAGGTTGCAGTGAACTGTGATCGAGTCACTGCACTCCAGCCTGGTGACAGAGCAAGACCTTGTCTTCATAATAAAATAATAAATGTTTAAAAAATCCGCAAATTGCCTAATCTGAGCATGCCATTGCCTGTTAAGACTCTGACTAGGCTGGGTGTGGTGGCTCACGCTTGTAATCCAAGCACTTTGGAGGCCAAGGCGGGCGGATCACCTGAGGTCGGGAGTTCAAGACCAGCCTGACCAACATGGCGAAACCCTGTCTTAAAAAAAAAAAAAAAAAAAAAAAAAGACTCTGAATAACAGAGACATTAATGAGGCTTACATTGAATACTCAAGTATTTATTATGCCCTTGAAGAACCAATGGCTTTGACATGTTGTAAACATGAACAATAAAAGACCCTCATCTTGACTCAGGCCCTAGACCACCGGGCCATAAGGATCCTTCTTTGAAATCCCAGGCCAGATATGCTTGGTCCCTTGCACAGGGAGGGCCTCTGGTCCCTCTGGAATGAAGCATTCATGGGAGGCCCGTCTTTCTGGGCTTTCCAGTCTGGTTGGGGGGCAGTCCTTCACCCACAGAACACAGGGATCTGTGCACACTTGAGTCTTGGGCCTGAGGACTGGCCATGCCAGGGGGACTTCCGTTCCAGGGAGACTCCTTCAGGGTAAGGTGGGCTGAGAATTTGCTTGCATTTTGCTGTCAGCTGGAATGAGCACAGCTGGGAGGATGCAAAGAGCCCGTGGCTGGGTTTCGGCACTGGCTTTGTAACAACTCTAGGGCGAACACTGGCAGCACTTTTGAAGGGCTAGAAAGAAGGTGGAACGTTCACCATCAGCTATGAAGGGAGTACTCCTGCTTTGTACCATTTCCTCTTCAGATGTCTCAGGAGTGCTCTGCTAATGTGTCTGGAATATCTGCCTTTCAAGGAATGGGCATGAACATGGCTCACTGGCATCTCGGGAGAGGCGAGGCCCGAGTGTGCTCTTCTCTCTGTCCCAAGCAAAACTCCAGCCCTTTCCTCCATGGCCCCCAGCCCTCCTGCACTCTCTCCCCATCTTCAGAGGCTCTGAAGCACCAATGTCCTGTGTCCTCCCTCCTAGATGAGGTGCACCAAAAGGGTAGAGCAGGCTGAGCCCAGCGTTAATCCCAAGCACATGTAGAAGGACATCACCACCCCTGTGGCCTCAGCCAGCTCCCTGGGCACAATCTTAGGCCCATAGAGGAGAGCCAGGGTGCTGAGGTAGCCGTTGCTGAGCCCCAGTAGGGAGTTGAGGAGTGCAGGGTACACATCAGACTGGAAGAGCACAGTCTTCAGGTGGATGCGGGGCTGGTAGTTACAGAGCACGAAGAGGGGGATGAGGCAGGTCCGGAGGAGCACGAGCCCCGGGAGCACCATGCTGTTGGGCCCTGGCACCTGGATCCAGGCTGTGAGCTGCCGGCCGCACAGGTCAGCAAAGTTGTACAGGAGGAAGGTGGTGAGGGGGACGAAGAACTTGGTGGTCCACAGTGAGCCCGAGCCCTTGTGGAGGGACTCGATGTTGGTGCAGACAGCAGGGTAGATGAGGCTGCTGATGAAGAAGACATAGGTGACACAGAAGCCCAGGCTGGCCGTCTTCTTCAGGATGGGGCAGAGGGGAGGCGTGTGGGAGTCACTGGATCTGGAGGCCACCAAAGGGGGACTGGGGGAGTCCTGAGGCAGCTCCTCTTCACCTGAAAACACGTGGGCTGCAAGAACAGGCCTCATGTAGTATCTGCAGGGACAAGGCAGGGCCACTGTCAAGCAGGTCACTTGGGATCTGAATCAGCACTGCAAGGGGTGGGCGCTCAGAACAGAACCTTCCGGCCCAGCATGGAAAGCCCAAGCCCCACATGCCCACAGCCCCCGCATCCCCTGAGATGACGGATGAGGTTGCAAGGTGGCCAGAGGAAGGCCTGCATTGTCCCTGGCCTGCCTGCCAGCACAGTGGCTGTGCCATGAGCAGGGACAGAGGAAACCAGCATTGACCACCACACGGTGTGTCTGGGCCCCGAACTGGCTCACCTGTTTTTGTTATGTTTTAGGAGAGTGGAGGTAAAATAGTATTAAAAATGCAAATTTCTAACACGATAAAAGGAATACATGCCTGATACAACAAACCCAAAGAATACAGAAAATAAATGATATAGTATTAATAGAAAGAGAACTCTGACTTCCTCCCGCTTCTGATCTCACTCCCTAGTGGTAGTGACTGTTAACAGTCTAGGCTGGGCATGGTGGCTTGTTCCTATAATCCCAGTACTTTGGGAGACCTAGGTAGGATTGCTTGAGCCCAGGAGTTCGAGATCAGCCTGGGCAACCAAGTGAAACCCTGTCACTACAAAAATGATGATAATAATAATAATAATTTAAAAATATGGGGCCGGGCACGGTGGCTCATGCCTGTAATCCCAGCACTTTGGGAGGCCGAGGCAGGTGGATCACGAGGTCAAGAGATCGAGACCATCCCGATCAACATGGTGAAACCCCGTCTCTACTAAAAATACAAAAAATTAGCTGGGCATGGTAGTGCGTGCCTGTAATCCCAGGTACTGAGGAGGCTGAGGCAGGAGAATTGCCTGAACCCAGGAGGCGGAGGTTGCGGTGAGCCAAGATCGCGCCATTGCACTCCAGCCTGGGTAACAAGAGCGAAACTCCGTCTCAAAAATAAAATAAAATAAATAAATAAATAAAAATAAAAATAATAGAAATTAGCCAGGTGTGGTGGTGGTACACAGGAACATATGGCCTATGTCTCCCTCATGTTACTCCATAATGGGTCACTTGATGGATGTAGTTTAACTGCTTCCCTACTGATGGACATTTAGGTTGTCTCAGCTTTTCATTACTACAGACAATGTTGGAATGAATATCCCTACACATAAATCCTTGCACATGTATACTAGTATTTTGGTAGGGCAGATTTCTAGAAGAGGAAATGGCTGAATTAAAAGGTTTACACCTTTAAAGTTTTGATTGCTACTGACAAACTGCTCTCCAAATATACCACCAGTTTATCTCTGCTCAGCACCATTCACCCACCCTAACAGAAGTAACTCGCCCTGTTCATCTCTCCCAGAGTACCTGTTTAGTTCCTTCAAAAGAACTGGCCACAATCTATAGCAATTGCACTGGTTTGCTTGTTTATCACATGTCTCCTTCAGTAGGAGACAGGTTCCTGTCACACCTGTAATCACAGCACTTTGGGAGGCCAAGGTGGGCGGGTCACCTGAGGTCAGGAGTGTGAGACCAGCCTAAACAAATGGTGAAAGCTCAGCTCTACTAAAAATACAAAAATTAGCTGGGTATGGTGCCAGCAACTCAGGAGGCCGAGGCCGGAGAATCCCTTGAACCTGGGAGGTGGACATTGCAGTGAGCCAACATTGCACCACTGCACTCCAGCCTGGGTGACAGAGCAAGACTATCTTGAAAAAAAAAAGGAAAAGAAGACAAGTTCCTGGGGCAAAGACTACATTTGTCTGTTTCTAGCTAAATCTTCAGGCACAGAGCAGCCCTTTAGCACGTAACTGTTGAAGGAACTGAGAAGTAGCCTATAGAAGTGTCTTCCTTACCTGCAACACAGAATATCATCTGTCTTTCTGACTTCTACTCTGACCAGTGAGAAAGCTTAGATCACTCTGCCTTGCTGTGTGACCATCTTGCCTGAGCCACTCAACCTCTCTGAGCGCTAGATATCTGAAAACCAGGTGACACAGGCTGGCTGTATTAACGCGGCTCAAATGGAGGGACTTGGTGTAGGGGTGTCTGTAAGCAGTAACTTGGTTCTGGTTTCAGCCTTCTCTCTGCCTCCCTGTGAGATCTTGGGCCAAGCATGCCCCTTTCTGGGCCTGCTTCCTCCTTCCTCATCTGTAACATAGAGGTTTCACACAGCCAAGTAGTTCTGAAGCCCCAGTCAGTCCTCCCACCCTAAGGACCAGCAGATAACACAAATGTGGGTGAGTGGGTGTGTGGGAGGCCCCTCCCCAGGATCACTCTTGAGTGACTGTGAACAGGGTGTTTCGGCCAAGAGCCCTGTCTGGTTTCACAATCACTATCTAGGGAAAGGAATATTCTCACTTCCCCTCTATTCAGCCTTGTCAGGTCCTTGACTTTAAGTCTGCTCTCAGGAAATTCCCCACCAAGTTCCTCTGGTCGCAGCAAAGAAACAGAGGTTTCTGTCCGGGCACGGTGGCTCGTGTCTGTAATCAATCCCAGCACTTTGGGAGGCTGAGGTGGGTGGATCACTTGAGGTCAGGAGTTCGAGACCAGCCTGGCCAACATGGTGAAACTCTGTCTCTACAAAAAATTAGCTGGGTGTGGTGGTCCATGCCTGTTGTCCCAGCTATTCTCCCGAGGTAGGAGAATCACTTGAGCCCAGGAGGTCAAGGCTGCAGAGAGTTGTGATTGCGCCACTGCACTCCAGCCTGGGTGACACAGTGAGACTCTGTCTCAAAAAAAGAAAATTGAAGTGTCTACAGGATAGCATGGTCCTGAAATTGAAGTATCTACAGGATAGCATGGTCCTGGGTGTTCTTTGTCTCACATGCTCAGCTGGAAGGGACTCTGGCCTGCCTAAATGAGGCTAGAAACTAGAGTGACCAACCATCCTGGTTTGCCTGAAACTATCTTGGTTTTATTTTATTTATTATTTATTATTATTATTTTTTGAGACGGAGTCTCACTCTGTTGCCAGGCTGGAGTGCAGTGGCGCAATCTCGGCTCACCGAAACCTCCACCTCCCAGGTTCAAGCTATTCCCCTGCCTCAGCCTCCTAAGTGGTTGGGACTACAGGTGCACACCACCACGCCCAGCTAGTTTTTTTGTATTTTAGTAGAGACGGGGTTTCACTGTGTTGGCCAGGATGGTCTTGTGATCTCCTGACCTTGTGATCTGCCTGCCTCAGCCTCCCAAAGTGCTGGGATTGCAGGCGTGAGCCACCATGCCCGGCACTGTCCTGGTTTTAATAGTTACAGTCCCTTGTCCTGGGAGCTCCTTTGGCTCTAGGCAAGCAAGGAAGCTTGGCTACCCTGCCAGAAACAGACCCACCCAAAGCACCGGAAACAGGACGAGGAAACAGCAGGAGGAGTGGGCCGACCCTCCTGTTCCTCTGTTCATTCAGTGGCTGGAGAATAATTTAATACACCACAACGCAGTGCCAGGCAGTGTACAGGGTGCTGGGGGATGGGAAGCCAGCCAGGTCACAGGAAGCATGGGATAGGACGTCAGCCTGGAGCCACAGCTAGGCAATTTCTGAGAATGGCCCTGAAGAGGCGGGGAAGACTGGGCAGCTCAGGGGTCGGTCAGTGCCTGGGATACCGTGTAGCTCAAGCAGCTTAGCCCCCTCCTATCTTCCTGAACCCTGAGGACTGCTGAAGTGAAAAATCCTACAGCTGGAGAAAGCGGCTCACTCCCAGCCCAGGGGGATTCGATATTTTGCTGAAAGGCTGGGCGTTCTGGGAATTAATGAGTGACTCTCTTCATGAGGGCAGGAAGAATGAATGAATGATGAGAAGAGGCCATTGTAGTCTCGAGCCTATGACTCACCAGGTGAGTGACCTGGGGCATGCTTGTGAGCTTGCCTAAGCCTCAGTTTCCCCATCTCCCAAGTGAGAAAATACAACTGCACAGACTGTCATAAATCATAAACAAAAATGTACATGTAAACTGTTCAGGTTAGTGCCACTGCAAAAATCAGCTTCCTGTGGAACAGGGCCACATCGGGGCTGGTCCCTCCCCAGCTCTGCTGGCTCATGCACCTGACAAATCACTTAGCCGCCTCTCGTTCTCAGTTTCTTCACCCATTAAATGGGGATGACTCCTGCCTTTCCTACATCAAATAAGATAGTGGATAGGAAAATGCTTTGAAAAGAATAAAACATGAGAGAAAGACAAGGATTGTTTTTGTAAAAAGCAGCAGGCTTTTTTACAAAAAGCAGCAAGAAAGCAAAAGGAAGAACTGGAGAGAGAAAGCAAGAGAGACACTCGAGGCAAGAAAGCAGGTCGTGGAGGTGGAAAGAAGCCCCACAAGGCAGCGAGTCATCCAAGCACAGGCTTGGAGTCGTCTCAAAATCCTGCCTGGCTCTGCTACCTACTGGCTCTGAGATTTAGGCAAGTAATTCAACCTCTGCGCCAGGCGCGGTGGCTCACGTCTGTAATCCTAGAACTTTGAGAAGCTGTGGCAGGAGGATCACTTGAGTGCAGGAGTTCGAGACCAGCCTGGACAACACAGTGAGACTCTGTCTCTACAAAAACTTATAAAAAAAAATTAGCTGGGTGTGGTGGCACACACCTGGAGCCCCAGCTTTGTGGGAGGCTGAGGTGGAAGGACAGCTTGAGCCCAGGAGGTCAAGGCTGCAGCAGGCCACGATCACATCATTGCACTCCAGCCTGGCCTGCAGAGCGAGACCCTGTCTCTACTAAAACAACAACAATTTAGTCTCTCTGAACCCTGGTTTTCTAATCTGTGCATGGGAATAATAAGTAATAGTACTGTACTCTAAGAAGAACAGGGGAGTGTTAGTTTTTATTTATTTATTCATTTTAGAGAGACAGGGTCTTGCTGTCACCCAGGCTGGAATTGCAGTAGTGCAATCAGCTCACTGCAGCCTCCAACTCCTGAACTTGAGCAGTCCTCCCAGTTCAGACTCCTAAGTAGCTGGGATTCTAGGCACATGCCACCATGCCCAGCTAACAGTGTCTTACCCACATGCATGTTATCTGCAGGTCCTTAGGGTGGGAGGACTGACTGGGGCTTCAAAACTACTTGGCTGAGTGAAACCTCCATGTTACAGAGGAGGAAGCAGGCCCAGAAAGGGGCATGCCTGGCCCAAGATCACACAGGGAGGCAGAGACAAGGCTGAAACCAGAACCAAGTTACTGCTTACACACACCCCTACACCAAGTCCCTCTGTTCGAGCCATGTTAATACAGCCAGCCTGTGCCATGACTGCACCATTGCTTCTGTGTCGCCCAGAATGGGTCTTGAACTCCCGGGCTCGAGAGATCTACTGCCTTGGCCTCCCAAAGTGCTGGGAGTACAGATGTGCTCCATAGCACCTGGACAGAAGTGTGAGCATGGAATGAGGTAGGACACATCAAGCTGGCGGGAACACAGCACTACAGGAAGGGGCTGTGTCCACCAATGGGAACTATTATTCACGGTGATTAAGCTTGAGGCGCCAGCTGCTTGGGCGCAGCAAGGAGCCAGCCTCTCATGTCCACCAGCCAAGCCAATTTGTTGAGCCACTGCTTTGAACCACAGCACCTAGACCAAGAGGCCAGCATAGAATCTGCTGAGAAAAAGCAGCATGGCTATAAATGCACACAAGGGAAGGAGGCCTGGGCAGTGAGCGGCGCCTTCACCTGGAGTACTCTAGCCTGGAGAGCAGCAGGTAGAGTCCAAGGCAGAGCACGAGGAAGACAGTGGCCGTCAGGAAGAAGGCCAGGGCGCTGTCCCTCACGTCGCTGGATGCAGCCAGGTCCACCAGAGAGGCCACGGCGCTGACTGTACCACCCATGGCTCCTCCTGCAGAGAACAGAGGGCATGCAGAGATGGTGAGGGGCGGGCAAGGAGGAGGAGTGGCCGCGGGTCCCTCCCTGCTTGGGTTTCACAGACCAAAATAAAATTCCTCAGTGTGAAAAATGCCAAAGCTCTCTCAGTGTCCTGAAGCCTGGGAGACATGGAGGGCCCAGCCGCCAAGCCTGTCCTGCATTTCCTGAGTTTCCAAGGGGGTCGTTTTCCCCTCTCTATGCCGGACTTGAGAGCGGCTGCTACCTGAAGTGGCACATGGCCTCCAGCACCAGTCTGCTGCCTTTCCTGTTTCACCTCCGACCCTCGACCTCCGTCTCTCTCTATTGCCCTTCTAGTGGGGGCTGAAATTTTAGATTTAGGGGCAGGAAGTCTCAGAGACCTCTGGATTTCCTCTTCTCTGACCCCAGCCCAAACCACCCACCAACCAAACTGGGAAGGAGGCTCAGGGACAGTCCTCATATAGGGTCCCCTGCTGCTCAGAGACCGCCCTTTCTGGGGGTGTTCTCACTGGCTATAAACCCCACCGTCACCCACCCATGAGCTCACAGAACCTACTGTGTATCCCAAGGTGGCTATGGCACCATACACATGTGAATGCATGTGTAACAAATACAACACCTATACACACAGTCACACACCCACACACAGTCACACATCTACACACACACACACCTATGCACACACAACCACCCACCACATGGAATGTTCTTGCCAAGGGCTTTGACACATATTACCCATGAGACCTGTGGCCGCCACACCTTTCACTGCTACCTAACAGAGGAGGCCCCCAGACCTACTGGGATGCCAGTGGGCCCAGGAGTCAGACGGACGGGTGTGTCACCCTGGACTCTGCGACTTGCTAGCTGAAAGCCTGGGGGTAACGTGCTTCTCTGACTATAGTGTGCTTGCCTGTAGAATGGAAATAACAACACCCGCTCTGTGTGGTTGCTTTGAGGACTGACAGATGATGTTCAGAAAGGGCCCGGCACACGGGAAACAAAAACAAATGCTATTCCCTTCCTTGCCTTGACGGCACTGTTGCTTCTGGGAGGCAGCAGATGTGCCTTTCTTTTCCTTGAACCCTGACAGCCATGGGTCGTCTTTCTGTGCGGGCCACGAGTGTGCCGCACTGGTTGGGAATGCTGGCACCAGTGTGGGCAGGTCACTTACTTTCTTCCCTGCCTGTGTCTATTGGCCTAGAAAATGGGGCTAATCCCTGTCCTATTCATCACAGGTAATAACCGTGGTGAGGTGGAAAAGCACTGACTACAAGGCCAGGGGTATCATTAATGCAGGAAGGCCTGGGGGTGAGTGGGTGGACGGGCAGGATGAATCTGCCTACTTCAGAGCATCAGAATGGCCACTCCTGGAGAGGCGGGAAGAAGGCTGACTAGGGCAGGGCCATGTGGGTCCACGTGGGCAGGGCCAGCTCTGTCTCCATCGGGCAGCTTTTATGCAGCACCACTTTTCTGCCCACTGTTGCATGAAACAGAGAAGAAGGGGGACAGTCAGGCCCCATCCACCATGGCGCGCCATCACTGCTCCCCATGCTCTGCCTGTGGCCTCCGTGGCTCTACAGCGAATAGTCCTCCGCCCGATGGAGAAGCCTTTCCCCAGCCTCTCCACCATAAGTTCTATTAGCCTGAGTGGTATTTGAGGGAGGGCAAAGGTATAAAAATTAGCATCATTATTAGGAACGCAGACTAGAATCCAAACTTCCGAGTCCAAACCGGGCTCTTCTACTTCGAGTTGTGTGACCGTGAGCAAGTCCTCAACCTCCCTGTGCCTCTGTATCCTCCTCTATACAATGGGGGTGTTAATAACATCCACCTCATAGGGCTGTGATGCAGATTGAAAGGATTATTACACGCAAAGCACTCAGAGGCCTGCCTGACGCAGGGAAGTGCCAAATACCAAACAAATCCTTTCTGATTCCCAGTTAGGTGCTTGGCTATTTCTGTCCTTCCCACATCAAAGCAGCAACAACGGGTAAACCCTTTGCCAAGAGGGTGCCCATTTCTGAGAAGCTGTAATCCCCACCTAGACGTTTTGTAAGAACTAGGGTTAAACTCAGTAAGACACTCCCCAGCTGCCACAAGGAAGAGATCTTAACATCACTGCCTACCGATTTTCCTCTCTCTCTTTCCAACTCGTAGAGAATTTACAATATTATCATCAACAACAAACCAGGCCTCCGGGAACTCATCCTTCATGACTCTCTACTTTTATCTCATCAGTTATGGAAATACATGCAAATGAGGGGTTTAAAAAAACACCAGCGCAGAACAAATGAATTGTTCCTCAGATGCCAACACATGCGGAATTCACAGACGGGCTGCGCTGCAAAAAAAGCAAGTGGGGCTGGCGAGGTGGCCTTGCGGCCTCTGGGAGACTGAGACACTTCGATTTTCCAGGGTGTGGGGTGCCCACCAGGGCCCCATACAGTGGTGACCATGGTGTAGATTCAGGGTCATTAATACTGGTGTAGAAGTATTAAACTTCCCCACTTTTCTCAATAGACTTTCTGAAAAATCCACAGGAGACTCCCATCCCTAGAAGATCACAGGTGGCCAGATGAACCTGAGGACCACTTGCCGATGTAAATGGTGAGTGTGGTCACTGGCTCCTGGAGAGGATGCTGGCAAGGATGGGAGGAGCTAAGGGGATATAAGAGCCTCCTTCTGAGACTACAGCGACACAAGGGATTAAATCCCAGGTCCAGTGGCCACTGTCTTCGGTCCAGAAAAGCCCTTTTGAAAGCACTGCTGGCGTGTGCTGCCTGCACCCAGGAAACTTAGCAACAAGTCCATTTTTATTTCATCTGAGGCCCAAGTATTTCCCAGGATGTAGCCAGAAGCCTAATCCGATCTCAGAAATGGCAAACAGACGGAAGCTCACATCTAGACTCTGATCTGCGAAGAGGAACTGCCTCAAGTGCTGTGCCGAGAAGGATTTAGAAGCTCAGGATGAAAGATAGAGATGCACCAGTGATGTCTGGCACTGGCTCGAGTGGGGAAGGACATACCCTTGTCAAAGGACTGTCATCCTGGCCACATGCTTCCTGGTGTTATTAACTGAGGGGCACAGTGCAGGCTCCTTGTGAAATTGCTGTCAGTGGGCAAATGTATAGAGCTCGCCTCTGCACAGCAGGGGCATGTGGAGGGGTAGACAGAGCAGCAGGGCCTCCAGTCTTGCTCACTGGGACAGTGGCCTCCTGGCAAAGCACCAATGCTTCCTGACCCAGCTCCTTTTTACCTGGCTGGGTCACCTCGGTGACAGACATGTATGTTTCCAGTTTAGAGTACAAAACTGCCAAGGATTCCAGAAAAGGCTCATCAATATCAGCATCGAACATCAGCTAGAGGGGTTGGCCCACGTCCTGCATGGGTGCACCCACGGGATACCAAAGGTTGTGGGGGAGGGGTCGAGGAGTTTATTCACAGGGCTGCCAGCTCCGAGGGGACCGGCGCTTGATCATCTTTGCATCCCCAGGACATGGCAGGTCCTCTATACAATCGGAAAGGAAAAAAAGACAGATAGAGGAAAGGAAAGGAGACAAGAAGGGGAGAAAAGATATCGGAAAGGAAAAATAGAAGAGGAATAGGAGAAGGAGGGAAGGAAAGGGAGGAAGGCTGGTTTCAGGATTTACACTTTGTAGGCCGACCATGTTATCCAAAAATACCTGCAACTCCGTCTCCCCTCCTGCCTACCTTCTCACAGTCACAGTGGGAGACTTTCATACTCTCCCAGTGACGTGTGTCCATCTGTCTTGAGTCTGGGTGAGCTTATGGCCATGGTGGAACGGACCTTATGTGGCTTCTGTTGCTAAATCAGAAATAAAGCTTCTGCCTGGATCTTGTGAAATGCCAGCCTTTGCAACCCAGACGCCATGCCATGAGGAAGTCCAAGCTGCTGCCATGCGAGGTCCACATAGAGAGGAATGGAAGCCCCAGCCCAGCCCTGGCTAAGCTTCCGACCAGCAGCCACCAACACGCCAGCCAGGAGAGCACGCCCCCAGGAACTGGACCTTCCCACCCCCCATTTAGCTATGCTGGCTGATGCCATGGGGAGAAGAGAAGCACTATCCCTGCAAACTCCTGTCCAAGCTGCAATTCTGTATACTCACAGAATGTTGTATAGAAATGTTGTATAGAAATGCCTGTTGTTGTTCTAAGCCACTAACTTTTGGGGTAGCTTGTTATGTAACACTAGGTGATCGAAACACAACTCCCATGACTCCTGGGTGGATGAACCTGGTCAGCTGCTTGGACCCTGCTCTCACCTGATATCAGCGCCTGGGAGTTCCTCATAGGGAAGGAGCCGGTCATGCCGTAGATGCTGCTGCTGAAGACGACGGAGGCACTGCTGAGGAATACCATGCAGACAATGGTGACAGCAAAAAAGCCACGGGTCCAGGAGGAGGTGTCCACCTTCACCAGTGCGGTTATCACCATGAAGATGGCCAGGATGATAGTCAGTGAGGTCAGGACACGGACGTGGACCGCAACCCTAGGGCGAGGACACCAGAAGCAGTTACACGCCCCCTCGGGGCTCCTGTGCAGACTGGGGCTGGTGAGCCACCTTAAGGGAAGCAGGCAAGCTCAGCAGTTAGGACTGTTCACTCTGCCATCAGGAGGATTGCATTTGAATCCTTCCTTCCCGGCTCCCTAGCTGTGTGGCCTTGGGTAAGGGACTCAGTTGTTCTGGTTTCAGCTTTTGAACCTGCACAATGGGGAGAGTGGATCCGCCTCCAGTGGGGGTGAGACTTAAGAGGTGAGCAGTGCGGGGTGCAGAGGGCAGTGCCTGGCTCAGGGCCAGTGCTCAGTGGGTACTGCTGCTTTTCACTTTGCTGTGAGGTTCAAGGACAGGAGGACACCACAATGTTTGAGTCAAACCCTTGCTCTTCCTGCCATGGGACTGAGCTCCTGCTGGCTCTGTCTAGTGTTTAAACAGAGCAGCCACACACTGAGCTTCCTTTCCTTGAAACTTAGGAGGTTTTAGAGGGAAAGGGAAGAAGGGAAGAAAATCACCACCATCATCATCATAGCAAAGAGTCACACGGTATGGAATGCGTACGCTTCTAGGCGTTTTCTGTATGCTGCTGTGTTTGATTCTTACACTGGTTCCGTCAGACAGGTTTTCCTACCTATCCCATGTATACAGATAAGGAAGCTGAGGTCAGAGAAGTTAAGGAACTTGCTCAAGGTCACTCAGCAGTGAACCCAGGAGGTCTAGCTCTGGCCAGTTCTCAGAATGATGCTCTGCTGCCTCCCCTGGAGTGAGGAAATATGGATGGCACAGAAGAGGTGGCCAAGGCAGGGGCATCTTCCTATAATGGCCTCAGTTGTCATGGGGAGCAGCTAACGCCAAGTTACTGCTGTCTGGGGTCAAGGGAACCCCCACACGCCCCCGCGCCATGCCTGTGTATGAGCCATGCGCTCTTCCCAGCCCCCATGCTGGCCTGGGGAGAAAAGGGAAGGAGTCTATCTGAGAAGCTGCACATTTTTATTCTAGGGAGCAAAAACATCATCTCGAAGGGCTGCTTAAATTATCAGATTAGGCTAAGCTTTAAACCGGATTGGATGTTTAGTTGATTTTCCTGCTAGCCAGTAAGGGGGCTGAGCGAAAAGCCAGATTACACAGTTTTTTATTATTAAAAAAAGAAAAACTTGAAAGGTAGAAAAAAATACACACATACACACAAGTAGGTATGAAATGATGAGCAAGCATGAAAAGCAAGAAAGGAATTTTTTCAAAGTGCTTTTGTGGCCCCAGGCTAATTTGAGCTTCCCTCTGGTCCTCAGCTAAAGGGAGAGCAGGTGCTGTCACTGCTTTATAAGGGGTGGGAGGAAACCCAAGGAAGTGAAGGAGCAGGTCAAGGTTGTAGAGTGAGTCCGTAGGGAGCTGGGATGAGAACCCAGGTGTGCTGAGCCCCAGTCCATCACTCAGTCTGCTAATGTGTGTACTCAATGGTGTGCTCATTCTGCAAATGTACGTTGAGCAACTACTGCGTGTCCACTACTGTGCTGGATGCCCAGGACACAGGACAGACCAGAAACAGCAACAGTCATCCCACTGTGGTGGGTGCTCCACCAGGAGGCCCCAGGGCATCAAGCAGCACATCCGAGGGGCATGAAATCTGCCCTGGGCATCGTGGAAGGCCATTTGGAGGCAATGTCTATGCTGGATGGTCATGATGAATGGGAGGACGTAAGTGCACATGTCTTGGGAGAGAGCGAGGCTTGTTCAGGGAGCTGCAAATAGACTGGCTGCAGTCAAGATGGGAGTGGAGGAGCAGACAGGTGATGCTGGGGAGAGGTGTGGACTCACGTTCTGGAGGAGGGTGGGGTGCAGGGCCTTTGTCTGCCAGCACTACCCGCTGGGAGAACGCTCCTTCCTCCATGCCTAGTCATCTGGGGAAGGTGGTCAGCCACATCACCCACAAACAACAGGCATGTGACACAGCCTGGGGCGATCAGACTGTTCCCTGCTCCTGGCCCCTGGGGTTGAGCTAGTTAGGAGTTAGCATGTGACCCACACAGGGTCATTAAATCTTCCCTGGAACTGCTACATGGAAGCTGTGGAAAGAAGCTCGCTGCTGAGACTGTGTCTGGGGCTGCTGGCTGCCATATTGCCAGCTGTATAGGGTGAGGCTAGACATGGAGGAGAAGCCATGCAGAGACAAACAGAGCCCGGGGTGGTGCAGAGGAGATCCCCTAGATCCAATGATGCCTGAAGGTGGACTTGACTTTAATTTTCACTTAAAGAAAGAGGAAATCCTTTTTTGTGTCTCTGTCATTGCTACTGAAAGTACCCACTAACACAAAGAGGTACATCAGGGTTTCAAGCTGGCAATGACATGGTCAGAAGCTACAGGAATGCTGCTGGTGTCCTGCTCACCTGCCGTCCCTCTTACCACTCCAAGAGTGGTGTTACCGACCTGGCAGTGACAGGTAAGTAACAACTCCTAAGAACAGCCTTCAACCAGTGACTAGGGAAGTTGGTACGTAAATACCCCAGCTCCCTCCTGCTCAGCCGTGCTCCACACTGGCTCCCTGAGATCCCCGGCAGGACTGTGCTCTTATCTCTTCTGAGGCAGCTGGCTTGATTAGGCATCCTCTGCTGACTGCCTTCCCTGTCCTGTCCCTCTTCTGTACTCTCCCACCTTCACCCTCCAGATAAACTACTCGCACTTGAATCCTTGTTTCAGGGCCTGTTTCTGGGGAGCCTTGCATTAAGATGCCCATTCAGACCCCAGGCTAAGACATATCTTCTCAAGGTCTGCAGGGGCTTTGGCCTGGACAGGAGCTGGTGGGCAGCGAGGTGGACACCTGGACCCTTGGCAGCCCAGAGCATCTATCATAAGAGCACAGCAGGGGCCCTGGAGGCCAGCAGTCGAACCTTACCCCTGATGCTTGAGGTGGTCTACACACTCAGCCCTGTCACACAGTGTCCCCACCCTCTCCTAGCAGCTGGAGCCGTCCCATCCACTCCCAAGATAAGAGCCAGCAGGGCATGGAGCCTGAGTCAGGAGACCAGAGCCCTGCCCAGCTCTGTCATCTGCTTGCTGTGTGACCCCCGACAAATATTCAACCTCTCCGGGCCTCTGTCTCCTCATCTCTAAAAAGAAGCTAGACCAGATAATATTAAGGTCCCCAACAGCTAATGATTCTAAATCTGCAAAAGATCAAATGGAGAGAGAGGTTGGGAACAAATGCCAAGAAGTTTTAACCAGTTTCTTGGGGCAAGAAGGAGGCAAAGGCCAGGCTGGAGAGGTGAGGTGCACTACAAAGGCAGGATCCTGCCTTGCTCTCGTCCCGCACAGGCACAGGGCCTGGCAGGCACTGGGTAAATATTTGCTGGACATACAAATTGACAAACAAGGGAGATCAGTAGTGCCGGAGAGGTTTTCATGCTGGCCTGAACCTCCTGCGGCTATCTGCTTCTTGAGGCCCCCACCTCAGCATGGCAGGGAGTGCAGCTGGAAACATCCGCCAGCCTTGGGAGTGGCCTCTGCCTCTAACCACCTCCTCACAGACGCAGCCAGGAAAAAGTCCGGCAGGAATGATGAGGCATCACGGGAGCCCTCCTGTGTGCCTGTCGCCACAAGGTAGTAAGTTCCTTGAACAGGAAGGTTGCTTTGCAGAGAGCTGGGGGACTGCTTACTCAGGCACCCCCAGGGCGGGAAGCTGGGGAGGAATCAGAGAGGAGGAGGTCAACACCAAATGCATTCCAGAAATAATGCAGTGTGGAATGCTGCTCTGTCCCCCTACGCGGCCCTTCACCTGCGCAGGTCTCCTTCCCGCCTGCTAAGTATCTGCTGCATAAACCACTCTTGCCCAGAGCCTCCACCCATGGGCTCCAGGGCTATTTTCAACATTCATCAAGCTTCATGAAACATGCCAGGTGCAAGCCTGCCCCACAGGCATGAATGGAGGACACTGGCTTCCATCTCTGCTGCTTCCACCCAGGAAGGGAGAGTGGCCCAGGGAATGGCAGTGCTCCTAAGATCTTTGGAAAGCCTAGACTTTCAGTTGCTGTGATGTCTGGGGCTCTTCCTGGAGACAGGGCATGGCCAAGAGGACAGCTCCAAGACCAAGACCCTGGGGCAGGTCTCAGTCCTATGCAGACTCCAGGAGAGGCTTCCTCTGGTACCCAGGTTGCTGGTCCCCCCCATCCCTGACTCATGAGGGCTCAGGACCCCAGGGGACTGATTTCTTCGTAAGTCTCCAAGATGTAAATCCTCCTCATAAGTATTTATGATGCTGCAGATTTAACATAATAAAACACTTGGTGATTATGGATAAGCCAGTCGGAGAAAGCCAGGATTCTCCAGGAGGGGAGAAGAGGAGACATTTCAATCTTGCACATTAAATAAAAAACAGCTTAGCCCCAGACCATCTTCCCACAGCCTGGAAACAGATGGAGGCCTAGGAGCGTGTTCCTGCATCGTCCTTGCCCCTCTCCCAGAGGCCAGGAGGAGAAAGGGCGGGCCAGGGCTGGGTTAGTCCCCTCCGAGAATGTCCTATAGCTGCTGAGCCTTCTCCCCAGACCCAGCCTCGGGAGGGCAGCTCACCTGGGGGCCCATATCTCACTGGAGAATAACCACCCACTTCCATCCCAGCAGCCTGAATCCCGGCGAGACAGGGCTCTCACTGGAAGGATCTTGGGAGTGGCTCTGGTGGCAGGGACAGGGGTGGGTGCAAAGCGGGGGAACTAGGATGTAGGTGGCTCAGGGGTTCCAAGCACAAATGTGGGGTGGGAAGGTTCCAGTTCAAATCCTGACTCCTCCCTTTCATTCTGTAGCCAAGACTGGGGTGCAGTGGTGTGCCCATAGCTCACTGCAGGCTTGAGCTCCTTGGCTCAAGTGATCCTTCTGCCTCAGTCTACTGAGTGGCTGGGACTGCATGTGTCACCATGCCAGGCTAATTTTTTTTCTTTTTTAAAAAAAAACAGCATCTCGCTAGAGTGTCCAGGGTGGTCTCTAACTGCTGGGCTCAAGCAATCCTCCTGACTTGGCCTCCCAAAGTGCTGAGGTGACAGGTTTGAGCCACTGCATGCCATCCTTAATGGCCATGTTCCCTTGGGCCAGTCATCTCCACGAGCCTGTTTTCCCATCTCAAAGCAGGGTCACAGCAGCTTCCCGCTCTTAGGCTGCCATGAGGGTTAAAGGAGATAATGCATCTGCTGGATATGATGCTCAGAAGTGCTACTGTTATTACACAGCATTCTCTCAGGGCCCAGAGGCTGGACCTTCCCTGCCACTTCTGACCCATGGCCCAGGCGGGCTTTCGGCCTGTGGGACCCCCAGACCACTGAAGAGGTGAGAGGCAGGCTCAGCCACCTGTGGTGCGCCTGTGGTCTCCTGACTTCCATATGGAAAATTGGGCAATGTCACGGCCTCCCTCCTGGGTTGCTGTGCAGCCTAAGGGACATGACAAGGGGTGACCGAGGCATTACACCCTTGCTACAGTTCAGATGGTGATTCTGGAAATGGAAGGGGCTGGGAGCTCTCTCTAGGCTGTCTGGGCTGCACAAATAGCCCCATCCTCAGGGTTGGCCAAGTGAAGAGATGGTGACAGCGAGGGTTCCCCACGTCATCGCTGTCCCCCACCTTCCTTGCCTCCTGCTCCTGCCTGCACTAGCTCTTCACACACCCTCTCTCCTGCGAGGCACTGCCAGGGCTCCTGCTCTGCCCTCCTCCACTCTCCTCCTGGGGTGGGGTCTCTGCAGGCTGCGCCCCCTCTGTTAGGACAATGAATGTGGCCCTAGGAAGGCAGGAGTGAGGCAGGTGAAGGCCAGCTGGCTGGTGAGAGCGGCTGCCATGCTCCTCTTCTTCTCACTCTTCCAGACTGCACTTTGGTTTGAAGAAGCGTGCAAATTATTGACACTCCTTCCATTGGGAGGTGGGTTCTATGTCCCCTTGAAACGAAATAGGCTTTGTAACTGCCCAAATCAGTCAAGTGTGGCAAAAGCGACAGCACAGGACTTCTAAGACCAGGCTGTAAAAATCACGCAGCCTCTCCCTTGCTCTCAGCCACTGCATAAGGCGTTCTATTACCCTGAGGCTGACATGTGAGATTACAAAGAGAGAAGAGACAGAGAGAGAGGATATGAATGGCTCCAGCTCCAGCTGCCATCTGACTGCAACTGCAGGAGAGACAGTACGACAGCTGAGCCTCGACAGTCCCCAGAACATGAGAAGTACTCATGACTGCTACTGCTTTAAGCCACTATGCTTTGGGATCATATTATGTAACAGATAACTGCAATATCCCCATGTATAATATGTTTGGAAAGACTGATCTATTCAAGCTCAGGACGTAGAAGACACTCATGGTGCCCTCTCTCCTCCTGTACCCAGAGCAGACATCACTAATCAATCCTGGCACCCTCCCTGAAGCCAGACCTGCCTTAGAATCTTGTCCAACTAGAGATCTGGCAGTCCCTACAAACTGATTAGAACTGAGCAAAACAGATTTGCCATCAGTAACCTCAGGTTTTAGTAGCCATGCCCCACAGGAGCCCAGGTTTCTGGACCACAGTGTAGCCATCCTTATCACTTAGGGGCAGCTTAGGAGAAACAAAGTGATGAGGGCTGCTGTCCTTGTAAACTCAAACTGAGAATCTGGGCCAGCAAGTCACCCAAGGGGGTCTATGGACATGCCAATTTGCCTAGTTAGCTCCTGAACAACTCCTCCCCAGGCACATCCAGATGGAGCCTCTCCTGGTCCTGATCACTACAATGTTGAACTTCCCCATGAGCCTTCTCGGGAGTAGCTGACACACGAGCTGGTGTTACCAGCTTAGCACTAACAGTTAGGTGACCATTCTGGGCCACAGGACTTGCAGACTGTCAGACAGGATCCCGGAGAAGAGACGGGAGGAAGTCTCCCGCATCCCCATACACTTCCCACCGGCTGCTGTTACGATGTCACAGGGTATGGCTGGAGAGGGAAAGCCCAGCTTCCCAGGGGCATCCCCAGGGACCTGATCTGACTTCTTACTTCATGCACAAATCTGAGCTGCTGTCTCCTTCTTTGGTGACAGCCACTTAAGTAGGCAGAAAAAAAAAACAGCTGCAGTTGAGAGGGGAGTAGAGGAGGCAGGAGGCCCAGGCGGAGGCCGGAGAGAGGGAGGAGAGCCGCCTACCTGTTGACAAGCAGGAAGTTGGCCACCAGGCACAGCATGGAGGGCACGGTGGAGGCGACGGCAAGGTAGCTCTCAAAGTAGTTCTGCAAGCACACAAGTGAGGAAGTGCTGCGGTCACTCAGGGATGGAGGTGAGCAGTCCCACCCGTGCAGAGACAGGGCCCCTCTCCATGGGGCTTCTCCCCACTGTCTTCAAATACCCAGGAGCCATGGGCGAATCCACCTCCAAACAAGGTCTCACCCCATCTCCAGCCTAAGACCACTCACTCAGCCACTCAACAAACAGCTGCCAATGTCAGCTGTACTAAGTGCTAAAGGCATAGGAAGGATAAGACGTCGTCCCTGTCCCCAGTGAGGCACTGGGTGCTGTGCAGCCCACACTTCTGCCCATGGACCCAGGCCATGGGCGTAGAACTCAATGTATGTCTGAAAAAGGAAAGTCTGCCCCATCAGCCTTCTTGGCCCATCACCAAAATGCAAGACTATCCACTTGTTTTTGGTTTTGTTTTTAAAATTTTGGTAGAGATAAGCTCTTCCTATGTTGCCCAGGCTGGTTTCAAACTCCTGAGCTCAAGTGATCCTCTTGCCTTGGCCCCGCGAAGTGCTAGGATTATAGGCAAGAGGCACTGCTCGCTTGGGTTTTGTTGTGACCCAACCACATTCTCATGTTCTTGCTACTAAGTGAGACCTCTTAGAGATACCCCAGGCGCAGTGGCTCACAGCTGTAATTACAGCACTTTGGGAGGCCGAGGTGAGTGGATCACGAGGTCAGGAGTTCAAGACTGGCCAACATGGTGAGACTCTGTCTCTACTAAAAATACAAAAATTAGCCTGGCGTGGTGGCGCATGCCTGTAATCCCAGCTACTCAGGAGGCTGAGGCAGAAGAATCGCTTCAGCCCAGGAGATGGAGGTTGCCATGAGCCAAGACTGCACCATCGCACTCCAGCCTAGTGACAGAGCGAGACTCCATCTCAAAAAAACAAAAATAAAAGAAATACACCAGGCCCTGCTCCCTACAGGGAAACTGTTCTTTCTCACTCTGGATCTGCTCTCTTGATAGAATGGCTACAGAAGGTTAAAGCCATTTGGGGAAGTGGCTCCTAGATTGGACAGAATGAGGAAAAAGGGCATTTTCTGGCAACAGCTCATGGGTGTGATAGAGAACGCATGCAAACACAGACAGATGAACTGCCTGATCATGATGTCCTGGAACTCGTAGCTAAAGCAGCTGTGTGGCAGTTGTATGTGTCTGTGAAAACTCAATGTCCACACATTAGGATGGACTATACTATGTGTGCATTATTTCTTAATATACCTATCTTTAAAAACAAAACAAGGCTGGGCATGGAGGCTCGTACTTGTAATCCCAGCATTTTGGGAGGCCAAGTCAGGAGGATGACTTAAGCCCAGGAGTTTGAGACCACCTTGGAAAATAGTGAGACTCTACAAAAAAATTAAAAAATTAGCCAGGCATGGTGATGTGCACCTCTAAGTGCCAGCTACTCAGAAGGCAGAAGCAGGGGGTTTGCTGGAGCCCAGGAGTTAGAGGCTGCAGTGAGTACACCACTGCACTTCATCCTGGGCAACAGAGCGAGACCCCATCTCTAAAAAAAAAAGATGTAATCATGGGGCCCTTTGAGTCTGAAGCACAAGCCCTCCATAGTTCCCTTTGAAGCCTGCAGAGTGCTCTGTGGTCTTTGAAATCTGTACCTTGAATATAAGGCCGTGGTGGCCTTGCAATTAAAATGATAATCACAGCTAGTGAGGTCCATCAACCATAAGCCTTAGAAATAGCCTTCTGCCTTTCAGCTGCACCTCATTGTTCCTGCCCTGATGGGCTCAGTAGAGCCTGCACTGGCCTGGGGTAGTCAGTCAATTACATCTTGACACAGTGGCTGGGCCTCTGACACTGGGAGGGCACCCGTGGGAACAAAGGAGAGAGGCCCTGAGGAGGAGAGGGCTGCAGGACTGCCCCCAGCCCAAGCGCCTGGTGAGGCCCCATCGTCCAGTGGCTGCTCGATCTGTGTAATGCAGACTCTCTGATTTTGTGTCTTCGAGTAGGCTCAGGTTCCCTGAATGAGAATTATCCAGGTAACTGAATGGGCCTGTTTGCTGATATTTAAGCAGAAAAAGGTATCATTTCATGTTGGAAAGCTTTTTGGTTACTGACCACTGAATAAGACTCCAAGTCTCTTTCTGTTATCTGGGCCCATTTCTCTGCCTTACAAAGAACATGCTAGTGGGGAGAACAGACTTGAGGCCAGGCCATGGTTCCATCCCCACAGATCAGGAGACGGAGATGTACATGGTGACATGAGTTGACTCAGCATATCCCACGAGTTTACTCAGAACATCCCACAGAACTTAAGAAAACAAACCACTTAATTCCTGATACAAACATGTGGTGGTTTTTATTCAACAATTTGCTGTTTTTACCTGTAGGAAAGGTGCTTCTAAAATGAGGTGTGGTGGCAGACTCGAAGGTGGCCTGCAGTCCCTGCCTCCTGGTGCTCACACCTATGCGATGCCCGCCCTGAGTGTGGATGAGACCTGTGTCTGCTTCCAACCAAGAGAGTAGAGTAAACATGATGGTGTTACGTAGGACTGTGGCGCCCACCTTGCTGGACTCTTTTCCTCCCTTGCCAGATTTGGGGAGGCAAGTGGCCATGTTGGGGAATCCTACCTGGCATGGAACTGTGGGCAACCCCAAGTTGCTGAGGGTGGTCTCCAGCCCACACCCCGCAAGAAACTGAAGTTCTCAGGCCTACAACCCCTAGGAGCAGAATTCTGCCAACAACTGGAGTGAGCTTGGAAGTGGTCCTTCTCCAGTGGAGTGTCAGAGGAGACCGCAGCTCTGGCTGACTCTGATTGCAGCCTTGTGCAAATTCAGGCAGGAGACTCAGCTAAGCTGTGCCTGGACTCCCGGCCCACAGAAACCCTGCGGTTCTAAGCGCAGGCTGTTTTAAGCCACTCATCTGTAGTGTTTTGCTAGGCAGAAATCGATTCCTAATTCATGAGGGGTTTTGATAGCTGGGTTCCCACTAATCAGGGTTTTCCTGAATATTTCAGCCTTCCTGTTTTAATTTAAATTCAGTTTCTTGATGAAAACCAGGACAGCTGATCATGCTGCCTTCTTTGACTCCCCAAGAGGCAGGAAGAGCAGTGTGCTCACCCGTGAAGGGCACAGAGGCTGAGCACACCAGTCCTTGCAGCCCTTCCCCACCAAGCCCTTGGCTGAAATTAGGGTTTTTGCAGGTGGCGTGTGCTGATTTCAAGAAACTGGACTTGGTTGATGTTGCTCCAGATGGACTCACCCTGCCTGCCCCACAGGTTACTCGCCTTGGTTCTCTGTTCAGAGCTGTTGACCCCATGGTCATAAAATCACTGCCACTGCCACCAAAGGAGGAGCTGACCCCCACAGAGAGACCCCACGCCCTGCCAGGCTGCACCAGTGGCTGTGAGAGGGGCAGGGGACACTCCCAGCAGGATGGGGGAGTCAAGCCCCATGAGACCCACTTTAACCAATGAGAGGCAGGGGATGGGGCCAGCGGATTGCCCGCTGGCCTCTCCTCTCCCCAGACTGGCTGCTCTGAAAGCGGCGGCTCCACAAGTCTTCTCCAAGGTGCTCTGTGTGCTGCTGCAAAGCTGTGGCTGCTCCAAAATACCATCGCCCCTTGTGTTTGCTCTCTCTGTCCCAGCTCCACTTCCCTTTCCCTCCCTGTTACTTCCCTGGACTCCTGATGCAGTATTCCCACCAGCGCTGCCTTTCTAAGAAACCCCCAGCAGCAAAGGTCTACCTTCCACTCTTGATTATTTACTTTGTAGCCACCCGTCCCTCCTGGGTTCATCTCATTTGCTTCCAAGAGGTGCTGGGGCTGGCTTCTCCTACTTTACTTAAGGAAATGTAAAGACATTTGAATACGGATCCAAACACACTGTGACTAGGAGGGTAACAGGACTGCTCCCAGAGCAAATCCATAATGTCCATCTAACCAATGGGGGTTTTATGCACAGCAGTGTTTGGGGAGAATTCACAGTTTGCCTCCACCAGGGCCTGATTCCTGAGAGCTCCCCCAAAAGTCTGTTTTGATTTGTTCTACCCCCTGCAACCAACTCCACTTGTAGAGATGAGCACATGGGCCCAAAGGCAAGCTCCAGCCATGGAGAAGTGAGGGGATGGGAAGATCATCAGGGAGATGGCAGTGGAGCCACTGTGTATGATGGTGGAGGCTGAGCTTTGCACAACTCCAGGCTGTGACAGGAATGGCGCCACTCCGAATTATGCCACAGCAGCCCTGTTTACACAGCTGATTAAAAGCCTGAAGGCCTGAGGGGTCAATGTGGGTCTCATAGAACTATAGGTGAAAAGTGGGTGTGACTCAGCAGGAAGGCAGGGCTGGAACACAGGTGGATGCAGGGCAAACACATTAGGAGGTGAGGAGGCCTCCCAAGCAGGTTTCTCTGCCCCAGCAGGAGGGCCCTTGGCAGGAGACCCTGAGGCGGGTTAGTAATCCCACGGTGCTCAGCCCTGGCTGGGCAGCCCCTGTCTGTCCAGGTCAGCGTCTCTTCCTGTTTTGACCTGTCCCTTTGTTTGCTAAAGAGGTGTCAAGCCCCTGTATCCCAGCACTGTGCTGGCGGCTGGGTGGACACAACAGAGGAACTGTGGCACTTGTGTGCCCTTGGGAAGGTGGGTACAAGCCTGGAGCTGGGGTGCAACAGATATGAGGTGTCGAAGGGCATAGAAGGAGGGGTTTCTGGGGGGCTTCTACCAGGGCCATCTTGGACGACAGCTGGAAAGATTGTGAGAAGCGTGTCAGACAGATATGGAAGGTAGGGGTGCCAGTGGGGAGAGAAACATTCCCAACAGGACGGAATGGCTGGCACGAAAGCACGAAGGGCTGCTTCCCCACCACTGAGGATGCCAATGCAGCTCATCTATTGAAAGCAACTTCTGAGGCTTCCTCAGTAACCACAGCCCCTCCTGAGCTAAAGCAAACCACACTGTGTCATCCATCCAATCCACAGGAGATGGGAAGGGCTGGCAGAACCTCAGGCAGCCAAGGCACACACCTCCCAGAGTGCTAATGGTAGAGAGGCCCATCATTCACCTCTGATTTCTAAAACCCACGTGGGGGAGGCCCAGCTCTAAGAAACAAAGGGATAGCTGTGCTCCCTGAATGTGAGATCCAATCTCCCTGCGTGCCACTATCTCCCCAGCGTTATCTGCGCCATGCAATTACCTGGAGCTCAGATGGGCAGGCGACTCAACGTCCAGCCTCTACTAGTGGTCACATCAAAGTCGGGGAACCCAGGTGGGGAAGTGGGAGCCCAGCAGAATGCCAGGGAACTCTGACATGCAAGCAACACAACTTCCACAGGACCTGCACAGACCCCAGCCCATGTGCTTCTACCATTGCCAGTGAGGGCGGGGCAGGGCTGGAATCACTCCCATTTTACAGACAAGCAGCCTGAGGCTCACAGAGATGGAGGAATTTCCCAGAGGTACACAGAGGTCTACACCTGGGAGTGCTGGTGGCAGCATCTTTCGCTGCAGAGCAGGGCAGGGACCAGGTGGGGACATATTTATCATCCCCCTACAAATGTATAAGCTGCTCTAGCTGAGCTGCCTGTCTCATGGCCAAACAAGCCCAAACACTATCACTGGGGTCACAGTGCATTGCCAGGAAGCCTCAGAGGCCGGGCCTGGCAGCCATGTGCCTTCCCAGCAGCAAGCAGGGATCTGAGACATGTCCCTCTCAGGGTGGGCAGTGTCTTTCTTCTATCTGGCTCTAAGGTGCAGGTGACCTGCCCAAGCCAGCAAATGACAGGGTTTGATTTTTTTTTTTTTTGAGACAGAGTCTCCCTCTGTCTCCCAGGCTGGAGTACAGTAGTATAATCCTAGCTCACTGCAACCTCCATCTCCCGGGTTCAAGTGATTCTCCTGCCTCAGCCTCCTGAGTAGCTGTGATTACAGGCGTGCACCTCCATGCCCAGCTAATTTTACATTTTTAGTGGGGATGGGGTTTCGTTATGTTGGCCAGGCTGGTTTCAAACTCCTGACCTTAGGTGACCCACCTGTCTAGGCTTCCCAAAGTGCTCGAATTACAGGTGTGAGCCACGGCACCTGGCCAGGGTTTGATTTCTTTCTCCTCTTCCTGCAGTGGTGGAGAAGAGTGAAGGAATGCACTCTGTAGTGCATTTAGCTAATCTTTTCTCTCAAACCCCACTGGCCATTCCCTTCAGCATTTCCACAGGCCTATGGGTCTTAGTAGTGTTAGAAAGAAAAAAAAAAAGATTAAGAGAAAAGCCCCCATCTCTGTCAGCCACCTGAAACCGATGGACATGGTTGGCAGCTAAGCAGAGACCATGTTAAAGAGTGTGTGGGGGTGGGCAGCACAGGGCAGGCTTCCAAGCTCTCGCCTTACTGTGCATCCCCTGAAAAGAGTCCCATGGTGGGCATGGGGGCTCCTCACCTGGACTGTGGACAGGCCCTGGCCCAGGAGTGCCAGGCACCAGGGTCCCCCCATATGGTGGGTGAATATGAATGAGCCACTGCTGGCCTGGGCTGGGGGGCACTTGAGTCACTTGCCATGGTGAGAAGAAAACTCATTATCATTCGCTACACTCTGGCCTAGTTTGCAAACACCAGGAAAGGGGAGAGACACTCTTCGAACACAATTTAAAAGCCCAGCAGAGCCAGCTGGCCAGATGTGAGGCCCATTTTATGATGGGGCACATTTCCTCTCCTCCGCCACACTGAGAGGCTTCGTGCTAAGCGTCTCTTCTGGAAGAATTTAATTCTGGGCTCAGCGTCCAGGTAAAGAGGTTTCTTCGGGCAGGGAGGCCCTGAAATGAGCCCGTTTATCTCTGGCAGACCCTGGTTAAGCTCTCTCTCCCCTGAACACCATTTGGGCACTTTGAAATAAGTGCCGCAAATTAGTTACGAATTGCGGCAGACTCGCTGCCTGTGCCACTGAGCAGCTTCTGCGAAGCAACTTTGTGCAGCCCCCACCTCCAGAAAGCAGTAGCAGGGGCAGCTGGGCTCCTGCCGGGCGAGGAAAAGCGATTCAAGCCTGGGGGTGGCAGCTCAAGGCAGCAGAGCGTTACCTGGATCACAGGGGCATGAAATTAGCAGCAGCAAGCAGGCTGGAGCCAAGAATAGTCTGCCATTGCAAACTTGCCGCTTTCAGATAGCTGAGTTCTGCGGCCTGGGATGTGGCAGAGGCGGCCCCCTGACCCTGGGCATCAGCCCAGATCATTCCTGAGCAAACGGAGGTGAGCAGAGGGCAGATGTCCCCATCAGAGGTGGGGCTGGAGTCTTTTCTGTGAGTTCCATGGCCCTGTGTTTGGAGCACTGGCCCAGAGAAGTTAATGGGTGTGTGGCCAAGGGCAGGGACCAGCTGGGAGGGCTGGCTGGGCAGGGAAGGGGAGCAATGCCTGCTCCAGGGCCCAGGCAAGAGCCCAGATACAGCCAGGCTGAATGTGGCAGCCGGAGGCCCAAGGGCAGGACGAATCTGGGGTCAGAATCAGACAGGTGAGCTCTGGAAAATGCTGGCCAGACAGATGAAGCCACTGTGGCCACCCTAAGGGGTCCCCATCTGACCCTTGCATGCAGCCCTTTCTCCCTTGGCCTCCCAGGCCAGCTCCAGGCCTGGGCTCATTGTCAGTCTTGCTCTCTGAGCACCCAGCGGCTCTCCCCAGCCTCCAATCCTTCCTTACACCTCCTTGGGAATCCCTGACAGAAGATAAGCAAAGCTCCCGTCTTCTGGAATGAGCTTCCCCCCTTCCTCCCAGCAGTGTGTGCAGGGCTTTCTGGAGCACACCTCCTCTCTGCTCTGAAAAAAGGGCTCTTCCTCCAGCCTAAGCTGACTTCTCCGAGACTCACGCCATGAGCCACACCTTTCTTGCCTGCATTTGCTCTCTCCCCCTCATTGCTGCTTGATCCATCTCTGCTGGCCAAGAGGCTCTCTCAGGTCTCCCTTTGGCTAAAAATCAAAAAACTACTTTGACTTTGCTGCCTTCAGCCACCAGGCCCTGCCTCTTGTTCACTCCACCGTCCCTGAAAATGTAGTCCATGCCCCACTGCCAATGTGGTGTCCCTCAGGTGCGCTGGAAAAACATTTCCTCTAAGGGTCTTCAGTGTCCTCCTCACAGCCCATCCGTAACCAAGGCCTGGTCTCATTCCTCACACACTGGACATTGCATGCTACCCTGTCTAGAGGGGGCTGAATTCATGCCCCCAAAATTCATGTCTACCCAGAACCTCACAATGTGACTTATCTGGAACTAGGGTGTTTGCAGATGCGCTTGGTTAAAAGGAGATCCTACTGGCGGAGGAATGAACCCTCGATCCATGGGATGTGGGAGAAAGGGGAGCGACACACAGGCACTTGGGCAGAGGCTGCGTGAAGACGGAGCCACAGGCTGGAGTGATGCTGCCACGAGCCGAAAAATGCCACAGAAGCCACAAGGAAAGGTGGTTCCCTAGAGCCTTGCTCTTCAGCTCCCCAGTTTGTGGTACTTGGTGAAGGCAGCCACAAGAAGCGAATGCAATGTCCGTCCAGGACTCCCCTCCTCCAAACCCACAGGGCCACGTCCACCATACTTCCTCATCGCCTCAGTCCACCTGTGGCTCCCTCCACCACCCCGAGGTGCCCCCTGCGCACCATCCTTCATTTCCTGCCCTCCTGTTGCTAAGGGTGGGGAGTGGTGGTGGGAGCAGCTCACCTCCCCTGGCTTCATGACCCTACCCATACATCAGTCTCTTCCTCTACAACAACCGCCTGGGTGTCCTGCTGAGCTCAAACCCCACGCTCCTCAAATCAAAGGCCTTCAAGAGAAGACTCCCCAAGCAGCCCCTCCAAAGGCCCCAATGGTCATCCCTCCTTTTCTCAGCCCCTCTTCAAAGCTTCCTTGGTTTCTCCTTCACCCTCACCCCAGTCAATCACATCTGCTGGCCCCATCTCCCCATCACCTGACTATGACTCACGTGTCTACCCAGTCTCCCTTCAGGTTCTAGCCTCTCTCCCAGGCATCCCCTCCCTGCCTCTGCTCAAGCTCCACCCTGGGCCTGGCCCCCTCAGCCTCCATGCCTTATAAGCCTCTCTGTGATTGCCCTGCCCCCTTCTCCTTGCAGCCTCGCCCCTGGGCCCCTCCTGCACCTTGTTGCACTGACCCCTCGCTTGGCCCCTTTTCAGGAAGCCTTGGGGGCTCCACTTGGAGAAATGATGGGGCATGTAGAGGCGAGGGAGACTGAGGGCCAATTCAGGGGTGGTCTCAGGCAGCTGCCTAAAGAGGCGTTTTGTTTTAGAAGGTACTGGGAGCTCTGGGGGCTTCTCAATGCCAAATAGTTTGGGGGGCAGTGCTCGGCGTAGAGGGAATCACCTGGCAGGGATGGGTGGAGTGAGCAGATGGGAAGAAGCAGGTGGCAGTGGTTACTTTATCCATTCATCTATTCACTCACTAAAGGTGAAAGGCAGTTGACCTTCTAGAGCTCATTCACTCATTCAACAAACACTGGCCAAGCACCTTGTATGTGCCCAATGTGTGCTAGGGGCTGGGGATGCCAGTGTTCTAGTGAGGGAGGCAAAAAAAAAAAAAAGTCAACAGCAAGTGGGGGGAAAAAAGGACTGCAAATTAGGATAATTACAATAAAACTGAAAAAACAAGTAACTGGCTAACCTAGAGCCTGGGCAGTAGGAACAGCATACGATTGGCCCTGAGTCAGGAATGAGCTTGGTGTGTTCAAGCCTCCACAGGGGTGAGCTGGAGTATGGATGGGGATGGGGGAAGGGGGCTGAGGCTGGGGCCCAGGCAGGCCCGGGTGTGCAGGCTGTGCTACAGGTGCATTGCGGGACCACGGCGCACAATCCGGTGATGACGGGTCTTCCTCCCATCCCTCTCTCCCCTCCACAAACACTCAGAGATGAATTCATCCTTCTGCAAATATTTACTGAGCTCACTAGATATTCTAGACCTGGGAGATTCAGCTTAAGTTCCTGCGTTTATGGAACTGCCCATCTAGTCAAGGAGATGGCCAGCAAATGCATAAACAAATAGATAATAGACCAGGCAGTGGTCAGTGATATGAAGACAAATTCAGCAGGGTAGGTACCTCTACAATAGATCACAGACCTGGCAAAGAGCCCTAAGGGAGTGTTCCTAGTCTAGAGCTGGGCAGTGGGCTGCCCCTGAGCCAAATCTGCCCTCCGCCATTGTGTGGATACTGGAACATGGTTGGCCTTCGGTCAGCCCATTTGTTTACATATTGCAAAGGGTGGCTTTCCCTGTGCAAGAGGGGAGCTGAGTAGCAGAGATTGTGGGGCCCACAAAGCCTAAAATACGTACCATCTGGCCCTTTGCAGGAAAAGTTTGCGGATCCCAATGTATGCAGTCTCATATCTTCATTTCTCAAAGGAGGACATGGTCTCAAGTCACCCAGCAAGTTTGAAACACAGTCAGAAACAGAAGCCAGCTTTCCTGAATCCAGAGTCTTTCTGCCAGGCAGGGTGAGCAAGGAAAATAGAAACCTCACTCTATCTACCCTTACAGCCAAGCCTTCACGAGGTCCCCTAGCAAGGGGCAAGTGAACTGCTTTGATTCTTATCCTTTCTATTCCCCCCGTGTACTCTCAGGCTGTAACCTGAATAGGCAGAGTAGGGCTCAGAAACAGGAGTCAGAGAACAGGGAGCCTCACACATCCATGTGCAAGTGACCCCAAGCTCCCTGAGGGTGAGCTGATGGGAGGCTCAGCTACTGCAGATGCTCGGGCCAGCCGGTCTTTCCCCCTCTGCAGCCTGACTTCTGCCATGTGATAGGGAAAAGAGGAAGAAGGCCTTTCGAGAAAACTCCCCACCTTACCCATGAAGCCCTCGCCTGACCGGGGAGGCTTCTGCATGCCCCAGAGGGCCCCATGCATCAGTATCACAAGGCTGATGACCAGGGGCAAGGGCCATGCCCTGTGACCTGGTGTCAATGAGGCAGTGGTCTGGGGGTGCTCCAGCCTCTCTCTGCAGTAGAAAACCCTGGAACTACCAGGAAGAGGGAGTTCTTAGCCAATCCCTGGCAGGCACTTCCTCAACAGACTGCTTTCGTCTTGGGGAGGCTGTTTGTCTTTGGAGGTGCATGTGGACAGAAACCACAGGCTGCTCCAGGCCTCAGGTGCCTGCATGCACACAGGCACAGAACACACAGACACATACCCAGTGAGAACCGGCAAAAGGCCAGCAAGAAGGCCCCAGGCACCCAGTGCCGCAGACCCTTCCCAGGCTGCCTGCCCCGGTCAGAAGCGCCGGCTTCTCGGTGGAGACTCTAATTTAGGTTCTGCTCTCTGGACACTTGGGATGGTCAATCATGTTAAAGAGATGCTTGAACACTTTAGATCTGGGCCATCTTCTAATTTGTCCAGGAAATCGCCTCTGGATTTTAAGAATGTTTGCAGGAAGAAATCAAATTGAAGGCAGAGAGGGAGCAGTAGGTAGCCCCGAGGGCAAGGGAGCGCAGTACGGGTGGGGAAAAAGAGTTGTGAGCATTTAGGGAGAAAATAAGAGAACTAGAGAAGCTGAGGCCACCAAAGGCATGACTGACAGCGTTTCAAGCCACACTTTTTTTTCCCCTCTGTAGGTCGCAGCAAGAGCTAAAAACAGAAGAAAAAGCCATCACAGGTATATTATTTATTGGGAATGGCACGCTGGCTGGGCCGGCAGTTAGAATCAGAGAGTGGACAAGGGGATTTTTTTAAATGACTCACTTTGGGTTCTAATTTTTAAAAATGGTTTAGAGCAGCCATCCATGCCAGCTGAAGCAAGTGGCAGCCACTCACCCACACCCAGTGGCAGAAAGCCCAAAGCCCTTCCCATCCTGCCTGGCCTCAGACCTCCCATCTCCCTTCCTAGGATGACAAGGCTCAGGCATCTTAATATGCTTCTTTCTATGCAGGAAAGAGGGGTGTTTTACCCTTCTTTACTCTTGGAAATTCTGCTCTTAAAAAGTGGATTGCTGGTAAGGCACAATGGCTCACGCCTATAATCCCAGGACTTTGAGAGGCCGAGGTGGGAGGATCACTTGAGGTCAGGAGTTCAAGACAGCCTGGCTAACATGGTGAAACCCTGTCTCTACTAAAAGTGCAAAAATTCACCAGGCATGGTGGCAGGTGCCTGTAATCCCAGCTACTCAGGAGGCTGAGGCAGAAGAATCGCTTGAACCCAGGAGGCTGAGTAAGCCCAGGAGCTGAGATGGAACCAGTGTACTCCAGCCTGGGTGACAGAGCGAGACTCTGTCTCAAAAAGAAAAAAAGAGGATTGCCAAAGGGAGTCTGTCTAAACATTGTTTCCATGTGGAAAGAGATCTGAGTAGCACTAAAATGAGTCTGCAGGAACACCACCTGGCATGGAGGAGAGGCTCCTGGATACCTGCTCCCTGGCCAGCTGGCATCAGGACCACCTGGCAACAGTGTCCAGGCCTCAGCCGTGGAAATAAAGTTAGAAGGGAAGGGTCCAGGAATCCAGGAATTTGCCAAATATCCCAGGAAATCTGATGCTGACTCAGGTACCCTAGGCTGCAGCCCCCAATCTGGTCTTATTCGCTATGTGGTACCGGCAAGTTACTAATTGTCTCTACTTCCCTCCTCTGCAGAACGAGGACATGATGCATCCTCATGGATGGCTTTGAGGTTGGGGCAAACAGGCAGAGCAGGGTTTTTTAGACTACAGGTTGCACAGTCCATTAAAGAATATGACATCCATTTGATGAGTCACGACCAGAATTTCATTTTATTCTATTTAATCCTTTGTTGCCTTCTTTCTTACTAAAGGTGAGTGTGCTGTCTGCATCTTTTCCTGGGACCTTCTCTGTGCACCTGAGCCCTCTGGCCTCCTTCTCTGCTGGATCATTTGCTTCTGCACACAAACTGCCTGCCATGTCTCTCGTATTAAAAACAAAAGAACAGAAGATTCTCCCTCTTCTGGATCTCCCTGCAGCTCCTGCCTCATTGTCCTGCTCCCATTTAAAGCAAAATTCCTTGAGTTTGCTGTCTCCATTGTCTCTCCCCCATCCTCTCTCATAGCCTCTGGTCCCCTTCTGCCTCTTCCCCCGACGATGCTGCTCCTCAAGGTCACGATGAACCTGCACAAGGTCAAGCTCAAGGGCAAACTCTCTATCCTTATCCTACATGGCTTACAACCAGCATTGCCACTGCTAATCACTTGCTCCTTCTTGAAGCTGCAGCCAGGGTGGAGTTTTCTTTTTTTAAGTATAGACGCAGCTTCATGAAGCTGTTGTTTGTATTATAGACATAAATGCCTTGCCAGGTGAGATAGGCATCATGGTAAAAAAAATTTGAAAATGCTGATATAAAGCACTGGGGTTAAGATCATAGATACATGGGCTCACAGGGCCCAAGTCTGAATCCCAGTTGTTACTTACTTTGTACCTGAGAGCAAATAACTGAACTTTTTCAACCTTGGTTTCCTTCTCTATGTAATGGGTATAATAAACCTATGTCTTTGGGCTGTAAAAACCACGAAAAGATCATTAAAAAAAAAAAAAAAAGCCTCTGGCACAGAGTAGATTGCTTAATAAATATTGCTGAGTTAATGAATGAACCCATGACCTTAGCAGTGCCTGGCACATGGTAACAGCTTACTAAAGGCAGCCACCACCTATAAGGCACACCGTAACTGTCAGGACTTTTCACCCTACCTGTGTCTGTGGCATTATGTAAATGCTGCCAGGTGGGTCTGTGGGCAGAAGGCCCAGGGGCCACAGAGCCTGCCTGCAAACCACACAGTGGGTAAGGGCACTGCTAGGCTAGAGTCCCTCTGTTGCCAAATCTGGGTTCCTCCCAGCTACCTTGTAGTCCTATGAGACAGGACCAATCCAGCTTTCACCCAGCTATGGAACCTTTACCAAATAGATGTCCTGTGACTCTTAAACCCCAGGAGCAGGGTGCCTTCACTCCCTGATACAGCACAGAGAGTGCTGGGGCAGGGCCTCGGGACTGCCTCTATTCTGCTCTCCCAGCTTCACCTGCTCTTGCTTTGTGCCACCCCAGATGCTAGGATGCCCATGGTGTGCCCAGTTGGCCCTACCACTCCTTTTCCAGGAGCCCTGTAGGAACTTCTCCCAGAAGGCTCACCTAAGTCTTTCATGATGTAGCCTCGCCTGTTTAATGGGTTAATGGGTACTCTGGTGGAGGCAGAGGACAGCTGTTCTTTCCCCCATGTGGTAACATTTTACTTGAATCATAGTCCTTTGTGTTTTGAGACTGGGGTTTCACTATGTTGCCAAGTCTGGTCTCGAACACCTAGGCTCAAGCTCTGCTCTGTTCTCCCACCTCAGCCTCCTGGGTAGCTGTGGCTACAGGCGCACGCCACCACACCTGGCCTGGATTGTGGTTCTTATCTGGCTATACATTAGCTTTATCTGGAGAACTTAAAATGCTTGTGCCCAGGCCCCTCAGAATGAATTAGAATTGGGTGAGCGGAACAGGTGAGGTATTTTCTTAAAGCTTCCCAGGCGATCCCGATGTGCAGCCAGGGCTGAGAGTGCCAAGGTCGATGGATAGCTTGAAGAACACACGGGTTATAAGCATGGGCTCTGCAGTTCTGTCACTTGCTAGCAAATGACCTTGGTCAGTGGCCTAAAATCTGTGAACCTGTTTCATTTGGCAACTGGGATGACAACACCTAACTCACCAGGATGTCATGTGGAAGAAGGAAGATGGCACATTAAGCGGAAGGTAGGTACAGGCTGCATGGCAGGGACTTGGTAACCTCTGATAACTTGTCCTCTAGTTTCCTCTTCTTCACATGAGCTCATCCTGCTTCTTTTGAACACTTCCTCCTTGGATTGGGATGTTCACCCTTCATTATAAGGGCAGATCTCAAGTATGCTATCTTTCTTCTTTGCAGGGTTGAGAGATGGGACTAGAACTAAGGGGCTGGAAATAAGGGGAGGGGATGCCCTAGGTCCCCATTTGCTGAACCAGGCCAACCTGGCTACCTTCCTATGCAGGAACCCCACTTCATGTCAATGCCAACACAGCTGAAAGATCAGAATCCTTCTACTGGTGGCCACTGTGACCCCCAGATCATCTTCTGCTTCCTTGCAGAGCCATAGAATCAGTATCATGGATTGGGTTGTGGAGCTTTCCTCCTCAGCCTTACAATAACTAATGTGACAAATATTTATATGCTACTATGTGTTGGGTGTCATGCCAGGTGTGCCGGGGGCATAGGATGTAGAGTAAGAGAGATGCATTCACTGGTGGGGGAGGCCTCCTCATCTGTCATGGTGGATGATAACAGTTCCTGAGCTACAGGGGTGCTTCGGGGCTGCAAGAGATAATGCAGGCAAAACGCTGAGAGCAGCAGCTCCCACCCAGCCAATGCTTGGCTCCATGAGCTATAAGGCAGGAACACGATGGGGAAGTACGGTAAGGCTCTGAAGACCCAGACATGTTGCCTCTAATTCAGGAAGGTGGCTTCAGAGGGCGTGCCCAGGGATGAGAGGTTTCTGTCTCCTGCCTCACCCCTGGGACTGAGTGTCGAGGTCCCTCCTGGTCAGATTCGGGGATGGACAGGGGCAGCACTAGAGTACCTGGCCTGGGTCCCAGCCCTGCTGACACCAAGTCAGGCTATAGGCCCCGCCCATGACTGTGTCCTGTAGTCCCTGAGAGAGGAGTCCCTGGGCAGACCAAGGTACACAGGAAGGAAGGTGGGGAGAGCGGCTGTGGGGGCCTTGAGGCGAGGAATGGCCAGGAGAAGGTGCAGACACTCTTCTCTCTGGGGCAGGAAGTGGGGCGTGTCCAACTTACTGTTCTGTTCTTGGCCAAGGGCAGCCAATATAGGCCTGCAGGAGAGCCTGGAGGAGGGCGACGGGGCCCCACAGGGCAGGGGATGGCTCACAACTCCAGAGCCGGGGAGGACCTCAGGCTACACAGGGAGGGAAGGGACAAGGGACACTGGGTCCAGAACCCAGGCATCTGTGGTTTCAGGCTGGAAAAGGAGGCCAGACCAAGGGTGAGCTCTCTAAAGGAAGGAAAACAGTGTTTGGTGGAGTCAAAGTGTGGGGGGCGGGGGAGAGCATCTCCAGGATAGTCCCCTACATATCACTCTCCGAGTATGAATGAGTCTATAATCACCTATCCACCTCAATGCCCCATAAAATTCTCTATAGCCCTTCCTAGCTGTGTCATCTCAGGCAGGTTACTAAGCCTCTCTGAGCCGCTGGCTTTTTGTCTTAAGAAAAGGGTTACTAAGACCTGCATTGCAGTGCTAATGAGAAAAACACATGTAATGCCCCTGCCGGCACGGCAGGCCCAGAATCAGGCTCAGGCAATGGCGGCTGCTGCGGGCCCCTGTGCCATCTTTTCCTATCAATTCTTCTTCATTTATGCTCTAAATTTTTTTGGCCCTCGGCCAACAGGCCTGTGGTAAATTTACTGGAGGTTCTTATTCCAGAGAATAGAAACAGGAGGGCAGGGTGAGCAGGATACTTTCTGTGCCATCCCCACATTCGTCCAGGCAGAAGGAAATGAGCCCTGACCTTGAAAGTGACATAATTTTGGGGAGGGGGTGTCTGGGTAAACCTTCCTCCTGGGTCAAGCTCCCCATCAGATGGTATCCATCCTCAGAAAATGTTCAAAGGAAAGAATAAACATCTAGACCCACAGCTAATTGAGTTGCAGGTGGCTAGAGACAGACCCATTTGACTCTCCCCCTCCTTCCCCCAAAGTGGCCCTCAGGTGACAGGGCAAACGGGCAGCCTCTCGCAGGGAAATCAGGAAGAGAGGGAGAAAGAGCTGGGAGGTGGGTGGCTGGGATGAGGAATGAGGCAAAGAAAAATGGCCAGCAAAATGCAGAAACGCCCCAGCATGCTTGCTTCCCAAACCCGGCCCATGAATCGAGGGGTGACAGGTCTCTCATCTCCGATGCCAAGAGCCAGGAGCTCCGGGCAGCCGCAGGTATTACATCTGCACCTGCCAGCCATTGGAGAGAGGCCATAAAGCATCGTAGCAGGGCTCAGAATGCCAAGTGACTGCAGCTGGGAAGGGATCGCCTTGCGGTAAGAGCAGTTCACGGGGCGAGAGCTGCTCCCAGAGCCAGGTCTGGGCACCCCTCCCTCCTGAGATTGCTTGCTTCTGGGGGCCCAGCGGTGGACAGAGGAGGGCGGGGCCGGTACACATGCAATCTAGCCCTGTGCTGGCCAAGACAGGCAGGGAGCTTCTGGTAAAGCCCAGTAGGCCAGGTGATTTACCAGGGCTGGCAGAAAGCTGGGATGTTGGAGTCACTGGTAAATAAAAGCGGATGGTAAAGCACACAAGCTGAGCCTGCGTCTCTGGAAATGCACTAGTCCCATCCCCCAAATGATCATCATAATAACAGTGTTTATAAAGCACTTCAGATAGGGTGCCAGGCCCTGTCCTAAGTGCTTTTTAACACATATTAATTTACTTAATCCTCACAACAGCCCTAAGAAGTTTATGGTAGTATTATAACATCTTCCTTCAACATACCAGAAAGATGGCTGAGTGTGCTGGCTCACGCCTGTAATCCCAGCACTTTGGGAGGCAGAGGCACGCGGATCACTTGAGCCCGGGAGTTTGAGAACAGCCTGGGCAACATAGTGACACACGACACACACCCCCCACCCCCTGCTGCCGTCTCTACAAAAAATAAAAATAAATTGGGTAGGCGTGGTGGCAGGCATCTGTAGTCTTAGCTACTCAGGAGGCTGAGGCGAGGGGATCACTTGAGCCTAGGGAGGTTGAGGCTGCAGTGAACCCTGATCATGCCACTGCACTCCAGCCTGAGTGACAGTGCAAGACCCTGTCTCAAAAAAAAAGTACAAATATATTCCAGAAATATGAGGCAGCATGGAGAGGTCACAGAGCCACACACTGTCCAGCGCACCACAAACTCTACTGTGCCCGTCGATCACCCAAGGGGCTTCGTAGCTCACAGGCCCTGACTCAGTCGGCCTCGGGTGGGTGGGGGACTGCATCACTAACAAGCTCCCAGGTGAGGCCGCTGGTCCGAGGACCACACGTTGAATGGAGAGGCTGTAAACTACTCCTTCTGTGCTGTCTTCCCGTGGTGCTCCCTCAGCCACAGAAACAGTTATACCCCATTGCTCTGGCCCTGGGAGGCATCTGAATTCTTCAGTTAACAGAAAAGGCCCTCACAGGGTGTCAGATCATGGGGGGAGTTGGGGGAGGGTGGAGTAGGGGACTGTGGAAGTGTGAAGTTGTAAATATGTCAACAACCACACCCCAGCTCGGACTAATCCAATCAATCCCTGGGGTGTGGCCCACATTGGTACTTTTTTTCTTTCTATCAGATGGGTAATGTGCCAATGACATAACAAGGGTTGAGGGAGGCCTGTCTCACACGTGTGCGTGGAAACCCAATCATCAGGCTCATGAACTACAAAAGGACCCTGGACTGGTGTTTTTTAAGAAGCTCCCTGGGTGACCCACATGTATAGCTGCAGCGAGTCCTTGAGATGAACAACAGGGATGCCTTCGGTATGGCAGATTCATGCCTACAAAACCGAGGACACCTCCTCGGGGTGAGGCCAAGGATTTCAGGATTTCCTTCCGGGAAGCAGTGGTGAGCCACCTACTGAGCCCCTGGAGGGTGTGGCTGGGGTCTGCTAGCATACCCCATTCTTGTTTGAAGCACCCCTGGAGAAGAGGGGCACAGCTGGGCAGCTGGCAACATCCCAACTTGGCATTTGTCGGAGAAGTCCTTGCCTCCCCAACCCCAAGCTCTCAAGTGAGAGCAGACACCAGCCCGAGTCAGCCGTGGAAACAGAAACTCCTGACCAAGACTCTCCTTGACCAGACTTTCATCAGGCCCTCTGAGCCCTCTCTTCGACCTTGGCCCCCACCCCCCAGTCTTGACTTCTGCTTCCCCTACCCAGTCTTAGCCAAAAATCCTGCGAAGTCAGATGAGCCAGCATCCCCCCACCTTTGAGATTGGGTCAAGTTCCTCATCCCCCACCTTTGATGTACAGCTGTCGGGGCATTGGTCCAGGACTCCCACCTATACCAAAATTCACACATACTCAGGTCCTCCCGTCAGCCCCACGGAACCCAGCCCTCCATATACTTGGGTTTTGAACTCCACTAATATTACGTTTTCCATCAGCATTTGTTTGAAAAACTTCACATATAAATGAACCCCTGCAATTCAAATCCACATTGTTTAAGAGTAGACTGTGTAAGTCCTAGGCCTGCTTTCAGCAAGAATCCTGTTAGGCCAGTTGAGCCAGAATCTCCCCATCTCTCATATCTGATCATGTTCCTCACCCCACTCAGTGGTTCCAGGATCCCTGCATATACCAAAACCCGAGCACCTCAGTCAGTCCTGCAGAAGCACGAATAGGAAACGTCAGCCCTCTGTATATGCAGGTTTCACAACTCACAAACACTGTGTTTTCCATCCACATTTGGTTGAAAAAAAAATCTGCATGTAAGCGAAACTTTGTTGTTCCGGAGTCGACTGTGTAAGTCCTGGACCTGCTTTCAGCAAGCAGAGCCCTCACCTTGACGTCTCCTCTTAGAAGTGTGCCATCCTCTGGCCCCTCACGCTGCTCCTTGGCTATAAATCCCCACGTCTCCTTTTCCGAGTTGAGCTCCATTTATCTCTACTAAAACAGTCTTAAATAAAGCTTTCCTTACTGTTTTAACAAGTGTCAGTATAGTGTTTTTCTTTAATCCTCTTCCTCTACTGCCCTCACCTTTCTGGAAAAAAGTGAGGTGAGCAGCGAAGTGAGCAGCCCTGTCAACTAAACAAAAATGACTCCTCACCTTGACATTCAAGGCCCCGGGCAATGATCTCAAGACCTCTCTCTCTCTTACTTGTACCCCAAACATGGCTTCCCCGTTTGTCATACACACATGAACTTTCCTGCCATTCTGCCATTGCCCAGACTTTTGCTTCTATCTAGATTGTTTCCTCCCCTTTCTTCAAACCCATGCACTCCAAGTCACAGCAATCTTTCCCATGGCGATCAGACTAATTATACCTGAGGATTCATTTTTCCCATCTTCCATCACAGAATCTCCCATTTTAGTGGGCACATGATTCCCTGAGATAAAGCTACACTGACAGACTACATTTCCCAGCCTGCTCTGCAAGCTGATGTGGTCACATGCCTAAGTTCTGACCAATGCAATGTAAGAAGGGCAATGTGTGTTACTTCCAGGAAGTGTTCTTACAGGCAACAGGCATTTCCTCATTCTCCTCCTCTTTCCTATTAATGTAATGGCTGAACCTACAATAGCCATCTTGCACTAAGAAGTGGACTTGGCCATGAAAGCTGACAGAGGTGAAGCAACTGGGTTCCCCTGGGTTCCTAACACCATAGAATACCATACCATCCTTGGGCTGTCCCCACCATACTTGAACGTGAGAGAAAAATGACCTTCTGCAGGGCACGGTGGCTCACGCCTGTAATCCCAACACTTTGGGAGGCTGAGGTGGGAGGATCACCTGAGGTTGGGAGTTCGAGACAGCCTGACCAACATGTAGAAACCCTGTCTGTACTAAAAATACAAAATTAGCTGGGTGTGGTGGTGCATGCCTGTAATCCCAGCTATTCGGGAGGCTGAGGCAGAAGAATTGCTTAAACCCAGGAGGTTACGGTGAGCCGAGATTGCACCACTGTACTCTAGCCTGAGAACAAGAGCAAATCTCTGCCTCAAAAAAAAAAAGGAAAAGAGAAAAGGAAAATGACCTTCCATCTCGTTTTAGTTACTAGTCTTCTGGAATTTTCTGTAACTCACAAATGAACATAACATAACGCTATTCAGTCCATACCTTCAAACCCCTGGAGGCATGAACTCTAGATTCTTGGGTTTACCATACATACCACATGGAACCATAATTTGCATCTTCTTCCCAAGCTAAACAGTAAGGGATCTAAAGGCTGGAAATGTGTCTGAAATCTCCATCTTCCCCTGCCATGTGAGGCATGAGGCCTCTGTATGCTCCCACCAGCCTTGCAGGAGAAACATGTGCTTACCAAGATGTCTGAGCCCCCAGGGTCCTCCCCCGTGGCTGGGCTGGAGGAGTTGCCCAGTTTGAACATCCAGTACTCCTTGGCAGTGACAAAAAAGTTCCATGGCAGTAGACTGCCAATGCCCAGGCTGAAGAAGATGATGTATGTGCCATAGTAGCGGTCCTCGGGCCTCTGCAGGCCAGGAGGCGGGCGGTCCAGCAGCTTCTCAAGCAGTGCCTCCTGGTCAGCTCGGAGACTGCTACTTGCGATTCTGTAGGTGGAGTTTGAACTGTGCTGAAAGTCCTCTGAGGCAATGGCCACTGTCGGAGCAAGGAGGGTAACAGAGACAGGCAGGTGAGTAAAAACTGAGGCTGGGGACAGCTGGGGACCCACCCAACCTACAGAATGACCAGGCCCCTACACCCTGGGCTCTGTTAACATCACCAGAGCCTGGTTAGAGAGCTTCATTCTTAAGGATCAGGGAGAAAGACAAAAATCAGACCTGGAGAAGCGCAGGTGTCAGAACTTAAGTGTCCTTAGAAGTCACCCCAACCATGCAAGGGCAACAGAGGTAGCACATAACTGTGGAACAGGCTGGGTGTAAAACACTGCAACATAGTTGGCCCGTGGCAATGTATCCAGAAAGGCAAACCTGGTCTAAAGGCATTCATAGTTTTTTTTTTTTTTTTTTTTTTGAGATGGAGTCTCACTCTGTTGCCCAGGCTGGAGTACAGTGGTGTGATCTCAGCTCACTGTAACCTCCACTTCGCGGGTTCAAACGATTCTTCTGCCTCAGTCTCCGGAGTAGCTGGGATTACAGGCATGCACCACCATGCCTGGCTAACGTGTGTGTGTGTGTGTGTGTGTGTGTGTGTGTGTGTGTGTGTGTCTGGTGTTTTGTTTTTTTTTTTCTTTTTTTTTTTTTTGTATTTTTAGTAGAGACAGAGGTTTTAGCATGTTGGCCAGGCTGGTCTCGAAGTCCTGACCTCAAGTGATCCACCCACCTTGGCCTCCCAAAGTGCTGGGATTACAGGCATGAGCCACCGCGCCTGGCCAAGGCATTCACAGTTCTATGCAGCCATGAAAAAGGAATTAGGACCCTTGATGGGCAAAGAATGACCTCTAAACCCTTTTCAACTTTATGTGAAAAAAATAAGGAACAAGATTGTATGTAGAATATGCTACTATGTGTGTAAAAATGTGGAAAGAGAAAATATACATTCACATATGTATTTGTATATGCATAGAATATCTCTGGAAGGCTACACAAGAAGTTTCTAACAGTGGCTGCCTCTAAGGAGGGAAGCTGGGATGGTGGAGGGTTGGGGAGACTTCCCTGCATACTTATTTGTGCCTCCTGAATTTTGAACTATGTGACTAGTTTATTACCTGTTCAAAAATAAAATTAAAAGTGTAAATAAAAATAAAAATATTCAAATTAAATAATAATTGTATAAAAACTGGTAGTGTCTACGGCTGCCTCCAGAAGCCAGTGTGTACTCTCTGATAGTCCATTCCCATTTCATTTGTGGGGAAAGAGAGGTCCAAAGAACAGGAGGCCATAGGCTAGGTAAATGGCCAAGCCTTGGTTTGCATCTCCTGCCTGGGTTCCTCCTCTGCTCATCACGTCCTAACCAGAGCCAGCCACTTTTAATCTATGGTAACGCCTAAGACAAATGGAAGAGGCTGGGCTGCCAGCGACTATTACCTACATGGCGTTGGGCAAGTTACCACATTTCTGTGCCTCAATTTCCCCAAATGTAAACCCAGGAAAGCCATTTTTATGACAGTTACGCAACCGCAACTGGCTGGCCAAGCCTGGCCTGTAAGCGGACGTTAAACAAATGTCAGCATCTTCCCTGGCATCCTGGGCCTGTTGCCTGGCTGGCTGGCTGCTGAACTTGGCTGTAAGGTAGCATGCCTACTTCTCTGCTTTAGGTAGCACCTCGGACACGGCAGCAGCTTGATAAATGAGAAGTGTGTCCATAATGCTGAGAACAGGACACTTCAGAGTCCCTTTTGCAGTAGCTTCTTCCCTACCCAATAAACCAATAAATAAATGCATCTTGGTTCCTATAGGAGGCTGAGCCTGACTCAAAGCATTGTGCTAAGAAGACCAGGGCCTTTCTTCCCTGGTGGGAATGGGAACACCCCTCACATGGGTACAGAACCTTATCCACTACTTCAAGAGAACCTCAGAGCATCCCTTGGAATTAGGCAGGGCAGAAAACATTGCCCCTTTTTTTCAGAGGGAAAGACTGAGGTCTGGAAGGCACTTGCTGTGTCCCACATTCAAATAGGAAGAACTCCCAATAGCTAAAATTAAGTAATCACAAATGCCAAGGTCTGCGCCTAACATAGGTCACACTTGAGCCTGACAACAGTGTAACATATTAGGTACTACTCTAAGACCCATTTTGCAGATGAGGGGTCTGAAGCTCAGAAAGGTTGAGTAACTTGCCCAGGGTCACACAGCTAGCAGATGGCAAGAGTGAAGTTACACAGCCAAGCAGACTGAGGCCCACGCTGGACCCCTCAGCAACCCAGCCTGGGAATGGGAACCTGCATGTGCTGGTGCCAAGTACAGGCATCCTTCCTGCAAGCCTTGAAGCCAGTGAGTGGGGAGAGGCCCAGGCGCACTGCAGGCACCCTTGTCAATGTTTGCTGAAGGAATGGACTCTGCACAACCCTGCTGACATTCTCCCCTTCTGGGGTAGCACGTACCCTGAGGCCAGCAGGCGGGAGGCCACTGGATGCCCAAGTGCAATACATCCAGCCAGCAAGTCTATTTTGAACTCCCCTGGTTAGCAGAGCCCTTCCCCAGCCTGGATTCACATGGAGGCCAGCATTAACAAGCTCACTGTCTGGGAGCTCACCGTGTAGAAAATCTCTTTTTCCAGATGCACCCACATGTAGAAGAAAGACCATGTGACGGCACAGCAAGAAGGAAGCTGTCTGCAAGCCAGGAAGAGAGCCTTCATCAGCAACCAAATCAACTACACCTTGATCTTGCATTTCCCAGCCTCCAGAACCGTGAGAAATAAATTTTGTTTAAGCCACCCAGTCTACGGTATTTTGTCTGGCACAAAATGGTAAAAATGTAACAAGCTCTCTCGTTATATTTTAAAAATTAGTGTTTAAAGTGTAAAAAATAATCATGATCCACTAACACAGAACAAGAGAGAACTGGCAAGTGGTTTTTCCCAGAGGCTCCAGATACCTGTGGGGGCGGCTACAAGGACGACCAGCCCAGTCACTCAGGACCACACTTGGCTAGGGCCCCCTCCTCAGTTCCTGGCATCTATTTGTCAAGGACCATTCAGCCTTGACTGAGCTTCTGAAGAAAGAGCCAGGAATTTTCTCTAACCCGGGTCACAGGCCAGGGCACTGGAGTGAGCAAAGTCTTATTAGTCTTTATAAAAGCTAGCTGCTGGCTTCTGGATTAAAAAAGAAAGAGAAAGGCAGGCAAGGAAGTGCCCAACCTTCCCCAAAACAGGCGGGCTGTGGCCTGGCACGCGCTCCTCGGCCACCTGCAGGAGCCCGGCCATGCACAGAGGAGCAGTCCCTGCACAAGGAGGCAGACACTGCTGGGGCCTGGGGCCGCGGAAAACCTCATCTGGGCCGGGAAGCCCGGGTGCCGGTTCCAAGGAGGTTCCTGACTCTGGCTAGGTGGCTCTCCCCTCTGTGCCTCGATTTCCTGGGCTGTGAACCGGGGTGGGGAGCTGGTGGGGCTAACCCGTGGGAGAGCACTGGGAAGCGCAGGGCACCACCCACTGGCCACGGCAGAACCGGCTTAGAGGTGTAAACAGCCCCAACTTCAGGCCCCGCAGCTGGGACCGAGAGAGTCAGCCACCCTCTGGATACTTCTGGCCGACGCGTCCATACCAGGTCCCCCCATACAGGCGGTGAGGTCCCGTCTCAGGGAGGAGGAGGAGGAGAGAGGATTTGGGGAAGAGAAGACAGTGACCCAGAAAGAGGGGTGGCAGAGCAACGAGGGAGACCAGGGCCGGTGGGGGAGGGACCACGGAAGGGTAGGGGTCCTGCGGCTCCCCTAGCAGCCCGCAGCCGCCCCAGGGCCGGGGAGGGAGGTCGCTGAGCTAGAGCCTGGGGGCGGCCGAGACCGGAGCCGGAAGGGCCCGAGCAGGCCCGCACTTACTGTCGCCTCCACGCCGCGCAGCCGCCGCCTCCGGCGCACGGCCAGGACCACGGGCTCGGCGGGCGTCAGGCAGGCTCCTCCCCCGGCCCCGCCCCGTCCAGCCCCGCCCCGGCCCCGCCCCGCCCGGTCCCAAGCCGCGGCTTCCCAGTTTACAAACAAGCGCTTCTCCATTGTTTTCTCCCTGCGCGCCGGGGCTTCCCCGCCTGGCTCTGCGCTGGGGCATACCTACGCCCATTTCACAGGAGAAAAAGTGAGGCGCCCAGCCTTAAGCGCATTGCCTACGCTTGCAGCGGGTGCGCGGCGCATCAGGCCTCCTGGGTGCTGCTCCTTCTTTACCTTGGAGGCAGACCCCACTGTCTCAGACCTCCCTTTTAGCTGCCATAACCTGCACCCCAGGACTCAGAGGAGCCCTCATCTTGGCCCCAGACCGCTGCAGAGACCCCTCTCCAAAGGCCGCTCCTACCCTTCCCGGCTGCCCCTGCTCTGGAGGTAAAGCGGGACCCACACCCGGACTGAACTGCGCCTCCCAGGTCAGGCAGCTATTTTCAGCAGACCCAGAACTTGGCAGTCAGCAGTTCCAGCCCTCACACCTGACCTCAGCCGCAGCATGTAACACACAGCTGCAGCGTGCTCTTTAAGAAAGTGGGGACTGGGCGCAGTAGCACTCGCCTGTAATCCCAGCACTTTGGGAGGCCGAGGCGGGCGGGTTACCTGAGGTTGGGAGTTCAAGACCAGCCTGACCAACATGGAGAAACCCTGTCTGTACTAAAAATACAAAATTAGCCGGGCATGGTGGCGCATGCCTGTAATCCCAGCTACTCGGGAGGCTGAGACAGGAGAATCGCTTGAACCCGGGAGGCAGAGGTTGTTGTGAGCCGAGATCGCACCATTTGCACTCCAGCCTGGGCAACAAGAGTGAAACTGTCTCAAAAAAAAAAAAAAAAAAGAAAGAAAAGAAAAGAAAGTGGGAACCAGGCCTGGTTCAGTGGCTCACGCCTGTAATCCTAGCTCTTTGGGAAGCTGAGGCAGATGGATCGCTTGAAGCCAAGAGTTCCAGACCAGCGTGGACAACATGGCGAAACTCTGTCTCTACTAAAATTACAAAAATTAGCCGGATGTGTTGGCGCACGCCTGTGATTCCAGCTATGTGGGAGGCTGAGGCCGGAGAATCGCTTGAAACCGGGAGGTGGAGGTTGCAGTGAGCCAAGATGGTGCCACTGTACTCCAGCCTGGAGCCTGGGCGACAGAGCAAGACTCCATCTAAAAAAAAAGCAGAAGCCTTCCTGACTCCCGGTCCTGGCCCAGTTGGCCAATTCAGAGCTGGGATCTGGGTGCCTCACAGGGCTGGAAGATCTGTGATCACAGATAGTACGTTCTTGCAGTTGCCACCCCAGGGCTCAGGGGTGCCACGGAGCCCATCGAGGCTGTCAGTAGTGTGGACAAGTTCTCAGAGCAGCCCCACTCCCTGCGCCAGCCTCTCACTTTATAACCAACATTCCCTAAACACTGACCTGATCACAAAGTCTCTGGGTACACATCCAGATTCCGGGGACCCCTCCCCAGCAGAGTTGCTGCCACTCCCCACTCCCTGAGGATGGGGCTATCTGCCTTGTTTGCTTTTCCCTCACATTGGGCACATAATTTATGTTCAATAAATACCTGGATGAATACAACCCATCATTCAAGGTGTGGGGACTGGGGCTCCAGAATAGATCTATTTAACAAGCTACACCAGCCGGTGAGTTTGGAGACCAGCACCCTAAATTGTCAGAAAGCTCCCCAGCCCAGGAGAGGAAGAGGCTTGGCTCCAGGCTTAAGAGCTGAGGGATAATGGTAAAATTACTAAACCTCTCTGAAATCCAGGGTCAGCTTAGGACTATCAGGAGAACTAAGTCAGGTGATCCATTCCAGGCACTCAATGCAAATTTCCATCACTTCCAAGGAAGACGCTCCCCACCCCCAAAATGTGATAGTTTATATGTTAGTTTAGTAATCAGGCCTTATTTTTAGCCTTATTTACATTGGAAAAAAATCCCCTAATATAAAAAGCATTTTCATAAACTCTCATTTGATCCCCCCCCACCCCACTACCCAGTGAAATGGGACTGTTGTCCTCATGTTACAGTGAGGAAACCCAGGCTCAAAAAGGTAAAGTGGGCCAGGTGAAGTGGCTCACTCCTGTAATCCCAGCACTTTGGGAAGCCGACGTGGACGGATCACGAGGTCAAGAGATCGAGACCATCCTGGCCAATGTGGTGAAACACTGTCTACTGAAAAATATAAAAATTAGCTGGAATTGGTGACACACACCTGTAGTCCCAGCTACTGGGGAGGCTGAGGCAGGTGAATCACTTGAACCCAGGAGGCAGAGATTGCAGTGAGCCGAGATCGTGCCATTGCACTCCAGCTTGGCGACAGAGCAAGACTCCATCTTAAAAAAAAAAAAAAATAGATAAAGTGGCTTCCCAGGGAACAGAGCCCACAGCTGGCAGTGATAGAGTGGCAGAACCCAGAGCCAAGGCTCTTTCTGCTATGCCCGGTTACAAGCAGGGAGATGTGGCTGAGGCGAGGGGGGACAGCACGAGGGACAAAGCTCTTGGATCCAGTGAGGGCAGCAGATCAGGGCTATTTCTGGTCCAGCCCCTGAACCATGTCCTATCTCTGTGAAGCTCCAGTGCTTTGTCACTTGATTGTTTTTTCTTCATGCAGAGTCCTGAGTTTTTGTACTCATTGTCATCTTTATCTTTGGAGAATGTGCATGTATGTGAGTGAGTGAGACAGTTTCAGCACACCTGCTTAGAGAATCAGAGGCACCAGGAGCACTCTTCCAGAGCTCTGACGCTGCGGTCTTTCCCCAGATGGAGGAGGCACTGGCCATTTGGGGATTCTCTGGTTGCTATGGCTGAGTTTAGGAAGGGGCTCCAGGGATGGCCTCCATCATGAAAGCAGGGAGTGTGGGAGGAAACAGGTTGCTAATGCATCCATGGGGCTGCTTCCCGGCCAATGTGGGCTTGTCTTCTCCTCCAGGATCTATGCCGGTGGCGGGTGGTAATGTCTAGCTTGGGGACAAGATGAGTCAGGTGCTATTGGGCACATAGCTTCCCAGGGAATGTTTGAGGCTGTGGGGGATCAGGGAAGGAGCCGGAGAATGGGGGTCCAAAGCCCTGAGCTCTGAGTCTGCCCGCCCCCTGGCCAGCAGGCACTTCGGTGACAGATGTAATAAAAACATTTACCCTCACAGATGATCGGAAAAGGAGATAGGGTCAAGAAAGGGAAGTGGAGAGGAAACAGAATACAAGTGTTTTCACAATGCCCACTTGACAGCAGCCGGACCCCAGGGCTGGGACCAAAGAGGGAAGGAAATGGGGAGGCTGGGGTGGGCAGGCCTCAGAAACTGGCCGGCTTCCTGTCCCTTGCCTGAAGTTATCCTGAAAACCCCTTTTGATAAGTGTATAGAGGCAGAAAGGCAATATTTTCTAGCCTTCATGAGGTAGGCTGGACCCTGAAACAAAAGACAGATTGACAAGAGAAAAACAAACAGAAGTTTAGTAATGTGTATACGTCATGGGTGTTTGGGAAGTACTCAGAGAAATGAGTAATCTCCAAAAACCATGGCTTTGAGTTCAGGCTTAAATGCTATCTTCGACTGAAACAAAGAAAGAAGGGCCAGCTGTGGGGATGTGGGCAGGAAAAGCTCAGCCAACAAAGGGAAGGTTGGTCTTACAGACTGAAGTGGCGCCTTCTCCATTGGTAAGTGTTTCTAGTGATTAGAGACATCTTCTCTTCCTGGTGCAGACTGGGAGACACCCTGACATATGATTTCTTTTAAAGATGTAAGTTTCTCTTTCCAAAGGGTAACTCTTCCTTCTGTTTTTAGAGCTTCTCCTGTGTCTGCAGTTTCTCAAAATAACCAGCTCAAAATTATTCTTATGCCAAGGAGCCCTTTTTTGGGTGGCATATTCTGGTCTCCTATAGTCATAAGTTTGGGGTAGTGTGTCCTGAACCCCATCTGTGTCTAGGAATGAAGTGGCCATGCTTTTCTGCCTTGAGAGCCCCCAACTCTGTATCTGGAGTGGGGATGGGGCAGAGGAGGCGTTGCAACCAAGCAGAGTCGATGACAACAACCATCTATGCTCAAGTATTGTTGGAGAAGGTCAGGGAAAATATCTGTAAATGGCAAAGTACTACACCCATTAGGCATTTTTATTCTTATTCATGAGGAGAAAAAGGAGGAGGAGGAGAAGAAGGAGAAGAGAAGGAAGGAAAACTCCAAATGGACGAAGCACTTTCCACCGGATCAACATTTTATAACCCTCAGTCCTTTGAAAAACACCCTGGCAAGGCACGGTGGCTCATGCCTGTAATCCCAACACTTTGGGAGTCCGAGGTAGGTGGATCATGAGGTTAAGGGTTTGAGACCAGCTTGGCCAACATGGTGAAACTCAGTCTCCACTAAAAATACAAAAAAAAAAAAAAAAAAAAAAAAAAAGCTGGGTGTGGTGGCAGGTGCCTGTAATCCCAGCTACTCAGGAGGCTGAGGCAGGAGAATTGCTTGAACCTGGGAAGGCGGGGGTGAGCCAAGATGCGCCACTGTACTCCAGCCTGGACAACAAGAGCGAGACTCCATCTCAAAAAAAAAGGAAAAGAAAAGAAAAAGCACCTTATTTCTCCTTGGTTTGAAAATGCCCTGAAAGGTTCTAAGTGCAGAAGCCATCCCACTATCACAAGAGGACCAGCTCCATGCCCAGGGAACTGGAGGATGAGATGCCAAGGCTGGCCAGGGGGCTCAGATAGAAAGGCCTCTTAGCTTGGTGGTCAGAACCGGACTCTGGAGTCAGACAGACCTGGGTTAGGATGCTTTTTATGTGGCCCTTGGAAGTCAAGCCTCAGTTTTCTCATCCATAAAGGGGATGATAATACCAACCTAAGAGCCTTCTAGGAGGCACAGAGCAGGTGTATCAACTGCTGTTAAAGACAGTGAGCCTGAGGGTACAGCTTCCGCTTTGGCTCCGCCCCCCCATCCCATAGAATCCACCACACACCTTGAGGGCGGGGCAGTTAGCAGCTCCTTTCAGCTTATGCGGAAACTGGGGCACAGAGAGGTTAGTACCTCATTGAGAGTCACACAGCTAGTCAGTGGCAGAGCCAAACTTCACATGGATGCCTTTCTGCCTCCAGAACCCACCCCAGGATGCTTCATGACAAGTGGTTGGGAGTAGGGATCACACAAGCCCTCATCTTCTAAGACTGGAACCCTACAAGCTCGCCTCTCCTTCTCTCATCCAGGGTCTGTTGGCCTGCAGGTGGTGTAACCATCAGGAAGAATGTTAATTTTTGTAGGCTCTGTATTGGGGAGGGTGGGTTGGGTGGCGGCTCCGGCATAAAGCTCATGGGCCGATTCTGCCATCTTGTGGCACTCCTCTGTCACTGCAATGCTCACAGATTGGGGTCACTCACTCAATAGGGTCTTTCTTTCCAGGGTTACTGGATACCCTGGCACGTGGATTCTGAGAGGTAAGGTTAGTAGTTATGGTGATTAATTCATAACTTCTCTCCTTACACATCACTAATTTATTTTTATTTTTTAAGAGACAGGGTATTGCTCTGTTGTCCAGACTGGAGTGCAGTGGCATGATCATAGCTCACAGCAGCTTCCAGCTCCTGGGCTCAAGTGATCCTCCCGCCACAGCCTCCCTGAGTAGCTGGAACTACAAGTGCACACCATGACTCCTGGCTAATTAAAAATTTTTTTTTGGTAGAAATGAGGTCTCACTATGTTGCCTAGGCTGGTCTCAAACTCTTGGCTTCAAGTGATCCTCCCACCTCAGCCTCCCAAGATGCTGGGATTACATGCGTGAGCCACCACAGCTGGCCCACATCACTGATTGGAATTCCAGTCCCCATTCTGACTCTAGCCACCTCTCCTTGCTGTGTGCTGGTCAGAGGCTCCCTCTGGGAACGTTCTGGACTTCCGGGAGACACCAGCACTGACTCCTCCGTCTCCCCTCCATCCATCAAGTATCTCCTTCCTTCCATCCTCAGGCAGCTTTGATCCCAAGGTCCACCATGTCAGAGACATCTTCGCAGTACCCTAAACTCACATGTCCCTCATCTCCTCATGGCAGCATGGGCCCACCCTGGGGGACCCCAGTGACAGCTAACTTGCTGGAGAGTCCCCAGCAGGCCAGTGAGTCCACTTGGAATTCACAGTTGTCAACCCCAGATGGTCCTGAGGATTCCCTGCAGTCCTACCATGTGTCATGGCTCCTGCTTGCTGTAAGAACTATGGCCATCTTCCTCCTCCAAGTGGCCCATGCCCCTGAACACACCCCTCCCTGAGATGGTCTTTACAGAGAAAACAGAGGGCAAAACAAGGGATGTTCTGATTTCTCAGCACCAATCTATCTCTTTCTCTACAGTTACAAGAGGAAAATTGCTCTGCGTTGCCACCCCCTTTTCTTTGGTATTCTTGTTTGAGTTCTTTTTGTGCAAGTGCCACCCACATATAGACTAGTGTGCAGATCAAAAGTGTAGAGGTCATCAATGATCACAGAATGGTGACGTCTGTTCCACCAGCACCCGGAATAAGGAAGTGAACACTCTTAAAGCCCTAGCAGCCCCTCTCCTCTTGTTACTATGTCTACAAAACAAATGACCTCCAAATGTAGTGGTGCCAAAAAATGTTGTCATGGCACAGATTCTGTTAGTTGGGAAATGGACGAAGAACGTTGAGGATGCCTTGTCTCTGCACTGCACTGCACTCGCCTCCCATGGCTGTGGCCTTGGCTGGAAAACCAAAGGCTGGGAGCTGGAGTCATGTGAAAGTGTCCTCCCTTTCTTGTGTCTGGCAGTTGATGCTGGCTGTTGGCTGGACTTCCGCTAGGATTACTGTCCACAACTCCTTCAAGTGGCCTCTTTCTGTGGCTTCTTACACTTAAGGAAATACAGGGTGTTTTTGGGATCCAACCTTAGGAGTTATGCATGGCCACTTCTGCTGTACTCTGTTGGTCAAGGAGTCACCAATGTCCACCCAGGTTCCAGAGGGAGGGGACGTAGACTTCAGCTCTTGATGGAAGAGTGCCAAGGTCAAGTTGGAAAAAGAGCATGGCAGCTGGGACATATTGTTGCAGGGATAGTTGGAAAATATAATCTGCTATGATGGTCATATGATCTTTGTCTTTATTCTGTTAATGTGGTAAATTTACATTAATTGATTTTCAAATGTTAAATCAGCCTTGCATTTCTGGAATAAACCCAACTTGGTTGTGATGTATTGCTTTTTAAAAATATTAATTACTCTGGCCAGGTGCAGTGGCTCATGCCTGTAATCCCGGTGCTTTGAGAGGCTGAGGAAAGAGGATTGCCTGAGGCCAGGAGTTTAAGACCAGCCTGGGCAACATGGTAAGATTTTGTTTCTACAAAATAAATAAATAAATAATTTAAACAGTGTATTGCTTAATTCTACCTGTTAGTATTTTGCTTGGGATTTTTGCATTTTTGTTTATGACAGAGTTTGGTCTATGGCTTTCTTTCCTTGAAATGTATGTTTTGCTTCTGTTTTTTTGCCGTAATGTGTATTTTCCTAATTTTAGTGTAATTACACTAGCTTTATTTTGAATAGTGTTTCTATAATATATCTTTCTTCATCCTTATAATTTTATCAGATATCCTTATATACAAGGTGTGTTTCTGGTAAGTAGGGCATATACTTAAAAAAATCCACTCTAACTATCTTTACCTTTACTTGAAGTGTTTTGTCCGTTTATATTTAATGTAATTACTGATAGACAGATATTTGGGTTTAATGCTACTACTTTTTTCCCAATAGCGCACCTTGCCTGTGTTTCTTTTTTCTCTCCTTTCTTGTCTCTTTTTGGATTGATTAATTTTAAAAATTATTTTTTTCTCACTTCTATATGTTAAATATTCTCTAGAGCTTCTATTGATCCATACATGATTTATTAGGCTCTAATATCAATTAGTACATTCCCCACTTTCCCAGGTGTTGCAGGTACCTTAGAATACCTTAATTACACTCACCCTGACCCAACTTTTATGTTACCATTTTAACATAATTTAATTTTACATGATTTTACAACTCACAAGATAATATTTTTTCCTTTTTACAGTTCATATTAATTTCTCTTTACTAGCATATTTACCCATTCTCATTGTTCCTCATTCCTTCCTGCATTTACTTCCTCCTGGAGTCATTTCTGTAAGTCCAAAGGGCTCCCATTAGTACTCCTTTTTAATGTCAGACTTTTAGCAATGAAGTTTCTCAATTTTTGTTGGCCTGGAAATGCCCTTTGCCCTATCTTCACCAGGTCTAAATTCTAGATTGGTGCTCATTTCCTTCTGGCACTTTAAAGATCATTTCACTGCCTTTTGTATTTTATGGCTTCTGTTAAGAAGCTAGCTATGAATCTTACTGCTCCTTTGAAGGTGAAGTCAGGCCAGGAGAGGGTGCCCTGGTGCTGGGACCATCACCCTCCCACCTCCCTGGAATGAGAGAAACAGTTTGAGCGTTGCTGGGAAGAAGGTCGGCATCTGGGGCTCTCACCAGCCTGGGGAATCCAGATCCTTCCTGGTCCCAGTCACATCAATTTTCAGGTGCCACGTGGTGGCTGCTTTCATATTGTCCCACTGGATCTGTGGCCACAAAACATAGGATCTGATCCTGCCACCGTGCCCAAAGGGCAAGAGTTCCAGGAGGCTGGTGGGCGGCCTCTCTTTCACCCAAAAGTTGACCAGCAGTCTGGACCCTAGACTCTTTCTCCACCCTGTCCCCAGCCCCATATATATATGGTCTCAGATCAGCCAGATTTTGGGTGGAGGTAATGCTCTTGTCTGGGGCTCTGGATTCTGCGTGTCTGGGACTTGGTCCAGGTATATGTGAGATTTCATGTCTCAAGTAAGGTGGGTAGGAGGACTTGTTCTCTGTCCTCATGGGGGTATGGACCTGCCAGTTCCTAGACTTTAGAGTCTATCAGGGATCTAGAGTTTCAGGGTCAACCAGACGTCCGGTAGGGGTGAGATTCAAGTCTAGGGCTCTAGTCTCTGTGTGGTAAGGATTTGTTCTTCTTGTGAAGGCAGACTTAGTGTCTGTGAGAACAAAGATCTTCTGTCCAGTGTCAGGCTTGGGATCTAGTCCCTGTTGTCAAAGGTCTGGAATGTCTCTCTCTCTCTTTCCCTCTCTCTTTCTCTCTTTCTCTCTGGTCAGGTGGGGAGAACTGGGTTCTGAGTACACTGGATGTCTGGACTCAGGGGATAAAAAGATGACCAGAATCAGGGCTCGCTCAGATGTATGCATGTGTACTTTCTATTATCTGTTGTTTTTCTTGGTCTTGTCCATTGGCATGTCCAGTAATTTTTTACTGAATGTTAGACATTGTAAATGAAAACTTAGAGGGGTGCTGATCTTCCCACAGGGAGAATTACCTTTAGCTTCTGGTAGGTGATCGGAGTGGGATTCAGAGTGGCTGGATTTCCGTTTTTAAGGCCTGACCTGCTTCCTATTTGCCCTTATCCTAGGCTGTAGCCCTTCAGAGACCCCAGGTCAAGGGCTGAGTTGCTGACCAGGGCTCCTCCTTCACTCCCAGGGTTGTGCCCTGTAGTGGTGGGTCTGTCAAAAACTCTGCTTGGCTTCTCAGCCTCTTACCTGCTGCTTTCAGTTTGGTACTCACTGATTAGAAATCAGCAAGTGACTTGGGCAGGGGGGTTCGGGTTGGGGCAGAAGGACAGAATACCAAACTTCTCTGAGCTTCCCTTCTCTCTAAGATTCTGGTTTCTCAGTTCCTTATATCTCTGTCTTGGTAGTGCTGAAGTGGTCTTCCCTGACTTCCCCAGTTATCCTCACTCATAGCCTGGCCTTATTATTTACGTATCTTTACATATCACATTTTTTTTTATTTTTATTATTTATTTATTTATTATTATTTTTTTTGAGACGGAGTTTCGCCCTTGTTACCCAGGCTGGAGTGCAATGGCGCGATCTCGGCTCACCGCAACCTCCGCCTCCCGGGTTCAGGCAATTCTCCTGCCCCAGCCTCCTGAGTAGCTGGGATTACAGGCACGCGCCACCATGCCCAGCTAATTTTTTGTATTTTTAGTAAAGACAGGGTTTCACCATGTTGACCAGGATGGTCTCGATCTGTTGACCAGGATGGTCTCGATCTCTTGACCTCGTGATCCACCCGCCTCGGCCTCCCACAGTGCTGGGATTACAGGCTTGAGCCACCGCGCCCGGCTACATATCACATTTTTAAATAGTCTGTCTTCCTTCCACCAACATGAGAACTGTAAAAATTTGTTTAATGGAAGCAGGATTGTGTTGAGCTGAGACTAAAGCTGGCTAATCATCTATGCTAGCCCAGATGTGCTGGAGTTCTGCTTCCAATCCAAGTGGGCAACATGCTAATTGTCCTGTGTTTTTCCATCTGTGAGGCCAAAAGGAGGGTCCCTGTCCTGACTGCCTCAGCGGAGTGGCAGTAGGATTCATTCTGGTAATCAAGGAAAGCATTGGCATAAAGGGGTTTGGGGAATGCCCCAGAGATATGTCAATGTCAGGGGCAGTACAGGCTGGGGAGTAAAAGCCTACAGCTGGCTTGTGCTTCCCACTGTGTGGGGCCAGAGCGGGAGCACTGGACTGGGAGTCAGTGCTCTAGCCGTGTGGCTCCCTGGCCTCCTCCTGGCTATCTAAAGAGAAAATGTGGGACATGTGGTGCTTGGTAATCTCAGCTGTCTGCAAATGCAAGGAGCATATTCCTCCTTCTCATCTTCATCTAATGGGCGAGAAGAGATAGTGATCATCCAGTGACACACCTGCAACTGCGGATGCTGATGATGACAAAATGGAAAGAGATTAATGCTGATCACTGTCTCAATATTTACACATATTACCTCATTTAATCCTTACAGTAAGTCCACAGAGAGGGCTTGTCATCCTCATTGTTGGAAAATCTGAGGTTCCAGGAGTTTAGGCAATTGGCTCAAGGTCACATGGAGAGCAGATGGTAGAGTCTGGCCATAAACCAAGGTCAGGCTGACCCCAAAGCTTATTCCCTTAAACCTGCCGCTGAGCTGGAACTACGGATAATGTTAGCTTTGTAATTACCCTGTGGGAATTGAGGAAGTGGAGGCAAGCCACCAGAGCCCCGAGGGAGCACCAGTGGGCACATGGATGCTGAGCCCAGCCGCGTGAGAGACTAGGAGCACTTGGCAGGAGGAAAAGAGGCAGGGTGGGCCAAGAAAACTGTTTTCAAATATTCGAAAAGGTGGCATGGAATGGAAGGCTTAGACTTACTCCCATTGATTCCTGTGGGTAAAATCAGCCCCTGCAGTGAAAATAAGTAGGCATTTATTAAAATGCCAGCTGTTGTTGCAATTAGGAAGTAGAGAGCTCCTCATCTCTGGAAGTATTCAAGCAGAGACTGGGGAAGCCCTTGTCTGAGCCATTGTGGAGGGAATTCTGGAATCAGATGAGGATGGATTAGATCGCAGCCAAGGACCCCTACCTTTGCCATCCTAGAAGCCTGTGAAATAGATCTCAATGAACCCCTGCAGTCCTTGGCCGTAGCCTCTGGCCAGTGCACTCCCTTTGGGTAATAGCAGTATATACTGATGTGGGTGCTGGGCGTCTGTCCCTGGGTACCTGGTAGCAGGAGAATTGTTGCAACCTGAGGGCATGGTAGCCAAGCCCTGCCCTGAGTTTCATCAGGCAGAGGAGAGGCTCATGGAGAGAGGACCAGCCTTAGCCAACATCCCACAGAAGGACACAGGAGGGAGGTAGCTGGTGTGGGCATCATGGTCCCCTGATGCAATCCAGGGAAAGCAACACCCCGGCAGGGGTGCCTGGCAGTCTCTAGAGAGGGCCAGGGGCTCAGGACTGTGTCCCAGCCGGCAAACCCCTGAAGTTAAGCCTGACCCTCCCTTGCTTCAAAACCTTCCCATAGCTTTCCATTGCCCAGTAGATCACAAACTGGATGGATATTGTTTGGCCTGCAGTTTACAAACAACCGGAGCCAACAGTTACAAATAGAATGATTTCGTGTATATTTCCGAACCCTGGTTTCTGGTTTCCAAAAGCAGGAGGATGGAGCAGTCCTGGGCACTCACAGATTTGAGTGGTGAGGGCCTACCCCTTCCCGTGGGCTCTGTGGTCTCCAGTTGGCCACAGTCCCCACTTCTCCCTATCGCTTCCCTATAGCACTGCAGCCAAATGTGAAAGGCCACTGAACAGAATGCCTATTCTCTATTTCACTCAAATAGAGACCCATGCTGCTAAGAACAGTGAGAAATGAATGATATGCTGAGACAGCTTGATGTTTCAAGAAAATGCTGAGCAGGCACATTTCTTTGTGAAGTGAATTGCTGGTTTGGCGGCTTCTCTCATTCACATGACTGAGCAGTCTGAAGACATGTGTGTTTTTGACCCTTGGTCTGTGGACAAACTCCTGAGGCCCAGGTTCTTCGAGCTGACCCCAATGCCTAGGAGCACATCCATGTGAACCTAGGGCAGGTGACCAGTAGGGAGCCGCACCCCTCTGTCCCTCCCAGACCCCAGCCTGCTCCTGTACTCTCTTAGATTCTGCCAGGCTGCATACACATCACCATCCCGGGAGGTGGGGCAGCTAGAGGGATCCCTTCCCATCTCCCTGCCCCAACCCCCCACACTCTGTGGGTACCATCTCAGGGTGTGTGGTACCAGCTATGACAATTCACTCTATTCTACTGTGAGCTGCTTGGGGGCTGAGTCCAGGCCTGATGTACTCACCTTTCCCCAGTGATGGGCCCATCTGTGGATCAGAGCAATACTGATTGAATTTCTAGGTACTGTCATGTTGAGGAAGACTTTTAGGTCGAGAAACTAGGCTGTGCAGATTCAAGCCACCCACAGTGGGCCTGGCTGCCCAGCCCTTCCTGATTGCAGGAAAGCAGGAACTCACTGGTGCTCCTCCCCTAGACTGCAGCTCCTGGGTTGAGATCACTGAGAGGATGCCGACTTATATAAACACGCACGAGTAGGGCCTGTGGACCATCTGAGCACCTCTGCAGATAGCAGCCTTCACGTCTAGCTTGCTAAAGGGGCATCAGCATCTTTTCTTAGTAAGAAGGTTTTTTGCTGCCCAGGCTGGAGTGTAGTGGCACCATCATAGCTCACTGCAGCCTTCAACTCCTGGGCTCAAGAGATCTTCTTGCCTCAGCCTCCCAAATAGCTGGGATTACAGGTGCGTGACACCATGCCTGACAATTTTTAAACTAGATTTTTATTTTGTAGAGATGGACTCTTACTGTGTCATCCAGGCTGATCAACTACTGGCCTCAAGCAATCCTGCTGCCTTGGCCTCTGAGAGTGTGGGATTACAGGTGTGAGCCACCACACCCAGCCAAGAATTTTCATGAAAGAAAGCTATTGTAAACTTTTGCTACAAGTGTCTCCCACAAAATGCATACTTGAAAAGCTACGTCTCAGGGAAACCAGCCCGTGTTGGAAGTCTTTCTGGACCCCCAGGCTTGGTCAGGAGCCTCTCCAAGCTCCCAAAGCCCCTCGCCCTTTTGACGTGTCTACTCTTTTGATTGCAGGCTGCTGAGGGCATCGTGTGTGACTTCTGTCCTTTACCCCAGAGGTGACCAATGCAATTGGCTGAATGGGTTGTTGAACCAGAGCACGGTCACCCTCCCTACACTATTTCTGTTTTGAAAAATCAGGACTTGGGCTGGGCGCCATGGCTCACACCTATAATTCCAGCACTTTGGGAGGCTGAGGAGGGTGGATCACAAGGTCAGGAGTTTGAGACCAGCCTGGCCAACATGGTAAACCCTGTCACTACTAAAAATACAAAAGCTAGCTGGGCGTGGTAGCGGGCACCTATAATCCCAGATACTTGGGAGGCTGAGGCAGAAGAATTGTTCAAATCTGGGAGGTGGAGGTTGCAGTGAGCCGAGATCGTGCCACTGCAGTCCAGCCTAGGCCACAGAGCAAGACTCTCTCTCAAAAAAAAAAATAGCATCTTGTCAATAACAGTCACTGGATTCTCCAGGGCCCAGTTCTAAGGAGGCTGTGGTCTTGGTGTGAGATGCTTGTGCCGGTGCAGGAGACAGAAGTGGTTTAATGACAGCTTATCTCATCAAATGATGGAGGAGGGAGACATCGCTGTTGAGGGAGGGGGAGACAGGCAGCCCCAGCCATCAGTGGCCTGCACTGGGGCTCTCGGAGAGTTTTAGTTAAAGGTGATGATGGAGTTCCAGGATGGCCTGGTTGAGCCTTCGCAACAAAATGAGGCTGTCTTAGTAACAGCAAGCAAGGGAAAAGCCAGGGACTCCACGGGTTGTTAAGGGAGCCCGCTAGCCAGTGGGGGGGACCCTGTCGACAAAACGAATTTCGATCAGTTACTGGAAAAAGAAAACAGTTTCAAGTTTATACCTTAAGGGTTTGAGGCTCCTGGATCAAATCCATTGTATTTAAATATTTACACCTACGAATATGTTTGTATATGCACAGATCTTCCTAGGAGGCTACAGAAGAAATGTAGCAATTGCCTCTATGGGGGTGGGGGACTAGGGACAGGGGAGGAGAGGGAAACAAGGAGGAAACAGAGGAAGGAGGGAAATCTACTTTTCACCTATTCTGTTGTACTTTTAAATTTTTTTTTAAAAAACGGTGGGCATGTATCATTTTCAATTAAAATGGACAAAGGTTTTGAAAATTTGGGCGGGACTAGATGAAGTTTTCCTTTGTCTGACCTCAAGCTATCAGCTGGAGTTGGAGTGCATTTCCTCTTCTTAGGGTCCCTAGTGGAGAAGAGGGGACACCTTCATGAGTGACAGGCCTGCAGTGTGCTGGCCGTGCCAGGCTGGCTGGTTGGGTGGCTTTTCGTGCCACTGGCTCTGGCCCCTCACTGGGCAGCCACACAGCCCCAGGCTGCAACCAGCCCCCTTGCTGCCTTCTCCTGGTTGTTCCTCCACTGTCCCCTGGGCTTGGCATATAAAGAAAGGCCTAAGGGATGCGGCTGTCACACTCCTGCCTACAGCCAGGACCCCCGCCCCATTACAGAATTACATCAGCTAGAGGGCTCTCACAGAGCAGCAGGTCTAAGCCCCACACTTCACAGATGGGGAAACTGAGGCTCAGGGAAGGATAGTGACTCCACAGCATCGGAGCTGGGACCCAAATCCCCTACTGTCAGGACCAGAACTCTTTGTACCCCACCTGCTGCCCAACTTGATTTTAGGTGAGCTTCCAAGGGACAGTGGCAGGTAGAGAATGAAGCAGTTAAATGGGTCCCCTTGACTCCTGGGAAACCCCAGATGACTGCCTGCCTACATGTGGGGGCTACTTGCATGAAATAGCTCCCCCATGCCTGGCTCTGCTCACTCCTTAGCTGAGCTGCTGCCTGCCACCTGTATTCCTCCCTTCACCACCCCCCACTCCCATCCTCATGAAGCTGTCCCTTTCCTCTTCTCCTTTATAAATCCTTACCCGCAAATCACTTCTGCTAGGAAGGTCATGCTGCATGTGACCACTCCAGATCCGGGTACCCGGGGAAAGATGATGATCTGAGCCTGGGGGTCTGTGTACAGGTGGGTGCCAGTGTGCCCTGCCTGCCCTCTCCCCCGCAAGAGGACAGATGTGGGTTTTCCCTTGTCTTGGTAACTTCCAGTCTCAGACCCAGCCCACAGGTGCTCCCCACTCCTGGGGGACAGCTAGGTGATAGAGCCACATGGAACCCAGAGCCACAGGTCCCAGAAAGTCAGGGCTGGCAGGGCGTATAGGCACCAAATACTCAGGGTGTGAAAACAAGTTCCCAGGCCAAATATATCTGGGATCTCTGTTCATATGAGGAGACCAGCTTCTTCCTGCAGGACTTCTCAGAGCCTTTAACATGCTGAGGGACAACATCACTATCCAAGATGGGGCCAGTGGGTGCTCTTACCCCAAACTTAAGGCACCACAGACTCTACTCATGGAGCAGGCAGTCCATGCTGGGAGATGCACAGGCCAGACTCAGTGCACAAAGGGAAAGACTTGAGGTCCACAGGGCGGAGGGGACCAGCTGAAACAGGGCTGCTGGCAGTCTAGCAGCACCTCTGTGCACATTGGAACAAAGCACCCTCGCCTCAACAGCAAGGTATTGATTTTATTAGCACAAGACCCTTTACTGCCATCTGCTGGAAACATCTCAGCAAATACACAAATCTACAACATACGGGAAATGGACCACCCTCCCCTTTAGATACGGTACTCTTGCCCAGTGCGTTACTTGCCCAACCATGCCTGGCAGCCTTGGGCCAACTCATGTGATCCCCACCCTTTCATCACTCCCTTTCAGCCTGCACAATAGTCGTCTATTCCAGGTGAGGTTTCTGAACTGACCCCTCAGCCTCAGCGCCCTTGGGGATCCCCCCCTTGTGAACTCCTCAGAGACGGACAGGAATGCCTGGGCTTCATCCCTGTGTCGTCCCTCTCACCCATTACCTAGCCCCTGCCAGACTCACACGACGAACTCCTGAACAGATCCAGCAGGGACCAGGATCCAGATGCAGCACGGGCTCTACCTTGCTGTGTGACTCTGGGGGCTCTCTGAGCCAGTTTTCCCTCCTGCAAAATGAGGCAGTTGGGCTTGATCATCTCCTGGGGGTCAGATAGCTTGGAACTGACAGTGACACCTTCACCTTCCATGGAATTTTGAGAAGAGCAATGCAGTCATTCCCAGTTGCCAACAGGAAGACAGCCAATGCAACCTAGATTTTATTAGACTAGGAAATATAATTTATTTCATAAAAATTAATTTTGTTACAATAGGAATGCTAAAGGTTATTTATAGGTTGGAGTTTACAGAATAAACAGAGGTGGGATTGGGGGCCATCCCTGGGGCCCTGCACTCCCCCCCAGGCATATAACTGTGTCCATGGCCCTGGCAGGGGTCCAGCCCTTTGCCCCCCTGAGAGCTCCCTGCACTGAAGCTTCTGGTCACCTCTCCTACGGGACCCAGCTCAGCTGCCTGGGAGCTGGAGAACATGGACCAGAGGGCCCTGGAGGGTCCAGGAGATGAGGAGGGTCCCCTGCACCCTCAGGAGAACCCCTGCCCCTGAGCTCTGGAGCAGGAGGGCACTGTGAGAGAAGGCAGAGGGAGAGGCACGTAGAATATACACTGACTGACCCTGTGGGCTCAGGGAGGGCAGAAGACAGGCACACCAACCTCCAGATGTCCAAACCTGGGACGCAGAGGCAGCACATGCGCGCGCGCGCACACACACACACACACACACACACACACACACACACGCTCTGGTGGCGACACGCGCACGTGTTCTCGGAGGGGCAGTCTGATGTGCCCACAGAGAAAAGCACAGGCACGCACATGCGCACACACACGCACCCCAGAGAGGAGAGAGAGAGAAACACCTGTGTAAGCGCCCTGCCACCTTCAACAGTACCTGAGCTGCTACCCACCAGGTACACGCCCTGTGGAGCTGTCTGTTGGGTCTGAACTGGAGGAGAAACCACTGATCCCATCCCAGAGGCAGGCAGCCTCCACAGACGGATAGAGTCGGCAAATCCTTTCTGGTAGTTTCTCATAGAGCTGGACAGTTCGAACCCTCCCAAGAGGCTCCAGCCAATTTGTGCTCCGGGACATGGTGCACATTTCCGGAAATCAGACTGGAAATGGCACCTGGGTGGCTAGCTACACCTCATCCGTCAAGCTCCTGTCCTGGGGGCAGAGCAAGCAGCTTTTGAGGGTGGGGCGGGGAGGACAGAAAAGATCAGGGAGGCGGGCACGGCAGACCACAGGGTCCCCTACAGAAGCCTAGCACAGAGTGTCTGAACCCAAAGAGCCTGAGACCACAGCCTTCTAGGTATGAAAAGGACACTGAAGCCCAGAGAAGGCAGTGATATGCCTGAAGTCACACAGCAGTTTAACAGCAGATTTGCAACTTGATTCCTGGTCTTTGGACTGCCAGGCTGCATGTGGGCACTTCAGAGTCTGCGAGGAGAATGGCACCACCTGTCACTGCATGTGTGGTCTAGCCTGGTCAGACAGACCTCAAAGCCATGTGACCAAGGCCCACATGTGTGCAGGGGCTAACAGTGACCAGCGAGGCCAAGCACATGGGACGGGCATTTTGGCAGGGAAGGCTCACTGCCTTCATCCAAGGCAGCATCCACACGGGAAGCACCAGGGTCAAGAGTCTTGGTCTCAGCCTCGGGGCCCAGCCCTTGGTGCAGGCCTGGCCCCTCAGCAGCCCTGGTGGAAGGAATCCTCTCTCACATCTCCAGGCAAGTCCTCCTCTGCCCACAGCCAGGCCATACCACAAGGGTGGTGGGTAGTCAGAAGCCCCATGAGCCACTGAGTCCATGGCAGGGAAGCCAGGCTGGGCATGCTGGCTGGAACTGAGGCCCTAAAACCTGCCCTCCTCTCAGGATATCAGACATTCAAAGGCCAGGATGTGCTGAGAGGGGTCCCAGCAGCTGCTCAGAGGCCTGCTGGGGCATGCCCTAGGGTCAGTGCCTAGAGCTGTCGGGGAAGGTGGTACCTGCCTTGCCTGGAGTGCCAAGAGGGAGGGAGAGGCCTTTGATGAGGCCTCTGTGCTGACTGCAAGATCCTGGTCCCAGCCACTGGCAGGCAGCTGCACAAGGCCAGGGACTCATGCTGCCCCATGCAGGGCCCTGGAACAGGTTGGGTGGGGTTGGTGTGTGCCGGCCCTCCACCCTAGCAACCCCGCCCACTGGGGAAGGTTATTTCAGATCCCCCGACCGTAGAGGGTGAGAGGAGGGTTACAGGAGATGCCTGTGGAGATCAGAGCTGGGAAACCAGCTTCTCAGCCTCCTCCTCCACTCCTGGGCAAAGCACAGCCAGGCCACCAGCCTCCCAGCCTCCCACGCTGCAGGGCTGACTGACACTGGGAAGCTGGGGCTTCTGCAGCTAGAGAGGACCTCTCAGCCATCACTCTGCTTTACAAAAGGAGAAACCGAGGCTGGGGAAGGCTAGTTTCTGGATTCCTGGCCATCAAGAGAGCACCACCCTGCTCCAGCCCACCTGCTCCAGAGGCTGCTGGGTGGAGGAGGGGATGAGCGTGTCAGGGCTGGAACCACCCTAGGGTAAAGCCATCCCGCCCACAGGAGAGAGGTGCCCACGGAGGACTTTCCTCCCTCACTTTGTCCCTCTGTTCGGGTCCCACTTCTGGGCCACATCCCTTTCTAGGAGCCACCAGACCAAAACCGGACTGGAACATTCTCCCTGGCTCACAGCTGACCTGACCAGTCCTCTTCCGTCCCAACTTTCTTAATCCAGGTTCCCAGGAGCCAGAGACATCTCCCTGGGGCTGCGGGAAGGAGGGCCACCCACTCCAGCCCTCAGCACTCCTTGGCTTTATGGATTCAGCATCTGCTTAAGATTTTAGAGGGAAATCTAACCATCTAAATCTAGACAGTGAAAACCCTGTCTGACCTACATCCTGCACAACTGGGGAAACTGAGGCCTTGTTCGAATTTAGTCCAAGATGAATTCGTTAGCAGCAAAGTACTCTCTGTTCAGTCTTTCTCCCCCCAACGCACAAGCGTACATGTACACACACACACACACACACACACACACACACACACACACAGGCACATTCACTCCTGGTCAGAAGTGTGAGCCTGCCCATTCTCATCCACACTCAAGAAGAGAGTTTTCTATTTTTTTGTGTTGTTTTTCGTTTTCTTTTTTTTTTCTTCTTAAAAAGGACTTATCCAAATATTTGGATAATAAATCATTTGCGTTTCCTAAGAAACTGGGTTTTTCTTTTCCCTTGTGGTTTTGGTGTTTTTCTTCTTCTTCTTTGAGCCTTACTAAATAAAGCAGTCTGCAGCTTTCTTTCTTTCTTTCCTTTGCCTTTTTGCTTTTGGACAGGAGAAAGCCATTTGTCTGAATTGTACTCGACTCTTCAAAGAGGAAAAGGGTGTGGAAGCAGAAGGGGGCTTAGGGAGAAAGGAGAAATCGATAACGGAGGAAGAAAATGAAGAACAGAACTAAAACCCATGGAACCCAGAAGTTGTCGGGCTGAGGGTGGGGGTGGGGGACTGGGGGTGTGGGGGTGGAGGGAGGGCCTCCTGCCTGCCCCCACCAACTGCCTCCAGAGGCTTCAGCCCCATCTTGGTTCCCACACAGATCTGAGGCCAAGGGAGAGAGAGCGTGTGGAATGGAGAAGGAACTGTGGGCCCTCTAACAACAGAGTACATGGATTTTCTAAGGCTGGTCGTGGTCTGGGGATGGGGGAAGGGGAGGAGGAGGTGAGGCAACTCTGGCTGTGAACTGGGAGGAAGCAGAGGCCAAATATCCCATCAGGAGGCTGCCTCGGGCCTCCCTCACCTGCCTCCTGCCAGTCCCTGCCAGCCTGCCATCCCAGGAGGCTCAGCAGTCCCCGTCAGTGGCCACAGCCACCAGCATCTCACTCTTGCCCATCTCCTCCAAGGCACTCGCCAGGCTGTTGAGGTCCCCATCGTCCTGCTGCAGAGCTTCCCAGAGGTCCAGGATCACACCTGTGGGGCTCGCTTTGGTGGCAAAGTAATTCAGGTACCTGGCAGAGGGAAGGAGAGCACTGAGGTCCCCAAGCACTCAGCCCTTCCCCGGAGCTTGGGGGTGAAGGGGCACAAGGGGAAGTGGGAAGGCTGTAGGCTTTGGAGTCCCATAGTCCTGGGTCTGAATTCCAGCTACTCTGTGGCTCTGGGCAAGTCAGAACCTGTGGCTTAGAGTCTCAGTCTCCTCGACCCCAAAATGGGAACAATGCCAGTTACCTCTCAACAAGATCTAAGATCAGGTAAAGTAAGATTACCCTTACTTTACATGATCTAGTGTTGTCTCTAGCATGTAACCATCTTGTTCATCATCATTGTTATCACTGACAGACACTGGCCCCAAGACAGAATGGCCACGTCCAGCATGTGGTCATTCCTCCCACCTGTGCTCCCTCCTGCTCCCATGAACTCCCCTGACAGGAGGAACAAAGCCTTAGCCATCTTTGCAAGTCCTACTCATTTCTATGTAAAATGTCTTATCTAAAGCATCTGCTCAATGCAGGTTTATTACAAAATTTTCAATACATTTAATACTGATTATCATTGGCCTAATGTTTATCCAGCATTTGAAGTTGTCCAAAGGATTTTGACACCAAGGTGTATCTGGTCAGTCAGCAAGTGTTTCCAGAGCACCTGCTCTGTCCTAGATAACAGGTGCTGACAATGACATCACCTGGCTGATGCCCTGGCTTCGAGTCTCCTGCTGTTCCGGGAGAGGGGCAGGTGGAGTGTTACCCCGCACAATGGGAAAAGAGCAGGGCCTGAGCATCTGCCTGGCTCCAGGACCAGCACTCTGGGCATAATGCTCCTCAAGGGAACAGTATTCTTGAACTTTGCATGTCCAATGCTGAGTTCCCGATTTGTCACAAATGGTGGCAAATGAGTAGCTGGTCTGGGAGCTGGTCCAGGCTGTCAGGCTGCATGCCCTGCCTGCCCCTGTGAGGCCTTGAGGATGAAGGAGATGGGGGTGGTCCATGGTGGGAGATACTCACCGGTCCATAGAGAGCTTCTGTGCCAACATCCGCCAGTCATTGCCCCGTGAGTTCGGGGCATCTAGGCTGTTGCATATTTTCTGGCGGATAGACAATGGGATCTTGAAGGCATAAGGTCCCAGCTGGGTGGTGACGGCACCACCAGGGGCAGAGCAGAGAGTGTCCAAGGAGCCAGCAGGTGTCTATAAGGGCAGGAACCAAGAATGAGAGGGGCACAGTGCTCAGCACCTGCCCTCTAGCCTCCCTGCCCTTGGACTGTGAGTTCACTGAGCCTTGAGTCACTCCCACCTCCTCTGGACAGGCTCCTACTGCTCAGGCAAAGGCTTCTCCCCTGAAGGGTCAGTTCCCAAGGGCAAGGCCTGCATGGCCACCCTCTAGGTCTCAGGGGGTGCACCATGCTTATGTAAGGCCCCAGGCAAATGCAGATGCAGCCTCATAGTTAGGAAGCCCCAAGGAGCCCCAGCCACAGTCTAACCCATATGCACCCATTTTACAGGTGGAAAGTGAAATCTAGAAATGGGGAGTGGCTTGCTCATGGCCACATGCCAAGTTAGTGGGAGACCTGGGTCCAGACCTATATCCAGTGCTTTTTACAATGCCCCAAGAATAGGATCTAGTGTTGTCCTGGGTGGCCTGGGTTTTTAAACCTCAATATGGATTTATAGTGGTTGAGAACCACAGGCCTGGTCCTTGCATCAGCCTGGGTTCAAATCCAGTCTTGCCATTGTATTGTGTGCAAATCCTTGCCCTTCCTGAAGCCTACTTTCTCACCTCCCAGGTGGGGATCATATCTGTCATGCATCTCCCAGTGTTTGAGAAGATTTAGTGAGATCATATAAGTTTTCTGGTACATGCCAAGCATTCATTGATCTCACTAGATCAATATTGATCTCACTCAATCAATGAATGATGCTTGTTAGCAAAACATGACCAAATCCCCGCTCAGACTTGGAAAGTGAGAGGGAACTACAGGGGTCTGTGTGGTGCCTCCCAGTCCCAAACCCCAGAGGATGGTGTCCTCTGGCCCTCACCTCCGCCAGCGTGGTGTGTAGCTGGAATATCTGCCCTCCCTTCCCTCACCTCCACCAGTGTGGTGTGCAGCTGGAATATCTGGCCCCCCTTCCTCACCCCCATCAGCGTGGTGTGCTGCTGGAATATCTGCTCCCCCCCCACTTCCCTCACCTCCGCCAGCGTGGTGTGCAGCTGGAATATCTGGCCCTCTCCTTCCACCTGCCGCACACAGATCTTGCAGGTGAGCTCCATGGAGGCCAAGCTGTGCCTCTCCAGGGTAAAAGTGCAGTGCAGGGCCTTCTGGCTGCCGCTCCAGATGTGATAGAAGGGGATCTCCTGCAGGAGGAGGGCATCAGGACCAGGCAGGCGAGGCCAGCCTGGCCTATCCTCATGGAAATGTAGGCTTCGGGGAGGGTTGGGAGCTTCAGGGGGCAGTTCAGGCCTCTCCTCCCAGATGGGCAGAGGTTAAGTACCCTAAGCTAGCCAGCTGAGTTGGTGTCAGGCCCTCAGTTCCAGAAGGGAGCTGAGGCGGTGTATGTGGGGGAAGGATAGGCACAGGTGTGTGTGTGTGTGTGTGTGTGTGTGTGTGTGTGTGTGTGTGTGTGTACTGCGGGCTGAGGGGCCTCATGGTCTCAGGTGCTGCTGAGTGGGCAGCAGGCTGTGGCGGCAGAGATGAGATGGACAGTCTGCCAGAAGGGCATGCCTGGAAGGGTGGGGGGATGCTCTGTGAGGATGAAGCGCACAGGCATCTGTGCATGGGGGTGTGTGACAGGGCAGAAGTGTGCATGTGGCTGCCCATCGCCGTGAATTTGGGGACGTGCCTGGGGATGGCTGGGAGCCTGAAGCCTGGGCTGGGAAGAGACAGAGACAGCAGTGAGAGACCCAGGGAAGGGTAAGGCACAGGACAGAGCGGGAGGGAGCTGGTCTTCCTGGGCAGCCTTTAAGTGGTGCCCCTCCCCACCCATGAGCCCAGCCCTCACCTGATATTTGGCCAGCAGCTTGCTCCTCCAATGGGCGTGGGGGAGGTCATGGAGGGAGAGGCGCAGGTTGTGGTAACTGTCCTTGAACACCAGCGGTTTTGGCTCCTCCACCAAGTAGCCGCCCAGAGTCCGCTCCAGCTCGAGCACCTCCTGTAGGTCAGGGGCATGGGGAAGGGGAGCCCATCACACTTGGCCAATGGGCCTCTTCTGCTGCACTCTGTGGGGCAGGGGGCAGGGGCCCATCCGAGTGCATGGATGGGCATTTGCAAGAGCTCACAGAGGGCTTATGGTGTGGGAAGATGAATGGATGATGGATGGATGACAGACAGTGGGACACATGACTAGATGAATGAATCTACAGATGGCCTCATGGCTAATAAATGGACAGATGGATGGATAAATGGATAGATGGCTAGAAAGACAGACAGATGAATATATAGATGGATATACCAAGGATGGGTTTGTGAATAGAAAGATGGAAGAAAAGATAAATGAATGGATAGACGAGCAATGACTGGGTAAACAGATGGGCTGGTGACTAAATGAGGGTAAGATCAGATGAACAGAAAGATGGATGGATGGATGAGCAGAGGGACAGATGGATGGATAATGGATGGGGGGTTGAATAAACAAAGAATGCCATCAGGCCAAAACCTGGTAACTTCCCTCTTGATTTCTATACCACCCTGAGGTCAAAGCTGGACATTAGCCAGTGACCCAGGACCAAGAGATCCAGCTGCAGGAGCACTTCCCAGGTGCCTCCCACCCATAGCAGGGCCACTGGAGTCTCAAGCCAGTGTCCTCCAAGCATGGGGCACTCCTTCTCTCATGGGCCTTTCACCTATGTTGTCTGCAGTGTGGGCTTTGGAACAAGTCCCATGAGCCTGGGAGATGAAGGGGTTGGACCAGGGAGCAGGAATGGGAGGTGCATTCCGGAGCCACCGGAAAGGACCATGAAGGATGAGACTGAGCTCCTGAGAATGGGAGGAACACTCGCGGGAATGCACAAGGGCTCTGATGCTCGGGGGGCGGGGGTGGTAAATAGTGGTGCTAATGCAGGGCTCCGCACCTGCTATCATCAGGCTCTAGGTACTAAAAGACCCCCCACTTCCCTCCCTCCAGTCCCAACCACTGCTCATCTGTACAACCCATCCTTCACTTGGGGCACTGCTCTCCATCCTTTTGCATATGCTAGGAGCCTGGCTGTCAGCCTTAACCCCTGCTCCCACTGCCCATCCCATCAGTCATTGGTTCTGTCCATTCGACTGACCAGAATATACAGCATCCAGCCCCGCCTCTCCTGGCTGCTGCCACTACCTGTGGCCCAGGGACCAGCCACAGCTCCTCAACAGGCCTCTCCACCTCTCGTCTACCCATCTGAGTGTAGCCACAGAGGCTTGCTAAAGAGCACCTGTGAACAGGTGTCTTCCGGGTCCATCCCCTTTCCTACAGGATAGATTCCAAATTCCTTGGGACGACCCCTGAGGCTCCTGGGAAGTTGAGCCCTGCCCATCTCTCCCGCCCTCACATTCACACATTCCCTATGCCTTTCAGTCGGTCATGCTGACACTAGATATGAAACACAGTCATTTCTGTTGGTCTGGAATGCCCTTCACTCCTACATGTCAGCTTTCTCAGAGATCTTACCCACTAGCCCAGGCCCCTCCCAGTCTGATGCTCCCTCAGTCCTGGGCCCATCAGAGCCTTCAGGGATTCCTGGTCTGCCTCCCACCTCTAACCTGGATCTTGGTGGGGCAGGCCCTGTGCCCAAGGCTGTTTCAGTGTGTGAGGGCCGCATGCATGACCTAATAAGGCTGGTGGCGGGGAGGGCCCACGAGCCTGGGGATGGAGATGCTGGCAGAGACTATGCAGCTGGCCAACCAGGGCTGTGTGGGCACCTGCAGCTGGCCCTACCTTCAGTGCCACAGGCGTGTCCTCCAAGCAGTAGACCCGGAGGCTATATTCCAGGGAGGTGCAGAGGGCGGGGGCAAAGACGGCCAGCTGGAGCCGCTTGACTGCTGAGCGGGAGTAGGACTCGCCCGTGAACACATAGGTGCCCAGCTGGTCCAGCAGTATGTGGCAGGCCCTGGGCTCCAGCTGGCAGTAGCAGGGTGTGTTCAGGGTCTCCTCGTCCAGGGTTACCACCTCCTGGAGGGGACAGCAAGGGTGGGGTAGTGGTCACAGTTATTCAGGCTGGGCCAGATGCAAGGGGCTTTCTCTTGCCGCCCTGGGCAGGTTGGGAGAGCTGGGCCAGGCTTCACCCTGGCTCTCACCTCCCAGTGGCCCTGGTGGGCCTGGGTCTTGAGCTGAAAGATCCAGTCGCCGGCACTGACTTCGGCACAGTGGGGCATGGTGAGGATGACGGGGCGGCACAGCAGGAGGCCTGCAGGCCCGCAGGTCACCGAGGGGCTCAACACTGTCTGGGTCCCTTCTGACAGCAAGCTGGGGAGGACACAGGGCAGGAGGGAGGCAGTGAGGGGATGCCTGGAGAGCTCAGCAAGGGTGCAGAGTCCTGCTGGGCACCCAAGTCTGCCCACTGCCTGGGAGGTGGAGGGCAGCTCTGCCACTCAGGGCTCTGCATTCCCAGAGGTCATGGGGGCAAAGGAGGCAGAGAAAATGGCATGAACCTTGAGGTTGTTTGCAGATTTTTGCTATCCCATTGCAACATTATCATAGCTCAAAATACCTTGCTTAAATTTTCCAAGGTTGTGTCATCTTGGAAGGTTTTTGACAGGTCGCGCCAAAGAGCCCTCCAGGGAGCTGGTTCCAGTCTATACTCCCACGTGCCACAGGAGGCCACGTTCCTCTTGCCAGCATCAGGGTATTATCATTTGGACCTTGGGAAAAGGTCCTTACAAATTCCTTAATCTAAAAAAATCCCGATATACCTCATGGTTGTTTTCATTAGTTATCTTTGACTGCGAATTAGACTGAACATTTTCTCATGACCTACTGGCCAGTGTGTGTGTGAAAGAGAGTGTGTGTGAATCACTTGTTCATATCCTTTGCCGAATTTCACGGTAAGATGTTTAGTTTTTCCTATTGATCTACAAAATCTCTTTACATAGTAAGGATATTCAGCCCTTTGTCATCTCTGCAGTCAGCTCCCCCTTGCCTTTGAGCTTTACAATCTACGGTGGTTCTGCAAGTTTCAAACATGGACACAGTAAGACTAATGCTTTCCTTGGAGGACTGTCTGGTCTTAGCAGCAGGCTTAGAAGGGGAGCCAAGTGTGGGCAGGCAGCAAGGGATGGGAGGAAGAAAAAGGAGCAGGGGCTGGGGTTCTACTCACAGGGTGCTTTCTGCCTTGTTGATGAGTAGATACATCTCGTAGAACTTGCCCTGGGGAATGGCTCCATTGGGCACCAGCAGGCTGACCCCTATGGGGAGAGGGAGGTCAGCAAGAGTCCAGGAGCTTAGGAGGACAAGGGGTTGGGAAGTTGGCCCCAGCTAGGGGTCGGGAGAGAAAGGTATCTCCTGCGCTCCAGGTGATCACCAGCCAGAGGTGGGAGAGAGGGTCTGGGGACTGGATGCAAGCAGAGGCCAGGTCACTGACCAGTGCTGTCTTGTCTAGGAAGACAAGGGTCTCTGACATTGCTATGGGGTCTGGAGGTCCAAGTGCCAGCTGTGTCTCCTAACTCAGTATATGATGCTGGGAAGCTGCTAATTGCTGGCTTTGCAATCTAAGACGGGCACCACTGCCCCTCTGCTGCTAGTTCTAGGACAGTGCTTTGTAGGTTTGCTGAACTACATAGAACTCTTCTCTCTCACTTAACAGAGACACTGAGGCTTGGCAGGTGGCCGGCCCAGGGTTCCTCTGCCCTAGTGAGGGCACAGCCAGGCCTGAAGCCTAGTTCTTCTTAGTCAGACCTCTCTATTTTATACTCATTTCCTGCCGCCAGGCCTCCCCTTCCCCATCTGTGAGATGGGATAGGGCAGCCCTATCTTCTGCTGGATGGGTGTTGGGGCAGCCCACAGAGGAGGTGCTAAGGCCAGGCTGATGCACCAGCAGGGCAGGGGCTCACCTGTGCCGGGGATGCTGAGCCTCCCACCCAGGCAGCCAAAGGTGCCGCTGACGCTGCTCCCCAGGTCTTGGGGCAGGCCCAGGAGCTGCTGGGAGCCGAGGCTGGTGCTGTGCAGGTGCAGGAAGTGGGTGTCCCGGGTGAAATCGCTAGGGTATGTTCCTGGCGGCAGGACCCCCAGCAGGTCAGCTCCGTCTGCCAGGCCTTGCCCAGAGCCTGTGGTGCTGGAGCTGTAGACCTTGACCTTGAGGCTGGGTAAGGAGTCCAGCAGGGGAGAGTTGGTCATGAGGATCTTGTCGGTGGAGTCCTGCAGGGCACACACAGGTCCGCGGTAGATGCCAGCGCTGGCTGTCAGGTCGGGAGGCACAGAGGGGTGTAGGAGCTGTGGGTTGCCTGCAGGAGTGGGGGCTACAGTCAGACCCAGCTGTGCCTCAGCTCACCGGCCCAGCTCCCACCGCAAATCCTGCCCAAATGTCCAGCTGCGGAAGGCTCACTTGCTGCCAGCTGCAGGAAGCTTTGGGAACCCCGCAGCCTGGGTCATTCCCTTCCTTCTCTGTATTTCTCTAATCCACACCCATCCACATAGTTATCTCCAGAGCAAACTCTGGAAAAACCCCAGGAGGGAGTCAAGATCCTGGCTCTGGTCTGGGTGCCACCACAGCCCTCTGGGTATCCTGCCTCTGCCAACCACCCCAGACACCCTCGGGTTCTTACTAGGCCTCGCCGTCTTGAAGTTGACAGGGTGGAAACCACCAGTCAGAGCGGCAGATGAGTCAGTGATGTCTGTGTCGAAGTCATGGCAATTTCGGCGGTACACCACCACCCCCACCGCCATGAGCACGGCCACGACCACGAAGATGGCCACCACGAGCCCCGCGTACAGCGCCGCATCCCCCGAGGCCTCCAGCACTGCGGGGACAGGAGGACCACATAAGGGGCAGACCAGGTGCTGGGGGAGTCAGGGAGGCCCTGGGTCCCTGGAAAGGGCAGGGCCCAGGGCCAACCAGCGTGGTGCTGAGTTCCAGACTGAGCCCTGCCTCCACAGGCTGGCAACCTTGGGCAAGCCTTGAACTCCTCTATTGGTAAGATGGGCTCGAAGTCCCTGCCTTACTGCCCTCTGAGTTGTAGCAATGAGAAAAAAAAGAACAAACATGATCATGCCATGTGTGAACTCATGCTCACTGCTGAGGAGACAGGGTCTGTGGCTGGGAGTCACTGGGGCTACACCATTTGCCCTGTGGGCGCTGGGATTAAAACCACTGAGTCTACAGCAATTTCCATAGGACCAAAGGCCCTGGCTCTGTTTCTTTGTGAGTAGCTGTTCTGACCTCTTCTTCTATTCCATGCTCTGAGGGTGGGAGGTGGAGGGACAGGGAGCCGAAGGCATGGAATGAGATGCATGGCAATGGGGTGGAGAAGAGGTGAGCAGGTGGGAGAAGGATGGGCCAGGGAGGTAACCCATAGCTACGCTTTCCTCCCCCAGGTAGACATGGCCAGGCAGGAAGCACCACGGTCAAAGTGGCAGGGCCTGAAGTAGGGCTGTGCGGTAGAGCTTTCTACAGCTGTGGAACAGCCTACGTCTGCACTGTCCCGTATGCAGCCACTAGTCACATATGGCTCCGGAACAACTCAAATGTGGCCCGTACCATAGAGGAGCTGAATTTAAAAATGTATCTAATTTTAATTAAGCTATATGTAAGTTTAAACAGCTGCATATGGCTGGTGGCTTCCACACTGGGCAGTTCAGGGAGAGCAAAGATAGCAGCCAAGATGGCTGGTCTTCCCCTTGCTTCCTTCGGGAGCTCCAGGAAGCACCTGTTCACGTGCTGTCTCCGTGGGGGTCCCTCAGAGTAACAGGCCTGCTTCCTCTGCCTGGAGTCCTCCACACTCCGTACTTGGGGTCAGCCTGACGCTTTCAGCAAGGCAGGGCATGGCTCCCAGCCCCGGATGTCTGCCCACTTTCGACTTCTGTCCCTCTGTATCTCTCCTCAGCAGCCCTCACTCTTGGGCTCCCCAGAGGACCCCTCAGGGCTGGGCTCCTGGCTTAGCAGAGAAATGGCTCCCCCAGCTTGGCTCTGCCTTCTGATACCCTCGCTAACACCCAGGCGACTTGCCCGGTGATTTACCCTCCAATCACCCCCAGCCCGACCCGCGGTCAGCTCGGGTGAGGGCCTCACTGATTTTATGATGCCAGAACTATCTGGAAATTGTGGTTTAATTACCATGGGCCAATCTGCTCAAGTGGCTCTGCTGCTGAGATGTGAATGCAGTGGCCGTGTAGCCTCTAGAGTTGGAGGGCAAGCCCTTGGGAGCTGACGCTGGGCAGCGGGCATCACAGACAATTTGGGAGGCTTGGCCCAGCTGCTGAGGTGGAGGCACAGCAAGGGGCATGAGGCTGGACTGGAATGGTGACTCCCTGGACCTGGCCCAGAGAGGAAGGCCGAGGGCATATGGCGAAGAACACCAGCTTTGGCTACAAAAATGTTTGGGTTCAAATCTTGGCTCTGCCACTTCTTGGCTGGGTCTCTGGCAAGTCCCTTTTTCTCTCTGGGACTCAGTTTCCCCTCCTATGAGAGAAGGCTCAGTGGGGTGTCCTAGGGCCTTTCTTTTCTGTTAGCCAAGTGTTTGCCTGTCTGCCACGATGGAGATGCAGACATGTGCAGTGTCAGGTGTTGGTGATCCCATGGGGGTGGGTGGGGGCACCTGCAGCTCTCCCTGCCCTGAACCCTGCACCCGGGTAAAGCCAGCCAAAGAGAACCAGGGATCCCCCAGGGGAAAAAGGACAGCCATGAAATGGGACTTACGGTGGCTGTTGGGGTCGCTTAGAGTTTTCTTATCTGTCAAGGGAAATAAAGGGAAAGACAATGACACAGGTGACAGGGAAAGGACGGCAGAGAAGGCAAGGGAACGATGAGATGAGATGAGGGATGTGGTGGGGGGCAGAGACGAGGACCGCCGCACTGCAGGCCGGCACTAAGGCATGGGGCTGGGTTTGGGGGACCCTTACATGGCTCCAGAGTCCCCACCCCCAGGGCCCCAACTTCCCCATGACTCACTTTGCATGCACAGCCCGTCTGTGCAGTTCTTAGAGTCGAGCAGTGTCCCGCTGCAGTCACGGCCTCCGTTCTGGGGCGGGGGCGCCATGCACTCGCGGCTGCGCCAGTGGGCACACTCGGTGCTGCAGGCTGACCACTTGCTCCACTCCGTCCACGCCCCATCAACTGTAAGAGTATCACACACAGGAGCATGTGCACGCACAGACATGGGCACGCACAGTCACGCGTGCAGAACACAGCAATGCCCGAACACACATGCATGCATACACACCATGGAAGGAAAAGAGGAATCCAGGACACATGTGTGCCACACAGGGAAATCCACACGAGATCCACATGGCCCATGCCAAGGAGCGGCCAGATGAACCAGGCAGGTGGACAAAGAGGATACAGATAGATGTGTAAGCTTATCAACACGAGACAGCCCAGTCCACAACCATACACACAGACACAAACAGGGTAAAGAAAAACAGTGTAGGCACAAACATACTGCCCAAGGGAGAGAAGACAGCACGTGTGCGGGGGCAGGGGAGCAGAGGGGCCGCATGGAGAGTGAGATGAACAGGAGGACTGTCAGTAGGAATAGGGTCTGTGGCCACGGTTGTCTTAACCATTAGGGTCAAGAGGCTGTCCCTGAGGCTGGGCAGCTCTGAAACCTTGGCCTGGGGCTGACACACTGACACTTAGGACCCTTGGCTTGGAGGGCAGAAGAGCCCAGGCTAGAGGGTCAGAGAGAAGGGGCCACCGCTCAGAGCCTGTGCCTCCATCTCACCAGCAGCCCAGGGCGGAATAAGGGGTCAGTGATCAGAGCACCTAGTCCAGCCTGGGCAGTCGGCTGTGGGCTCGGGACAGGCATCTTCTGCTCCCCATGCTGGGGAGAGAATGGCCATCCTGGCTCTGGCACACAATACAGAGGGTGGGACAGGGTTCAGGGTGGGGCTGAGTGTGGACAAGTCACCTTACCTGGGCAGACGGTGGTGCAGGCGGTCTTCTGGAAGGCCTGGCCCTCGCAGAAGGCCCCTCCGTTGAGTGGGGTGGGGTTGGTGCAGGTCCGGGTGCGCTTCTGCCAGCCTCGGCCACAGCGGTTGGAGCAGGGTGACCACTCTGCCCAGCTGGACCAGCCGCCATTCACTGCAAGGCAGCAGCTGTCACCTGGTTGGCCTGGCTCTGGGACCCTCTACCCTCCCCCAACCCATCCCTCACCCTGACGAGCCTCCTCTGCTGAAGCCTGGCCTCCCTGGCGAGACCCTTTCTGCCTACAGCGTGAGGGACTCAGAAGTGGCAGGCAGGGCTGGGCTGCAACCGCCAGCACCTGAGGGGACCCGGGAAGTTACCATCTATGCCCCCACCTTGTTGTAAGACGGCAAGGAAGGTCCAGAAAGGGCTGCCACTTCCCCAGGGTCACCCCGGGAGTGATGGGGTCCTGGGACTGTGCCTGGGGCTCTTTCTAGAACTCTGTAAAGTCAGCTCCGCTCCTTCTACCCATAGGGCCCAAGGGAGCAGCAGAGAACAGCTTACAAGCCTGGGCATCGGTCCTTAACTCTACCAGGACAACAGGCTTCTGGGCACACTGACTGGGCCCTGCCTCAGCCCCCAGACTTGGAGAGAATTGGGTCTTTTCTGTCAGAGTTAGCCAAGGCATCCTGAGAACTGGGGAGTGCTCCTGGCTGGGGACCCAGGAATGCCCAACTTGGCCATGAATTTTGCCGCGTTGTGACCTTGGTCAAATCACTTCCCCTCTCTGGGCTGCATCCTCCCTACCAATCCAGGGGTCCCGCCTAGCCCCAGGCTCTCCCCTCCCCTCCGTTGGCCCCGTCTGCCCCTCCCACTCTGAGAGGCCCACACCATAGACGGTAACGGTGGCAGTGGTACTCCGGCGTTTGGCCACGATGTTCTTGGCCACGCAGGTATAGTTGGCCGTGTCCGACAGGCGGGCCTGGCGGATGATGAGGTTGTGGTCGATGGTGAGTAGGAAGTTGGTGTCCTGGGTGGGGTCGATGACATCCTCATTCTTGAGCCATTCCACCTGCAAGAGTGGGGGTGAGGGGGCAGTGAGGGCCCGGGCAGGTCTGACCATAAACAGGGCAGTTCGACCTGGGTCCACGCCACTGTCGTGACAGTGACAAGGCAGGACCTTGGGGGGACTATAGCACGGTACAGCTCTGTGGTTAAGAGGGCCATTTGCCCGCCGGGAGGTCTTGGGAGGGGACTTACCACTCAGGGCCTCAATTTCATCAACTGCAAGATGGAAGTGACTAGCACCCACCCCATAGGGATCCATCGTGAGGATTACACAAGTTAGCATGTGTGAAGTACCAAGAACAGTGCTCAGAGTAAGTTGAGTTAAGCTAACTAAATAAGCACTAGCTAGGAGTATCTGTCTTTATCATTAACTCCTCCTGGCTCTGCTAGCCAGGATGAAAAGGCTGGAAGGTGATAGGAACAAGGTCCCCGGATCTGGCAGACCTGGGTCTAAACCCCAGCTCTGCCACTCACCAGCTGCCTCGCCCTAGGTGGCCACTGGGCCCCTCCCAGCCCTGCTTCCCTGCTGTAGGTTGGAATGGTAACATCGCTTTGCAGGGCAGCTGCAGAGACCAGCGTGCCAAGTGCCTGGGATACATAGCCAGGGGTGTTTGTCTGAGCCCGTTGTGCAGAGGAGAGCTAGGGCTGGGAGAGGCTGAGTGATGAGTGCACGGTTTTGGGGATCAGACAGGGCTGATCCCAGGCTGGAAGTCCAAGGTCCCGACTGTTCCAACCCTCTGCTCCACTGGGCAAAGCCCTAATCCCTGGACCACCAGTGCAGGGAGTGTCTGGAACACAGGTACGGACGGTGAGAGAGGACAGGCAATCCAAAGGCTGCGTGCTTTCAGGAAGGGGTGACCGGCTGGTGGGGGAGAACACACTCACACACACGCATCATGGGATTCTTTGGCAGCCATAAAGCTGGGGCCTTGGCTTCTGGGTGGGGCAGGAGATCGAGTCTGAGCTGGGGGTCTACCTAGGGAGCCCCTGCCAAGGAGTTCTGGGGATTTCTGCCCTAGCTGCCCCATCCCGTGGCATTATGCCTGTGGCAGGCCCAGCTGGGATCTGGCATGTGCTGCGTTCTGCAGAAGTGGCAGCTCCCTTCCCTGTCCCAAGCCTGGATCTCACTAGCTAGGAGTATCTGTCTTTATCATTAACTCCTCCTGGCTCTGCTAGCCAGGATGAAAAGGCTGGGAGGTGATAGGAACAACATCTGTAAAAGCGGGAGGGCTCTGGGAGACTAGCATCATGGCTGGTGGTAAATACCATGCCTGGCCCCTGCAGGCATGGCCACAGGGCCATGCTCAGTGGTCCCTACATCCCCGCTCACCTCAGCAACAGGCATCCCCTCTGGCGGGCGGCACTGCAGGAGAACCTCATGGTCCAGGGGCACCTCCTTGCCCAGAGGCTCCTGATCAAAGTTCTTGCGCAGGTCTGGGAGAAGCGAGAGGGTCCCAAGGCAGTCAGGTGTGAGCAGGATTGGAACCTGATGTTCTACATTGTGGCCACTGGGTGGCAGTGCAGACCCAAGGAACTGTTCATGGGCCCCCCTGGCCTTTGCCTGGGGAATTTCCTCTTCTCCAAAGGAAGAGGCCTCACTAGGCTGACTTGGGGGAACAGGGTTCCTTCCCTGACTCTGGGATCCTAAGCACATAGTAGCCCAGGATAGGATAGGTGAGGAAGCTGCCAGCTTCTTTTCTACAGAAGTAGATGAAAAGGGGCCCAGGTTCTGGGTCTAGGAGCCCTCTCTGAGCTGGCATCCACGCGCTGGGATGTCTCTGCCATGGGCATCCTCAGCCAAGGATGATGGAGGGTGCCCCACAGATGGAAGTTCCCTCTCCAGCAACCTCGGTGATGGGGAAGGGTCCTGCAGGGACGGGGTGGGGGTTGGGGTGGGGGTCAAGGTGACATACAGGCGATGCGGACGTAAGCTCGACGACTCTTGGTGGTGCCCGCAGAGCTCCAGGCCACACATTGGCACCAGTAATCCTCCAGCCCAAAGAGCTCCTCCACCTGCTGTCGTGACACCTCGATCTGTACCTCGCGCACCTGCAGGCCTGGGAGAAGAAGAGAGAGCTGTCAGGAGGCAGGGGCAAAGCCAGGATGTGAGGCATAGGACACCCCTCTGCTTTCCACCTCGGGTCCTGCTGGCTCTCCCACCCAGGTGCCCCTTTCCACCCATTCCTCCTATCTCCTGTATCCACCCTGGCCCAAGGCTCACGGCCACTCACCTGCACACTGGAGAGGCTAACACAAGCCCTCTGCCCCATCCAGTGTGCTCCACCTGGCAGCTAGTGTCATCTCCAAAATGCACAGGTGGTGTGTCATTCCTCCCTGATAGGAGACCCTTCCTGCGGGGTCTCAGTGGCCTGCAGGCCAGCAGGGTTATCCCTGCAAGTGGCTCTGAGCCGCACTGTGCATCCACCATCCCCATGCCCTGTGGCCTTACCGGGTGTCTTCCAGGCCCTCGTGTGCCCTGGCTCTGCAGCCATGGGCCCTTGCACATCAGTCCCCTGCCTGGAACTCTTCTGTCTCCGCTGGGCCCAGTGGCTTCCCAGTCACTGCCAGATTTCAGCTCAACCTCACTTCCCGAGGAAAGCCCCCTCCCCGCTGCGCCTCCCCCATACTCTCCCATGGCTCTCGACACTCCCACCGCTGCTCCGGATGTTTGTCTATGCAGCAATCACTCCCCTACCCAGCCTTATCTCCTCCCAGAACCCACCATTAACTGGACCCAGATTATTTATGGACGCGTTCATGGGTTAAATGTCTTGTCTCTTGCAGGAGAACAAGATGGGGCTTTGTCCTGCTTGCTACGGTGGCCCAGGGCTTGGCACAGGAAGGGGGCTCAGCATGTGCAGAGGTGGGATGCTGGCTCTCCCTCGTCACCATTCAGGCCCTGTGTGCCTGGAGCTGAGGAAGTCCCTCTTCCAGGAAGCCCCTGATCTCTTAATGGCCCCCTGCCAGGGCCTAGGAAACTCCATAGATAATGGGACCCACCAACCTATAAAAAGGGTTACTCAGTCTTCTGCCAACCATCCCTCAATGAAGCCCTCCATGCTCAGGAAAGGAGGGAATCTGCCAGGAATGGGGACATCCATCTGAAGTTCCTCCCCAAAGGTTATAGAGGCCTCCTCCTCCTCCAGGAAGCCTCCCTGACTGTCTCGTGTCTCAGAATTTCTAAAGCTGCTCCTCCCTGCCACGATGTATCCTATCTCATCCTCTCATTGCACCATGGGTTGTTAAGGTTCGCACACCCGGTGGCATGGTGCGTAAGGACAGGGTTGGATGGCTGGACAGGTTTGCGTCCTGGACCCACTCTCAAACCCCAGCTGGGAGACCTCTGATAAGTTTCTCAGCCTCTCTGAGCCTCAGATCCCTCATCATAGTAAACTCTTGGGGTAAACTCTAAACAAGTCACTTGATCGTACCACTGTACTCCAGACTGGGCACTGCCTACTCTGCCACAGTGCCCACTGGACACAAATACTCTGGCAAGTCATCTGGATCTCAACCAGCTTCTTTTACCTTTGAAGAAACTGAAGCCCAGAGAGGGTAGGTGGCAGGCCCCAAGTCCCCTAGCAAGCTGCCACAGAGCAGAGGTCAGCTCTCAGTGCCTTTCCCAGGTTAAACTTGGACCCCTCGCCCATAACTCCTTTTGGGACCTCTCCTGATGAAGTCATTGCCATAACTCTCCTATTGTTGAAGAGGGTGGGGTCCTTGTGTAGGGAGTCCAGACAGGGAGGACAGCCCTGTCCTGATGGCCAAGTATCTAAATGGAGGCAACTGCGGATTTGCCATCCAGAGAAGAGGACGCTTCAGGGGTGGGTGGCAGTGTCTGCCTGCTATGGCTGCCCAGGGGGCTGGCTCCACAGTCAATGCTGCATGGCCCAGGGAGCAGAGCCCCTGCCCCTTGCTTACCAGGCTGTGAACCTGGAAGACTGAGCTCTTTTAAGGGGGTCATCCATGCAAGAAGGTTTCAGCAGTACCAGTAGCTGGACAGAAGGAAACCACCAGCGGGGAGGAGGCATGACACCTCATCCATGATCACCAGCAGGCAGAGATGCAGGGAGCACAGAGATGCAGGGAGCACAGAGATGCAGGGAGCACAGAGATGCGGGGAGCACAGAGATGCAGGGCGCACAGAGATGCAGGGAGCACAGAGATGCAGGGAGCACAGAGATGCAGGGAGCACAGAGATGCAGGGCACACAGGATAGGGCCCTTCGGTCTCCCAGGCTTGGGATCCAGCGCCAGCTTGCTCTCCCAAGCATGGCAATACCTGGCCCAGGACACCCAGGGTTAGGCTGCCTGTCCCGATCTGACATGAGCTGGTGGGGGCCTGTTCTGCCTCTCCTGGTCCCCAGCTGTCCTCTGTATTTTCAGGGCCTCAGGGAGTGCCAGGGAAGGCCAGGGCTAGAGAGCAGGAGGCTGAAGTGGAATCAGGCCCCACCACTGCCGAGGAAGCACTGCCCATTATTTGCAGCTAATGGGGACAACAGTGCCCCAATTTCTAGGGCTGGCAGGGCCTGTGTGCCTGGTGGCAGGGGAGTAGGAGCCATGCTGTTACTGTTGGTAACAATCACTGGGCCATTATTACTAACGGCCTGTAAGGGGCCCCGGCAGGCGCACTGTTCCCTTGCCTGGCCCGGACCCCCACGGCTGACCTCTGATACAGGCCAGAGGGTCTCAGTGGGCAGAGAAGTAAGGACCGTTTGACAGAAAGAGGCCAAGGAAAGCCCGAAAAGAGGACAGAAGAAGCAGGCATTTATCAACTGCCTGCTGGGCCCTGGCACGCTGCGCCATGCTGTGCGTGCACCACCTGGCTCTCCCCTCACCAGCACCTTCTGTCAGCTTCCCAGTTTACAAAGAGAACTGGGGCTCAGAGAGGTGGAGTGACTTCCCCAGGGTCACTCAGCCTGAGAATGAGGGCAGCTGGCAAATATGTGTTGTTTTGTTTCCCTTAAAAATTCCTTTTTTTCTGGCTGGGCACAGTGGCACATGCCTGTCATCCCAGCACTTTGGGAGGCTGAGGCAGACACATCACGAGGTCAGGAGATCGAGACCATCTGGCTAACACGGTGAAACCCCATCTCTACTAAAAATGGAAAAAGTTAGCTGGGTGCGGTGATGCACGCCTGTAGTCCCAGCGACTCGGGAGGCTGGGGCAGGAGAATTGCTTGAACCTGGGAGGCGGAGGCTGCAGTGAGCCGAGATCGGGCCACTGAACTCCAGCTTGGGGGACACAGCGACACTGTCTCAAAAAAAAAAAAAAATTCCTTTTTCCATTTTTATATTTTAGGTGAGCATGGGACTCCAAATCTATTTTTAAAAATTATGTTTAAATTGTGTTAAAGTACATATTCTATAAAACTTAGCATTTTAACCATTTGTAAGCATACGGTTCAGTGACCTTGAATATGTTCTGGAGTATAAGCCTGACTAATTCTGAAATCTGTGAGCTTTCTGCGACAAAACAGAAACTAAAGAGGGGGAAAGAAGGACAGTGAGACAACATGTCAGGGAGACAGAGAATGAGACAGAGAAAGGGGGATGGAGAGAAAAAGAAGGAAGGGACATGGGGAGGAGAGCAAGACAGACATGGGGAAGAAAGAGAGAAATGAGCAGAGAGTCAGGGAAAGAAAGGGGGCCAAAGAAGGAGAAAGAACAAGATCCAGAAAGGGACGAGAAAAACAAAACGAAGAGCCAGGAAGGCTACCCAGGAGCCCACTGAGCCTGACAGGTGACTGAAGGGGGTCCCACCTGCCTGGCTTTTTGTTTTTGTTTTTGTTTTGTTTTGTGTTTTTGAGATGGAGTTTCACTCTTGCTGCCCAGGCTGTACAATGGCGCAATCTCGGCTCACCACAACCTCCACCTCCTGGGTTCAAGCAATTCTCCTGCCTCAGCCTCCCGAGTAGCTAGAGGGGACAGTGGCTCATGCCTATAATCTCAGCCCTTTGAGAGGCCAAGGTGGGTGGATCACCTGAGGTCAGGAGTTCGAGACCAGCCTGGGCAACATGGAGAAACCCCATCTCTATTAAAAACACAAAATTAGCTGCCTGCCTGTCTTAAGCCCGGGGAAGGGCTATTCACCCCGAGGGCTGCTGTACTACACAGGGGCCTGGTGACAAGTGAGTAAGAGCCCCTCACTTAGACCCAAGGGCACCCTGGGGGCAGGCCCAACTCTGGGAGATGCAGGGAGCCCCAGGGCTCTGCCTCCTCCTCTGGGGGTACCGAGGGCCCCCACATATCCAAGAAGGAAGGGACCCTGTGCTTCCTCAAGTTTCCCAGCTTCGGCCGCTCTCCTCTCTCTCTCCAGATTTGGGCTACATCCCAGCACCACTTGTATGGTTATTTACTTAATCCTATCAACTCTCATTTTAACCTAAAACAACTTAGTTCTATGCAGGAAATGCCATATCATTATTGTGAATGGAAACCAGTATCACTTTCCACAAACAGAAGGGAACTGTAAAAACAGCGATCGCATTGAATTCTGGGTCGGTTACAGGGCTGTGAGGCAGAGACTGGCCCTCTTGGTTAATCGGGGAGCTTGACAGGTATTTGGGAGGGCTCAAGAGTCCCCGCCTGATGGGAACTTGCCCCCTGACAGAAGCAGAAGGATGGAGAGAAAATGGAAAAGGGAAGTAGAGGGCTCATAGGGCACTCGGTGCTGTTGAATGCAGTGGGGATGGTCCCAAAGTCAGGCTGGCACACGTGGCCAGCACTTGGGGAGATGCTAATCCATGGTAAAGCCCGGGGAGGGAGGCAGGGGGAAACTGAGGCCCAGAAGGGCACCATGGCTGTGTGAAGTCTCCTATGGAGCCAGGCTTGTGCCTCTGGGCCTGGGGTGTCCTGGGGTGTCCAAGCAAGTGGGGTGGGCTCACCGGTGGCCTCGTCCAGGCCTTCCTGTGTGACATGGTCGTTCTGGCTGACCCAGTCGCCGTTGCACTTGAAGTAGATCTGTGTGGCGGGGAAGGCGCGGCAGCGCAGCTCCACAGGCTTGTTCTTCACAATGTAGGCGTCCTGTGGCTCCTGCAGGAAGTAGGGCAGTGGCTCTGCCGGCGCCGAGGGGAAGGAGTCGGGAAGCGCCTCGCTGCCGGAGTCAGTGCCTGCGAGGGAGTGGAGACCTCCATGAGGCTGTGGCTGGGAGGGCCCTGTGGCACCCCTCACCCACCCTGGGGGCCCACTGCAGAGGAAGAGGGCAGGGGAGGCAGGGGAGGGGGCAGCCAGAGCCCGGTTGGGGATGCAGTCGGCAACCTGGGTTGAGTCTGGCACGCCTGCTGCCTCAGTTTCCCATCTTGCCCCAGCTTTTAAGAGGCTGGTTTTTATAAAGAGCCAGTTCCCGCTCTGCGATGCTGTGTGATTGTACTTCATTACAGGCAGAGAGGCCAGGGAGGTCCTGGGAGGTGAGGTGACCTGTCCGGGTGAGGACACCCCTTGGGCCTCCCAGCATCTGCTCCACTGTCCCTGCCTGGCCTCTATCCAGTTCCCCATGGTGACGCAACCAGACCCACCAGACGCACCAGACGCAATGGGCTGGAAATGGGGCTGGAGCTCAAACCAGGCCGGCTCTGCCCTGGAGTCACAGCTGCCCTTTGCAGCCCCTGCCAGGCTGGCAAGCGGGACAGGAGCCAGGGCTACAGGGCAGGGGTGGGGTGAGCTGGCTGCACCAGGCCTCAGCCCCCTGCAGGTCTCCTCCCCCAGGGGAAGCCCTCCTTCCCAGAAGCCTCCCCACAGAGCTCACCTCCCATGCTCTGTGGCTCTGACCCACCCCTTGGCCTCTTCCTCCCAACCCTCACCCAGCAAGATCCAGCCCTCAGTGCTAAGGATGAGGAGACTTCAGAGCAGACGGAGGCTGTGCCTTTGGCAGTCTCCTCCCACAAAGGGGCCAAATGGAAATCCTGGCCCACCCGTCTCCCTGGAAAGAACAGCACCTCAGGAGGTGAGACAAACAGGAAGGAGGGTGTGGCCACCGCCAGCGCCCAGAAGCAGGGAAACCAGGCCGCTGGGCTGCTGGTTTACAATCCACTTAGGAAAACGAACTTTCCAGCACCAAATGCCAAATGATCAGGTGGCTGGGCATGAGCCGTGGGGGGGCTTGTCCTCCTGTGCTGACTGCCCAGAGGAAACCGTGAATGAAGCTGTGGGGTGGCACAGGGCTGCCCAGCCCCTCCTGCTAGAGGCTTGGCCTAGAGCCAAGGGAGGGGAGAGGGTGGTGTCTGAGAGGCCTGTGTGGTCTCTGGGATCATGCACTTGTTCTCTGGTCTAGAAGGCCATGCTGGGCCCTAGGGAGTCCTCTACAGGCAGAGGGGCCAAGAGGACGCCTGGTTTTCCAGGAGCAGAATGCCTGACTGTGCTTTCTCCTTGTGGACCAGGAGACCCTGCCAAGACTGGTGAGCTTAGGAGGAAATGCATGAGCTGTCACTGGCTCAGGGCTGCAGGCCCTGGGCAGTGCACGTATGGGAGCGGGGGGTGCAGTGCACGTATGGGAGCTGGGGGTGCAGTGCACGTATGGGAGCTGGGGGTGCAGTGCACGTATGGGAGCTGGGGGTGCAGTGTATGTATGGGAGCTGGGGGTGGGTAGCTAACAAGATGACACATGACTCCAGCTTCATCCAGCGTGTTCTGTGGGGCCCAGGGAGAGGACCTTAACTCTTACCTCGCTATGTCTGATGAGCACAAAAGGTGGACATTCTGCCCCATCTCTAGGCTGCTCTGAGGATCACATGAGACAAACATGCATGAACGCCTGGGAGGGGCCTGGCACATAGTAGGTACATGCTGCTGCGTTGAAAGAACAACTAATGCTTACCCAGCATCAGGTGCTATGTTTGCAGGAATTTATGGAATTCTGGCACCAACCCTGTAAGGTATGTTCTATAATCCCCATTTCAGAGATGGGTAAATAGAGGCTCCGGGAGGTGAAGCAACTTGTCCAAGGTCACACAGCTAACAAGAGGTAGGGCAAAGGTTTGAACCTGAGAAAAGACTGGCATTTGGGCTGTTGCCCCAGACTCCACACCACCTATCACTGATGTAGCTCTGTAACGACGCGGGTGTCTCCACACGCGGGAATCCTAATAACACCCTGACAGTGGCCAGAACGCTGCAGTCCACAGGGCTCTCTCATCAAAGCAGAGGAAACTGAAGACCATTCAAATGGTTCCCATGACTTGCCCGAGGCCACTTGTGAGTGGGCAGCTAATGTGGGAACTGCAAGGCAGATTCCTGAGGCCAGGCCAGGGCTCTCTGACACCCGCTTCCCATTGCCAGGTACAGGGACACGTTCACTGTAGGCAAATTGTGCTAGGGCTGCTTGGGGATTTGATGAGATGACAAGGTGACGTGATGACAGCCCAGGGAGCTGGACATTGGCGTCCAGTGGCCTGAGAGCCGGTTGCTGTGAAGATCCTGAGATGGCCACTAAGGCCTCCCTGCCAGGCCAGGCAGCTCTGGGAGAGCAGGATGGAGTCAGGAGGACACTGGGTGGTAGAGAACCTGCCAGGCTCCATGCCCACCTCCCACCACCAGCATCTTATCTCCGTCTCAGCCCTGAGGGGTGTGGGACAGAGCTCTGCCTTCAGACTCAGATGCCCCTGGGTCTGAACCAGCCCCTCGCTGGCCTCATGCAGCTCACCTTTGAAATGGCGGGATTGAGCCTCCCTCCAGGGGTAGGTCATAGCCACCGGAGAAAGGGCACGGAAGTCCATGGGTGCATGTCACCTGCCTGCCCCCATCTTCTAACTGCACTGCCCCCAGCCCTGGGGTGACGGCTGCCCCGGTGCTCTGCAGCACTACAGGCTGTATGATGACTTTGTTTTATAACTTTAATGCAGACCATTTATAAAGTGGGTGCAGACATGACTGAGGAAAGCAAACATTAGACATCCATTAGTGCAGCAGGCCCTACGTCTGGCAGCCCCACCACCCCACTCTTCCCAGCCCACCCCTCCTCTCAGCCCTGGTGCAAAGATTCAGCTCTGGCCTCAGCAGAGACACAGGCCAAGTGTCTCCTCCGTGCCTCTCTGTTGCAGCAGCACCGGATGGCTCTTGATGTAGCTGTTGCCCTTTTGCTGTGTCCCCATACCCCAGGTGTCCTGGAGGCAGAGACTGCCAAGAGATAAGGAAGAAGAATGAAAGGCCCACCTGAGGTTCCTGCCTGGAGGGAGCACGAGTGGACTCTGCTGGCCAGCACGCAGCAGGTGCACAGTGAGTGCCACCTCAACAAGGGAGGAGCTGGCGTGGTGGCTCACCCTGTAATCCCAGCGTTGTGGTAAGCCAAAGCGGGTGGAGCGCCTGAGCTCAGGAGCTGCAGACCAGCCAGGCCAATGTGGCGAAACCCCATCTCTACAAAAAATACAAAAATTAGCCAGCATGGTGGTGTGCGCCTCTAATCTCAGCTACTCGGGAGGCTGAGGTGGGAGAACTGCTTGAACCCAGAAGGCGGAGGCTGCCATGAGTGGAGACTGCACCACTGCACTCCAGCCTGGGTGACAGAGCGAGACTCTGTTTCCAAACACACACACACACACACACACACACACACACACAAAGTACAGGAGTAAGTATCGGGCATGGGAGGCCGTGCAGAGCCCTCACTTCTCCCTGACCCTGGCTTGGGGCCCAGGGTCTGCTTGGGCGAGATGAGAGCCACCTATGACCAGGCTACATAGATGCCAGCTGGGTGGGAGAATAATGGGGTCTCGGGGTTCCTGGACGCTTACACTGCCAGGCGCTGCTCAGAGGGTGGTTCATATGAACTCAATGAGCTCTACAATAACCCTAGACAGAGATGCCCGAACGTTTTGATTTTTAGCATCTCAGTAATTTTTTTAAGCTATCCCAAGGCCAAAAAGAAGTTCCTAACAGGAATGTATGAAGTAATTACATCCAAACAACTTTGTAAATATTTATATCCTAAAATCTTAGGATACATTGAAAGAAAAAAATTATTTTTACTCCATTCCTGCATAGTCACAAACACTTATGAATGGGGATGTGTGCACCTGTCGGGCGATGCGCAACTTCTCAAACTTTGGAATCTGAGTGGACACTACTACGCTTATTGTTTGTCACGGGTTACTCCCAGATGCCACAATCCCAGCTTTGCAAAGATATGGTGCCAAATAGGAAAGCAGAGTGATATGAGGGTTGCAACTGTGAGCTACCTGCAGCTGGTCGTTGGTGCAGTGTCTGACAGCTACGTAGAATTACTGTGTTTCCCTTGAAGATTAAAAATATTCCACCACTGGGCCGGGCACAGTGGCTCACACTTGTAATCTCAGCATTTTGGAAGGCTGAGGCGGGTGGATCACCTGAGGTCAGGAGTTCGAGACCAGCCTGGCCAACATGGTGAAACCCTGTCTCTACTTAAAATACAAAATTAGCCAGGTGTGGTGGCATGCACTTGTAGTCCCAGCTACCTGGGAGGCTGAGGCAGGAGAATCTCTTGAACCCAGGAAGCGGAGGTTGCAGTTAGCTGAGATCACATCATTGCACTCCTGGGGGACAAGAACAAGACTTTGTCTTAAAAAAAAAACAACAAAAAAAAAAACCCCACAGCTCCCTTGGGAGTTTGGTGATGAGCCCTGGGATGACTTGGCACAGTTTGGGAACCACAGCCTTATGAGTTGGATATGATTATTACCCCCATAGTACAGATGAGAAAACGGAGACCAAATGTGTGCAAGTGACTGGCACAGAGCTATAAAGCTAGTAAGTGGCACAGCTAGTGGGCAAATTTGGGTAATCTGATACTAGAATCTGTCTTCCGAGCACCGCTGAACTGGAAATGGGCATTTAGGTCTACGATGTGCCAGTGCTTCCAACAGCTCACCTATTTACTCCTCGCAAGGCCCAGGGCCAGGATTCTCTTCCCATTTTACAGATGAAAATGTGGCGCCACAAGGGACACGAAGGGTCACCTGGTCGATGGCAGGAAGTGAGGCTTGAGCCACTTCTCTCAGCCCTGACCCCCTGCAGGACTTCCTGCTGCTCCATCTTCACAGAGGAACCACATCTAAGATAGGCTCCCCTAGAAATCCTTGCCTCTGCCAGGCCGGATCTGGGTTTCCTGCTGGCAGGAAAATTCCCACATGAAGTGTTTTTTCCTAACAGTAGAACTCGTTTGGGCCAAAGTTGCAAAACCGCAGCCTGCCTTTAAAGCTGCATCCAAGAATGGTCCAGCTATCCAGCCACGAAGCTGTGAAAGACACATCCCTGCGCAGATGTAATAACAAGGCAGTCAAATGGAGGACAAGAAAAATCACTGGAGTCAGAGCCCTGGGTTTGCATCCCGCTGGGGACTGGCATTCCCGTGTGGCCGTTCGCGCCCAGGCCTTGGAGTTTCCATCTGTAAAATGAGGAGGCTAGCCAAGTCAGTCTCTCAAGCCCTCCTCTGCTTCTAACACTTTGAGGTTTAAAGATCCCTTATGGGGAATCTGTTCATGTGTGAAAATGTCCAGTTGAGTAAATTTTTTCTTCAGAAAGCAGATTTGCTTAAATTAGGGTCACTTTCCTTGCATTGCTATATGGAGGCTCTAAAGCAGAGTGTGGGTAGAACCCGGGGAAGGAGGAGGAGGAAACATTTACTGCTGGGCTCTCCTAACCCTGCTCCAGCCTGCCCGTCCCAGGCCTTAGAGCAAAATGACCACCAGCACTTCTGGATGGGACCTCCGAGGGGCGCGATTCAAACTCTCACCTCTAATTTGCCTTTACTTGCCCATACGAGGTCTCTATGGAGGTTATTTAAAATGCCATCTCATCCACCTTCTCCCATCACCTCCTCAGCCAACCTCGGCTCACACACCTCTGGGAATGGGGAACTCATCATTGCTTTTCTCAGCCAAGTTCTTCTTTGGACAGACCTAATAGTTAGAAAAGCCTTCCTTACAGGCAGCTGCAATTTAGGATTCCAGCCATGGCCGGAATTCTACCTTTTAAACTAACTAAATAGCGCGCTTCCCAGTCTGGAGGTTGCAGCCTGGTCCCCCAGGCCTTCCTATCCAAATATTCTCCAGAAGACACAGGTTTGCACCCCTCACCTCCACGCCGGCTTCCTCGTAGACAAGTTCCTCATGTCACCACCTTCCAGCTTCTGGCAAGTCTATTTTGAGTCAGATGGCTCAAAGACTCCTTTGCAGTTTTGGTGGCTGCCCCTGGAGGGCAGTGAACACACTATGCTCTTCCTAGTGTCCCCCCTTGGCGCCTGGGACAGGACGTCCATCTGGGAGGGGAGTGGAGCGTGTAGGACAGCAGGGCCCATGCCCACCTGTAGGCTTCCTCCCAGGGACTGGTGTGGAGACACAGGCTTGTATAAGAGGCGTCAGAATCTCACCCACCTGGATGAGCAGGAGTGAGGGCCCAGGAGGCAAAGGAATGACTTCAGGACAAATGTAAAGATACTGTACTTCTCAGAGGGTCTTCTGAGAGGAGGGCGTGGCTCCAACTTTCCTGAGCAGGAGATTGTCACTATTCCTGGGGGAAGCTGCAGGAAATCTGTGGCCTTACTGTGACTCTGAGCCTGACCCGAGAGCCAGCAGACCTGGTTCCAAGCCTCACCCTGCACTGTGAGACCTGGGAGGTTGTTTGACCTCTCAGGGCCTCGGTTTCCCCATCTATAAAGAAGTGACTAGCAGCTCCTGCTCTGTCAACTTTGGGGTACTGCTGTGAAAGGTCACCTGAGAAAACAGATGCAAACATCTTTCTTAGCAGGCACCATGGGCTGGGCACAGTGGCTTACACCTGTAATCCCAGCACTTTGGAAGGCCAAGACGGGCAGATCACTTGAGGTCAGGAGTTCGAGACAAGCCCAGACAACATGGCGAAAGAAACCCTGTCTCTACTGAAAATACAAAAATGAGCTGGGTGTGGTGGTGGGTGCCTGTAATCCCAACTACTCAGGGGGCTGAGGCAAAAGAATCGCTTAAACCTGGGAGGTGGAGGTTGCAGTGAGCCGAGATCTCACCACTGCACTCCAGCCTGAATGATGCAGCAAGACTCCGTCTCAAAGCAAACAAACAGGCAGTGCACGTGGCAGGGAGCGACGGCAGGCAGGAGTTGCTCTCTAGCTGAACTGTGTGTGGGAGTCAGAAACCCCACGGGCAGTTTCCTTGGCCTGGCACCACCTGAGCCCCAGTAGACTAGACACATAGAAAGTCAATGTTCCGAGAGCCTCAAGCCTCTGGAGCCCCGCGTTCTACCGGCTCAGAGAGGGGAAGTGACTAATTCGACATCACACAGCAAATTAACAGCCAAGCTGGACCAGAGCCCAGTTGCTGATTCAGGACTGAGGAGGGAGAGGGGGCCCGGAAAGACAGCACAGCCATGGCAGGGTTGTGGGTGAAGGCTTAAGCTCTGTGATTCCCATGCCTGGGATGGAAATTCCTGCTATCCATCTCAGCCAGGTCCACCTCTGGTCAGCCTTGTTGCCCAGGGCAGAGACCTCAGAGGGAGGCTGTGGTGGTCTGGTAGAGAGGGCCTTGAAACCCCCACCGCTGGCTTTTGTCCCCAGGCCTGGGACCCCCAGGCTTAGCACCAGGGGTGGGCATCTGTAGCTGTGCAGGGAAGTTTGTCTCCAGGGCTGGCTGGTGCAGGACAGGGAGGGGAGGAGTCAGGCGGGAGGTGAAGACACAGAACGCCCCACGCTGGGCACATTTATCATCAGCAATCACAGTCTTTCTCTAGCCCCTGGACACCGGCGAATTCTCCCCAGACTTGACCTCCCACTGCATGGAAAATCTCTCCCATTCACTGCGTGGCTGATGTGCTCAGTGGGGAGAGGGGAGAGGAGCCCATTTATTATGATGTTTTAAAAACACACAACCCCACATGGAAGGACCCCTCCCTGGACACAAAGCCCTTTCTCCATCTGGCCCTGGCTCTTTGCGGCTGTGGGGTTCTGGCTGGGGCCCCCCTTGGAGGCAGTCACAATGGCCGTTACTGATGACAAATGGGGGCTGGCGGACTCGGGGGACACGGAGTCATTCCTAACAAAGGCGGCCCCTCACGCAGTCCTTTTCCCACACCCTCTGCACCCATCTGTGCCCTGACATCACTTCCTCTGCTGGCCACAGGAAGCGGCTTCGCCAAGGTGGCCAGCTGGGGCAGGGGCCTGCATCCTGAAGGGGGTGTCTGGCTGCTCCTGTGAAAGGTCTCCCTCGAAGGACTGTGGGACAAGCGAAGGAGTGGGTGGGAGGCTGGGGTTGAGGCACCAGGGCAGGTGCAGTGCTGGGATAAGCCCGGGCCCGGCTGTGGGGGCCACACTGCTTACAGAGCTGGGAAGGACACTATAGTCACTGGCTCACTGGCCACCCTAACTCCCACCTTCAGGCCCTCCCTCCAGACCCTTCCCCTGGCTTTGAGTTCCTTTGGCTCAGGCCTGGGGCTAATTTTTGGTTCCTTTTCCAAGTTTCAGGTATGATGGGGTCGCTGTGATGGAGGCCTGGAGCCTGAGGAGGGAACATTCTGTTTCCCCTTCTTTTCCCAGACAAGGAGCGCAAAGCCCTCTCGTCCATGCTCCTGCAGACCATAAGCATCTTCCCAGCAGGTGGCACCTAAAACCCTGTGTGTTCCAATGAGACAATGCTTACCATCATCAGCACAACGACCTTGCCAAGCTGTTCCATTTTACAGATGCGAAAACGGGGCTCAGAGGTGTGAAAGGACAGGCTCAAGGTCACAGCCACCCAAACCCACAATGGCCCTGAGTGCCCAGCCGAGGCAGCTAACATTCTGTCCTCTTGGGAGCTCACCAGCTTGCTGGAGGGACAGGGTCTCAGCTTCCTAACTCCAGCACTTGGCTTCCCTTGCTCTGTGGGCCTGCCTCTCCCGAACGGAGATCCAGGGGGAGGCCTGGGGCCAGCCTGCCCCCGCCTCAGTGGCAGGTGGCAGGCCCCCCC
>NW_022437034.1:2508627-2521819 GCF_009761245.1 Sapajus apella | reverse complement strand
GGGGGGGGCACCCTTACCCAGCAGGCCCTGGCCCAGTCTGTAGCGACAAACCTGCCACCACCCTATGAAGGCCAGGGCTCAGAGTCTCACGTGGATTACACCTGCAGGTACCCTGCATCATTCCTGTTGCGGGTGTGCTATGCAGGGAGTTCCTCCAAGGAGACTCGGAGGGCAGGGACCTTGTGTTGCACAATTCTCTGTCCCCGAAGATGCCTTGCCCAGTACTAGAAATAGCAGAATAGGTGGTGGCTAAATAAACGGAGAGACCTGGGCTTGTACAAAGGGCACAGTCTCTGGAGACAGACACACCCAGGTGGAGATCCTCATACTGCCACACACTAGCTGTGTGACTTTGGGCAAGTTGCTTTACCTCGCTGGGTGTCAGTGTACTCAGCTATAAAATATGGAGAACAATGTTTAGCTCCAAGGGCTAAGCAGCCTGATATGTAAGGTCCTTCGCGCAGAGCCTGGTATTTGGTTAGAACCCAACAAATGTTATTACGAAGCGCAGAAGAGACTTTAAAAGTAGTATTCACCCAGTGACCTTAGGTGATCCCTGTAGCTGTGGTTCTGATTTTCCTCCACGTTCCTTCCAGCCCTCCCTGGACTGTCTAGTCTCCCTCACCCTGGCCGTTTAGGTGGGGTAGCCTCTGAGGAGGGGGTGGCGAAGGTTTCCTCAGCCCCCTGGGGAACAGGGAAAGGAACGAACTCTGGCTGAGAACCTTGGTGTTGGCATCTTCCCAGAAGCCTTCAGAGCTGTGCTATCCAACACGGTGGCCACTAGCCATATGCGGCTGTTTAAACTTTAATTAAAATTAAAAGTTCAGTTCCTTCATCACCCTGGCCATATTTCCAGTGCTCAATAGCCATGTGTGGCTAGTGGCTACCAGACTGGACAGGGCAGGCAGAAGACGTCCTATCCCCGCAGGAAGTCTCACTGCACGGTGCTGCTCTCGGGGAAGATGTGACAGCCCCCACTGTGCAGATGGAGAAACTGAGCCTGAAGCCCAGGCTCTTTCTACTTGACCCTAAGGCAGCCCCCAGACTCTTTTTCTTTTTTTCTTTTTCTGAAAATGAGTCTTGCTCTGTCACCCAAGCTGGAGTGCAGTGGCATGATCTAAGCTCACTGCAACCTCCGCCTCCCGGGTTCAAGTGATTCTCCTGCCTCAGCCTCCCGAGTAGATGGGATTACAGGTGTGCGCCACCATGCCCAGTTAATTTTTGTATTTTTAGTAAAAACGGGGTTTCACCATGTTGGCCAGGCTGGTCATGAACTCCTGACCTCAGGTGATCCACCCGCATTGGCCTCCCAGAGTGCTGGGATTACAGGCATGAGCACTGAGCCTGGCTCTCCAGACTCTTGAGTGGGTGGGCTGAGGTCCTCACTGGGCGTTCCATGGTCCCACCTGCTGGAAGGCTGGGGCACACCCAGTGCTCTGCTGCTGGCAGGGCCAAGCCCAGGACAGAGAGAGTAACACTGTGGCCCACTCACTCTCCCTCACCCAGGTGACATGAAGACACCTCCAACATGTGTCTGGGGGCCACTGACTAAAAGCTGGGACCCAAGAGTCTACAGAGGGCATCGGGCACTCCTGACCTGCCATTCCAGAGTGCCAACCCTCTCCTGTAGGGACAGCCAGGGTCTCACAGGGACAATGGCTATACAAGAGTCTGTAACTGTAGGGTGACCACATTCCAGCTACAAAGTGGATCCCCATGGAATGTTGTGTTCACAGGCTGTGTTAATGTCTCTAGGGGGTGGATAGGCCCCACACAGGGAGGGCAGGGCAGACCTAACCGTATGGAGCAGGGCCCAAATGAAGAGGGAGCTGCCCGCTCGGCTGCCGGAAAGAAGCCCACGCCAGGCTGTCCTTTCCCTCAGTGGGCTTTCCCCTCTGCTGAACTAGCTCGGGGGGCCTCAAAGTACCTCACAATGAGCACTACCATTTCTGGCCATGTCGTTTTGGGCACTGTGGGCCTCAGCTGCCTCATCCACACAAAGGAGATCATCTCACCTGGGGGAGGGGTGGCGAGCTCACATGTCACAGTAACAGACACAGGGTCTGGGCCACGGCTGGCCGATGCATGCCACACAGGAAGGGAGGGAGGGCCTGAGACAGACTGTGAGGTAACGCCACGCCCCCCATGTCCCCTCCTCACTCCACTCCAGGGGGCTGGGGTTGGCCTAGGAAGAAGGGCCTCAGGCCTCCACCAAGCCGATCAGTAAGCTGGGCCTCTGTGCAGCCTCTCTGAGCACCAGGCCACGTGTGAGCATCTCACTAACAGCAGGGGCTGCTGGGCAAGTCTCACCTCCTCCAGTGGTGACTCTAGGCCAGCCCCACACTCCCTCCAGGCTGTAATCACTTAGGAGGTGATGTACAAGATAATGCGGGGCTGCTATTACCCCATTGTTAGTTTATCATTACTATTAGCCTGGCCTTAACCCACTCTAATGGCCCAGGCACACCTCGATGATCCTGTGTCCTTAGGCGGCACTCAGAAGCACTGGGCCTCCACTTGGGCAATGGTAATGAGAGGCCCTTTCCAGTTCCGACAGCCTGTGATTTAAAGATAGAGATCTCCTGGGGAGGTGCCAGGCCAAGGAGAAGACGGGCCTTCTGTCGTGGTGCCAGTTACTACTGTTATTGTTCGAGTCCAGCCCATCTTCCCAGGGACAGAGCTAGATGTGCCCGATAAGCACATTTCCCCTCCCTCTGCAGCCTCCCCCTCCTCAGATATTACATGGGTTCACCAGGGCCTCCGGCTCATCCCTGAGCAGACCAGAGCCCCTGGAGGCAGCACGAACCCCGGACATGGTCAGACACCAGGCTCCAAGACACAAGCTAGCTCTCTGACTGGAGCAGGCTGGGCGGCAGTGGGGATATGGGGCACTTGAAGAGGTCTTCATGCGCAACAAGCCAGGCGCCTGTAGGATGTTTCTGCAGGGTTCTTGCTGAAGCTACTGAGTTACACGCTCTCTAGGGGGTGGGGGGGCCTTTGGCACCGGCGACCCAGCAAGCTTCTCAGGGCTGCTTAGGCAACCTCTCCTCTAGCTGAATGAATCACAGCTAACTGAGTCTTAGGACAGGAACCTTGGGAGGTCTGGAGCCAGGACATGACACCCAGTGGCTGCTTGACTTCTCTAAGCCTCAGTTTTCTCCTCTGTAAACTAGGGGCCTAGTTCTTGACTAAGGGCGCTTTGAAGATGAATGAGGTCACTACAAGCAGAACTCTCTGCCCAGTTCCTGGCACACATGTAGGCTACCAGAGTGACGGACCCTCAGACATATCAAGTCCAAAAACAGCAACAACAAAACTACAGAACCTTGGGTTCTCAGGCTGTTAATGACAAGAAGCTTGGCGGGCCGTCCTAAACTTGCCCTGCAGGCAGGACTTCCTATCAAAGCCGCCTTCTTGGCCCTTGGTACCAAGGAGCCTGCCTTGTCTTCTTCTAAAGGCCGTCAAAGGAACCTTCTGGCTTCTCAGCCACAGGCATTCTCAGGCTAGACAGATGGACAGCCAGAAATATCAACTACGCCTCTGCTGTTCCTGCCCCCATCCTCCCCGCAGGTCCTTTAGAAATGAGACTGAGTAGCGGAGGGACAGTGGGGGAGGAGGGACAGTGGGGGAGGAGGAGCAGGCAGCAGGCAGCTGCTGGGCCGGGAGGAAATTATTGCTGGTAGCCTCTGCTCAGCCGTGACCCTAACAGGAAGCCATCGTGAGGGCCCCTTGGGAGGCTGAAGTCTGAAGGCAGGGCAAGGGATGGAGTCTGGACCTTCCAGGCCTCACCACCCGTGTCCACCCTGCTGGCCCTGTGCCCACGGCCTGAGCGTATCAGAGGCAGGCCAGAGGCATCACTGCCATGGCTAGGCCACCCTGAGAGCCTGCCTTCCTTCCTAGGGTTACTGGGGTCCCCCTTACTGGCAGAAGGGGAATCAGGCTCAGGAGGTTACATGAGAAGAGGAACTGAGGTATCCCTGGTGGTGAGTGGCTAGCCTGGGCCCGTGGGCAGAAGCCAGAGGATGCAGATTTGGGCTGGACACCAGTAGCTGCCCAAGTCATCCAAAAAATGCAGCAGGCTGCATGGCAGGAGAGTGAGCATGCCCGGGGGGGAGTGGACACAGGCTGGCACATGAGAAGCTCGGCTCATAATGGGGCCCCCTCCCACAGCAGGGCTTCCGAGGTGGAGAATGGAGAGACCCTAAGGGTAGGTGGGGCTGGGGGAGGGAAGGAAGGCTTAGCAGGGGCAGCAGCTAACACCCACCCTCCCTCACCTGCCTGGAGCCCCGAGCCCAGCCTTTCCTGCCTCCGGTCACCCTACACTGGGCACCTTCGTATTTCTCCACAAGCTCAAGGCCAGTCCTTTCATGGAATGGGCAGCTCCCCGAGGGCAGGCCCGGTGGTTTAGTATATAGCACAGCGTCTGCTAAATCCAGGTGTCTGTGAGCTCAAACGCAGATAACAGGAGGGAACCCTGTAGGCTGACCGGAGGAAACTGGGTTTCACGGTCACCCAGGAGCCCTCTGGCACCAGCCACCATATGCACGGCTCATAACCTCTGGGGTTCCCACCCATCCAGCAGGAGTTTGTGCCCACTGCCCACCCCAAGGACGCCCTGCTTTTGCACAGCTGAACAGAGGACAGGGGGTGGAGTGGGCTCTCCAGATTGGGCCACTGCAGCTAAGCACCAGAAGCCAACCTCAGTGCTAGGCGGGGCATGGCATAGGCCTTCTGACTGACATGCACAGCCCCCCACGAGGCTGGAACTACTTACTAGTGATGGGGAAACAGGGCCCATGAGGTTCAGTGATCTGCCAGTGACACAAATGAGGAGCCCAAACTGTTCAGTCAGGATGGGCGACCGCAGCCTGTCGCTTGGCGACCCTCATCCCACCCACCCGAACTGCATAGCCACCTTCAGGCCCATCCCCTCCCTGATCCTGGGCCTCCTGTCAGCTCAGGCACCCCCTCTTCATAACGAGGTTCTCCTGGGCATGGGGTGTCACTTTCATTGATGTTCCTTTGTAGAAAACATTTCCCCTTCCCATGGCCGCTGCTAAAACCCACCCCACTACCCCCAATGCTATCCCAGTGCCAGTAAGCCCCAGACACTAAGGTATCTAGTGATAGATAGCTAGTGAAAACTAGCTGAGGTTTTCTGGTCATTGAAGAAGATGATAAGTCAGTCTTTCCTTGGTTACAGGCACCATGGGGGCAGAGGATGGCTTACGGTGGCTGGAGGTCAGGCCACTCAAATCTGAACCCACCTTCTCTTCCACCATCTCAGGACAGCTCAAGGGCAGGGAGATAAACAAGGTGTTACCAGGCCTCCATTTCTTAGTCTGAGCAGGCAGAGGCCTAAACTTCCTTGTCTAAAGCCCCTAGGGTATCAGCCGGGCATGGCGGTGCATACCTGTAGTCCTAGCTACTAGGGAGGCTGGGGCGGACATCACTTGAGCCCAGGAGGTGGAGGCTGCAGTGAGCTAAGATCGCACCACTGCACTCCAGCCTGGATAACAGAACAAGACCCTGTCTTTAAAATAATAATAATAATTAAGTTTCTGAGAATATGTACAAGAGTGAAAATGCTGGCCAGGTATGTAATCGCAGAACTTTGGGAGGCCTGAGGCGGGCAGATCACCTGAGATCAGGAGTTCGAGACCAGCCTGGCCAACATGGTGAAACCCCCCATCTCTACTAAAAATATAAAAATAAGCCGGGCCTGGTGGCTCATGCCTGTAATCCCAGCAACCGGGGACGCTGAGGTGGGAGGATCGTTTGAACCCAGGAGGCAGAGGTGGCAATGAGCCGAGATCTCGACTCTGCACTCCAGCCTGGGTGACAGATCCAGGCTCAAAAAGAAAAATCAAAAAAATGAAAACAACACAAAGGCAAGCATGGATTGGAGGCCTCAGACCTCCAGCAGGGCCTACCGCCAAGCAGAAACCACAGGACATTCTGAGTGAGTGTGAGGCAGATGGAAGACAGGAGAGAGTGTGGGCCGCAAGGCTTGGAGGTCACTGGAAACTTTGGGAAGCAAAGAGCCACTCTGGAGAAGTCAGCCATGTGAACAGGCCTGCCCTGGGCGGCGTTGCGGGGATTTTGCCTGACTTTCCTGACCCTCTGCACCCTTCAGAACGGTTTACCCCTGAGGTCTTTGAGCAACCCCTTCCCGTGGCTCTGAATGGCAGGGAAACTGGTGTTTCCAACAGGAAGCAGGCTGTCCACCCCGGGCGGGGCCCCAGCACCTCTAGTTTTTAATGATCATACTCCTATTTATTTAGTTTCTGAACAGCCCCAGATTTCTGCCTGAGGGAGTTCCAGGCAGTTAGGCTATTTGCGATGAAGTTAATGAAGCAACTCAGTGGAAGCTGCCTTGTCTCCCGCTCCCCTCTGTGGGAGGACACAGGAGGCCCCTTGATCCCCATTTACCTGCCAGACAGGAGCCTCTCCTCACCTTCCTCAACCTCCCCCCACCCTGCTCCAGGTACCACACCTCTTCCCCCAGGCTCACCTGGCTCGCCACTAACGAGGGAGACGGACTGGCCAAGGTTTTAGTGTTTCTACTTGCCTTAAGGTAAGCACCAAATATTTCTTAAGACAGAATAAAAGACTTACAAAATCTTAATAAAGACCACTCCTGCTCCTAGGAAAGCTCCCAGCTTCCCGATCCTATAGGAGCCACAGGCTGAAGACGGAGGCGGGAGGCTTCCAATTGGCCACACCTCCTTTGCACCAGGTGCTGCATGAACACCTTGCGTAATAATGGTTCGTACTTCTAATAACTGGCACTCAGGATTGCCAGCTTTGTGCTGAGGACTTTCCATGTATTTATTCACTGAAGTCTCACTGCTTGTACCCCTATTTTATAGATGAGAGAACTGAGGTCTCGAGAGGTGACCCCAGGGGCACATGGTCAGTAAGAGGCAGAATCGAGTTTCAGACCCACGCTATCCAACTCCAAAAATGCCCAAGCACTAAACGGGACTGCTCTCTCTCTCTAATCCCATTTAAACCTCACAGAGACGTTATGGGGCAGGTTGCTATTAATTCCATTTTGCGGTTGAAGATGAGGCTCAGATGGGCTAAATCATCCAGGGACACATGATTCAGAAGTAGGGAGGGTGGTATTTGACCCCAGGCTGTTGCCAGGACTTTTCCACATAAGCATGAGTCTTGGTGACCAGCAAAAGAGGGGTCATTAGGGAATATGCACTTGGTCCCCAGAGTGGGCCTCTGCTCACAGGCTCCTTGGCCTCTGCCACTTCACACCCAGCCTGGGGTCCTCACTACCCTCCACCCAGGCAGGCCTGTGAACCCACCCACCTGCACCTCCTGCCTCTTCTCCAAATCTCTGAATCCCCAGGAGCCCCGTCTACACCCCACCTCCTCCAGGAAGCCTTCCACATCTCAGACATGGAGCTCACGCCTCTGACCTGGAGAAAATGTGGGCTCTCCCTCTTTAGGGGCATGCATCTTCTCTCATTCCTGAGCGGAATTTTGTGAGCTCCCTGGGGGTAGGTTCTGGGTCCCCTTGGAGCTAGGCACAGAGAAGGGAATGATCAATATTGGAGGTTCAGTGCTCTCAGAACCAGGGTCCCTATGGCCTCTTGAGGCCTTCACTGGGCCTCCCCATCCAGTCTCCCAGAGGAGAAGCAGGGCAGGCTTCCTTTGCACAGAGAGGAAACCAAGGCACAGCTAATGGCAAGAGCCAGGGAGTTTCCACTGGGGGCTCGGGCAGGGAAGCCGAGCACCCACGAATGAGGAGGCTACTGCCGGTCAGGGTGGGGCGGGAGAGCCCTGGGCCCCGCTCTGAGGAGCTCTGAGAAACGGTTTACGACTTTCTAAGTGGGCCTCTGCTGACAGCTTAACAGCCAGCTCCTCCCTGCCCCAGCTTCATATTTACGAGCTGGCTCAAAAAGGGGGGCTCAGGAATCCGGCCCACACCACCCGATCCTCAGCCCTCTGGCTCCGGGGCCAGGAAGCCATAAAAAAATGATCTTGCATTGCTTCCCTTCCCCCACATGGTGTTTAGGTGGGGCGGGCCGAGCATGGCCATGGACGCTGGGGGCAGGGAAGATGTAGGGTCTTTTTCAAAGGCTGCACAAGCACATTCTCAGAGGGGAACTCGACTGCCCAGGTCTCGGCAGCAGGCTTTGCCCAGTCCTGCGGACCCCTAGTCTGAGCTGTCAAGGGCTGGACATATTCATACTCATGGGGTATCTATTCCAAGCCAAGGTGTCACCTCCAATATCTCATTTAGTATTCCCAACAACCCTCAGGAGTCTGACAAGATTCGGAAAGGTCTTTGGGCTCAGATCTCCACTGTTCCCTCCTGCCCCCCACCAGAAGGCCTCTTTGGTTTACAGTTGAAGAGTGAGACCCAGAGAGGGCAAGGAACTTGCCTGAAGTCACACAGCATATTAATGGTGGAGTGTGGAGCTGAACTGGGACTCCCAGCTCCCTAGGCAGTAGGACCCATGCTGCATGCTGCAGGCTCCTGACATGCCAGTGGGTGAGGTGGGGATGATCCCTTTGCTTTCCACATGGGTCGCTCTGTCTATAGATGGTCCACATGCGACCAGATGCTCTCTGGGCGTCTCAGCAGCTCGGGCATGCTACGGCTGGAATTCCACGATGGTGCCTGGTCTGAGGCCCAGTTGGTACCAAGCTGCCCTTCCTTTTCAGGCTGAGGCCAAGAGGCCATGCCAACCCTGGCCATTCTCTAAACTTAAGTCCTCAGAGCTGGAGGCTGGGCTCCAGGAGCCCCCTAGGACCCCCCTGTCTGTCCCTAAGTGTCCTCCCACTGTCTGGCCTGGGAAGGGCCAGCGTCTCCCACAGGATGTGGCCGTCTGGCTGGCTGAAGCCTCCACCACATCCCCTCTGGGTGCTCTCCAGGCCCAAAGCTGAGGAACGCTGACCACGGAAGGAACCCCACCCTCTGTCCCCATCCCAGCCCACACTGGCATGGCCCCTAGTCCACATACCCTCTTCTTCCCGCTGAAGTGGGTCAGTCCCACCCAGGGAAAGCAGTCCTCTGCTCTCTGCTGAGTTCGGGGCTCTGGCTACAGCGGGGACTCAGCAAATGGCCATCCAGCCCCCAGAGGGGTTCGGAGGCGAGGCTGGTGCTAGAGGGAGGTATGGTGGCTGCAGGCCTCTTGGTCCCACCCCTCCTGTCTTTCTCTGTGGTCTGGGCCCCTTTCCTGATGGCCCCCCCAGCAAGGGGCTGTCTGCAGATAATCAGGGGACAGATTTGGGAAGAAGGAGGAAAAAAAAGCAGTCCGGCGCCAGACAGGATCCTTATCTTCTGGGGCGGAATGTCTGTCCGAGGCAGCCGCAGCAGGGCAGGGAGTCCCGCAGCAGAGGCCAGGCACTGGCAGCCAGGGCGGGGGAGGAGGGGCCACCCTGGGCGCTGGGTCATTAGGTGGGGAGGGGATGGCCTCCCCCCTGGGCCAGGAGACAAGTGGGAATCTGGCCTGCTGGGGAGGAGGTCTGGATGCCAAATCCTATCCCCTCAGCCCAGCTCTGAGGATGGTCTCCCTCATATATGATGTGTTCAGGATTCTGGGACCTCTGCAAACAGAACTGGGGAAGAGGGGCCCAGGTCCCAAGTCCCCAGAGTTCCTAACAAAGCAGCAGGGCCCCCAGACCCAGCAGCCAGGAATTGGCTAGGGAGCTGTCTTGGCCACAAGACTGGCTGAGTATTGCAGCTGCACCTATAGGTGCCCTCACCTGTAGAATGGGGATGGAAACCCATATGCCTCTTGCACTGAGCTATTAGGCTTCTCCCAGAGATACCATCTAGAAAGTGCCTAGCAAAGGGAGGGTGTGTTCCACCGGGGGCTTTGAGCCTCCCATCCCAGGGGCTTCTTGCTGGTTCTCACACAGCTTGAGAGACCAAAGGAAGGTCATACAAGGGGCTCTGCTTCTTCCGATGGCCCCCAGAGCACTTTCAGTGAAACCCCACAACATGGTGAATGTCCTTTTCATAGAGCAGAGGGCAGGTTTTCAGATGGGGCAGTTTCCCCAGGGCAGTCCATAAATCTTGGGACCAAGAGGCTTCGATACCCTGGCTTGGATTTCTCTGGGCCAGGGCTGAATCCCAAGAATGAAGCCTTATCTCCATGGAGGCCCCAGCAAAACACCGTGGAGGGGGCAGTGTCAAGTGCAGGCCAAGGGCACAGGCCCTAATCTGGGTTCAAATCCAGGCTCTTCTGCCACTTCCTGGCTGTGTGACCCTGGGCAAGTGGCCTTATCTCCGCCCCCAACTTGGGGTTAATTTCCTTATCTATAAAATGAGGAAGATGTCTCTTCAGTGCTAACATTCTGTGACTTCACACTTGACCTAAAAGGCTCTGCCCCTGAGAAACTTGAACCGTAAGAAGAAGCCAGGAAACATATAACTCATACTTATGCACCATCAGGCAGAGAAGCATCAAACCAAGTGTGCTCGCATGGCCTGGAGCACCCGGGGCCAGGTTCCTTTGTGGACCCTGTTTCTAATCTCCTGGTGGCCTCAGCCAGGAGCAGTTGGAGTGGGCTGGCCTCCTGCAGGAGTTGGACCAGTTCATCTCCCAGGGAGAGGCCAGAGGAGGACGTGCCAGCCAGGGTCCTGAAGAAGAAGGAAAGCCTTCTGTCTGGCGCTGAGGATTAAAGGCACACTCCCCTGTGCCCCACCTTAGCCCCACCAGAACCTGGCTGGCCTGTCCCCCAGCTGCCATCTGTAGGGGCCGGTCCTCATTAGCTGCTATGGCAGCTGAGGGACTGGGAGAGGGGGATGCAGGCTGCAGAGCTAGAAACTAAATCCAGGCTGGGACAGTGGCCACCTCCGGAGTTAGAGTGATGGACTGTGGACTGGGGAGGGGTAGGGGAGGGGGAGAAAAGGGAGTATAGGGGCGGGCTTGGCCAGTGAGACAGGCAAAGGTGAGAGCTGGCTGGAGCCGCCAGCATCTTCCGGGCTGTTATTCTGGGCAACGTTTTATTTATTCAGAGGCTGGGGATGCGGCTCAGCATTAGTTAGCTCAATATTTATTACAAGTGCACTGACCTTGTACCATGGACCCCGGGATGGGGCCGCTGCAGGACCCTCTTTCCCATGTCCTCAGTGCCAGGACAGACTTGAAAACCTGCAAGGAAGAGCCAAAGGGTCCTACCTTCCTGAAAGATTGCCCAATCCAACTCTCGATTTACCCTTTGGGAAATCGAGGTCTGAGGCAGAAACAGCCTTGCGCCAGGTCACAGAGCACACTGGTCCTGATCCCTGCTCTCTTGGCACATTTAGAGCATCAGAACGGACAAATGCCGTGGAAGCAGAAATACCCCAGACCACATTGAGAGGGACAGCGACCCAGTCCCCACCAGTCCCCCATCAGGTGCAGACAAAGCTGACGGAAATCCTGGAGTAAGGCTGCCGCTTTGTGTACAAGGCACTCAAGCTCCCTGAGCCTTGGTTTCTCCCTCTGCACAAGCAAATAATCATGCCCATCTCACAGAGGGGTTGGGAGGACTGCGTGAAAACACCCTGGAAACTGTCACGTCCCGTCCACTGAAATTTATTCACACGCTGCATGGCAGGCTATGCTGGGGAGTGAGGCAGGATGGCCACGGGGGACTGGTATCCATCCATGGCCACCAAATCCCTTCCTACCACAGCCTCCAAGGCTAGGCAGGAGGCAACTAATAAATCGGCAGTAAGAGCTCCTTCTTAACCAACTGAAGACATGTAAATGACCCAAAGCACCGCCAGGGCTGCCAACTGGCAGAGCTCACAGTGACATCACATTTGCTCCAAGCCTTCCAGCAGCTGAGGTCAGCTTGCAGAGCGGGGCCCCTCCCCCTCCAGCCCCGTGCTGAGCCAAGAGGAGCATGGCACTGCCAGGGCTGGGGCTGGGGCCGGGCCACCAGCTCGGGTTCCATGAGTTCCTCCCTCCTCGTGCGTTCCCTCTGCAGTCGGCTCTCTTCCACTGTCCCTGACTGCATCTCCCCCATGAACACAAGATTGCTGCTTCTCATATAACACATAAGCAGTGGTGTGAACTTCTGGTAAATGAAGATCTTATTTAAAACTGTGTGCTATCAGAGGAGGCGATGAGACAGGTTTCAACACAGCTCAGCCGGCTTGCCAGGAAAAGGAGGTGCTGGGGGCTCTGCAGAGCCACAGGCGGTTCCTGGGAGTTCCTGGGCCGTGGTGGAAGATGGACCACAAGGCTCCGGGCAATGCTTTCAACTCATCTACGAGGGTCAAACAGGGTATCCCTTTCTTCATCTTTGTAGGAGCGTTCAGCAAGGAGATTCCCACATTTGAGAATTCTGTTTGCTGTGTGGAACAGAGTGGCTTCACCTCGCAGGACTTTACCAGAATGCAGAATTTTGGATCAGAGAGGTCTTGGAGATCCTCGGGTCCCAGGGTCCCAGGTTCCTCTACCTTAGCTGTACAAGAGGACCACCGGCAGGGGCTTTTAAAGATCCTGATGCCCAGGCCAGAACCCAAGGCCGATTTCTGGGTGAGACCTCGGTGCCAGGTGATCCCATTGTCCAGCTAAGGTTGCGAGCTACCAAGCTAGACTCTTTTTAACGTCAGTGTGCAGCAGAATCGCCTGTCAAAATTCGTATGCCCAAACCTGGCCCACAGTCCCTAAACCAGAACCTTTAGGGTAAAGGTCAGGCATGTGCATTTAAAAAAAACCTCTTAATATTTTTATGTAGAATTGTGGTTTTTCATTTGCTGAGGACCTGTTCACAGGGCCCACTGTGTGCTGAGCACTGTTCTGAGCGTCGAGGGTATACTGCTGACTGCACACCCGGGCAGGGGAGGCAACACGTAAGTCTATATTCAAATAACCATGCCAGATGGCAAGACGTGCTAGAAGAAGAGTAAGAGGCAGGGAGCCAGGAAAGGACTCTCTGGGGAGGGGACATTGGAGCCGAGACCCAGATGACAAGAAGCTAGCCACGCCAAGCTCAGTGCCACAGCGCTCCGTCCAGAGGCATGTTTGCTGATGTGTGAAGTGACGGCTCCATCAGTGTCCCAGCCCTCACTCTTTCCAACCCCCTCCTCCCCCCACTGTGTTTTTAGGGTGCCTGGCTGAGCCCTCACTCTCTCCAACCCCCACCTCCCCCACTGTGTTTTTAGGGTGCCTGGCCGAGCCCTCACACTCTCCAACCCCCACCTCCCACACTGTGTTTTTAGGGT
>NW_022437034.1:2395095-2508617 GCF_009761245.1 Sapajus apella | reverse complement strand
TTAGGGTGCCTAGCCGAGCCCTCACTCTCTCCAACCCCCACCTCCCCAACTGTGTTTTTAGGGTGCCTGGCAGGAAATGCTTGGAAGAGGCCAGTGGATGTCACGATGGCACCCACTGCCCCTCAGGAAATTCTACAGGCTGCTGGGCTAAGGGGACTTCCCAATGCACAGCTAAAGCTATAGGAACTCTACGGTTCACTAGTCCAACCCCCTCATTTAACAGACGGGGAAACTGAAGCGCAGAGAAAGTGATTTGCCTTGAAGTAGCATCTCCACTCTGACAGGGTTAAATGGGACAATGACTTCACCATGGAGGTTGCTTGCTGCTGTCAAGCCCATTGTCTTCACCCCCAGCCCCACCCCAAATCTGCTGGAAGGGCAGATATGCTGGCTGCTCGCCATATAAACAACCTGTGTGTTCCAGCCATGGTACAAGTCTGTGACATACCCAGGGAGCTTGAGTGGTGGGAAGGTGGGGAACCCCCATTTCCCTGCTCCCCTGCCCCATAATCTTTCTGTGGGCAGAGGTCCTTCCTCCCACACAAGAAAGCCTGTCATAGGCCAGACAGAATGGTGCCAGATAAGGCCAAGGAATTTGGAATTTGGTAGGATCTGGAATTTCCCTTATGGGGAAGGCTGGTCCCAGCTGTCTACTCATGATGAGCATCCAGAGGGAAGCTGTGCCAGGCTCCAGGGATGGGGCGGGAGGCCCACATAGCAGGGGCCAGAGGCCTGATGAGGTTCGGAGGGCAGAGAGAAGGTGGCTGGTTGTCTTTGGAACGTCCCTTCCCAGTGAGGCAGCCTAGGTCCCCAGGTCACTTGGTGGACAAGCCATTGAAAGCGATTTCTACCTTGGCCACTGGCCTGCCCTGCTCAGTCTGAGGTCCACCTTTGTGGTGTAGCAAGGAGGGCTAGAGGCCAGGGATTGCCAGTCTTCAACCTGCTTGGCCTTGGCTTTGCTGTGTATTCAGGGGTCAGCAGCTTCCCTCGCTGAGCCATGAGTGGAGGTGAGATCCTGGCTCCAGAACAGGCCTGTGTCACTCCTCACTCTGACCAATCGGAGCAAGAGCCCTCAGGTTCCTCCTAATCCCCAGCTGAGTTCCCCTAGAGGAAGCATGGGGGTAAGACAGGGTGTCCCTGAAGGACAATCTAGAATGGCCTACAATGCTTCTTTTCTCTTTTTTTTTTTCAGATGAAGTTGTTCTGTTGCCCAGGCTGGAGTGCAGTGGCACGATCTCGGCTCACTCGCTGCCACCTCCGCTTCTTGGGTTCCAGCCCTTCTCCTGCCTCAGCCTCCTCAGTAGCTGGGATTACAGGCACCTGCCACCACACCCAGCTAATTTTTTTTAAATTATTATTTAGTAGAGATGGGGTTTCATCATGCTGGCCAGGCTGGTCTCGCACTCCTGACCTCAGGTGATCCACCCACCTCAGCCTCCCAAAGTGCTGGGATTACAGGTGTGAGCCACCATGACCAGCCTACAATGCTTATTTTCTTAATCTTTCTCAGCCGCCAAACCAAGGCAAAAGCAGAGAGGAGGTGATGGGGTGAAAATTCAGATGGTAACCGTGTAGCTCAGGAGGTAGCTCTGTCTCCAGAGCTGTAAAAGGCTCTGTCTGGCCCCAGCTGTAAAAGGGCAGTGAAAACACACACGTCGATGACTTTGCGGGGCTGTTGAGTTAATACAAGGGTGTTTTTGCCTGCAACAGCGCTCTGTGCCTGGGAGCAACCGGCAGGCGATGGCGGGACAGCCAGTGATGGCATGGGGCCGATTCTCACCACCAGCTTTAACTCAAGCCAAGGGATGCAGGGCCCTCGTGCACCCCTTTATAGGGTCCGCCAGACTTCAGCTCCTAAGAATCTCTGAGAACTACACTCTCCACCCCAGAAGCACAACTCCCTAGAAGAAGCCTTGGAAAGGAAGTCCAGGGGAGTGAGAGGGAGACGCCCCAAGGCCCTGGTGAATTTCTGCTTAGCCTGCCCTTCTAGCAGAGATCAGGGCCTCTGGGGGCTCGGGCAAGCGCTCTGGTCCACTGGGCCGTGTTGGGAAGGCGGGCGGATGGCTTGATGCACGCTTCCGGCGGCCCCTTTCCCAGGAGAGGCCAGACCCTCAGCAGGCCCTGCCCTACCCTCTGCAAACGCCTCAGGATCCAGAGGCAGGGGCAGAGGAGGACACTGTCAAGTGTGTAATAAACGACTTACTGACTGGTAAGCAGAACTCTCAGGCTTGGAGCAGGACCTTCTGGCAATCATGCCCCACACCATCCACCCAGGGTCCCCTCCACCCTCCGGAGGAGCTGAGGTCTGGCTCAGCCTCTTTTCTGGCAGACCAGATGTTCAGCCCCCGGGGCTTGTTGCTCCCCATGCACCCACAAACACCTACTCTCTCTGACCAATCCTTAAAATGGCAGTGGGGCTGACTGAGGCTGGCTCACTGGCCTGTGGGAAAGGGCAGTTCCATCCATCAATCAACAGCTCTTTAGGGAGGCCACAATCACGTTGGAGGAGTCTGCATTGGATAAAGCAGCTCCAAGTTCAATTCCCTCACCACCCAGGCACTCCACAGGTAACTTCAGAGCATCTAGCACTCCCTGGGCAGTGAGGAAGGTTCGCAGGGGTAAGACCCAGTCCCTGCCTTGGGGAAGGGGTATAGGGTGGGCTCATGGAAGGAGCACTGAATCTGGAGTCCAAAAGCTAGGGTTGAACCTAGAAGACGCCTGACACTAAAAGCTAGATTAGGCCTAGCCCCGTTCTGTGCTGCTGCTAAGAGCTTCCTCCCAGAGTTATCCCGAAGACTGAGCGAGACAATGCATGCAAAATGGCCAGTGTGGGCACAGAGCAGGCCCAGTAGGTGCCCCTCACGTGCTCAAGCCCCCTCCACAACTATATATATATATTATATATATGTGATATATGCCTATATAATGTGAGGCCATAGTGTTTGATGTTTTCCCGTCTGATAAATGAGAAATGGTATCTCGTAGTTGTTTTCATATGTGTTTCTCTGATTCCAAGCGAGTCTGTTTGAGGGTCATTGTTCTATCTTACTTTGTGAATTGTCTGTTCCTGTCTTTTTTTCCACCTTTCTGTTAGGGCTTGATATCTAAAAACACTTTATATACTTGATATCTAAAAGCACTTTATAAACTTGATATCTAAAAGCACTTTGTTCCTTGATATTAGATCTAAAAGCACTTTATATACTATAAATATTAGCGCTTTGTCAGTGGCATATGTTATGAATATTTCTCTCAATTTGTCAAATACTGTGTCTCTTGACTTGGTTTAAGGTGTTTTATGATTTTTTTGGTCAAAAATTTAAAATTTTTTATGTAATAAAACTGACTAGTTTTTTATTTTATTGCTTCTGGATTTTAAGTCATGGTTAGAAAGCCTTTCCCACCCCCAAGGTTAAAAAGGAATTTACTCATGTTTTCATTTAGTAGTTGTATCAGTATTTACATCTAGATCCCAAATCTACTTGGAGTTCAACTCTCTGTATGGTGTGAGGCTTGAATCAAATTTCACCTTTTCCCACATGGCTACCCAGTAGTCTGAGCACCATCTATTAAGGAGTCTGTCTTTACCCCAGTGACCTGTGATACCACTTTGTTATATACTGTATTTCCATAGACTTTTCAGTCTCATTCTGAACTTACTATTATTGTTGGTCTATTTGCCAATTCACACACCAGTAAGCACACCGTTTTAATTACAGAGGCTTTATAGTATGTTCCACTATCGGTAGGAATAGTTTTACTTCTTCTTTAACCTTTTCTAATGCTTCTAATTGGCTACTCTCATTTAATCACATTGGCTAATACCTCTAGCATAGTGGTGAATACTAGCAGAGGTAAATACTAGCAGGGTATCTATTACTCATCTTATTGAAAGTACCTTTAGTGTTTCCCCATCGAATAAGATACCAGCTTTTAGGACTAGGGTGGGGGTGTGTGTGTGTGTGTGTGTGTGTGTGTATTTTTAATTTCAATAGTTTTTGGGGAACAGGCGATATTTGGTTACATGGATAATAAGTTCTTCTGTAGTGGTTTCTGAGATTTTGATGCACCCATCACCTAAGCAGTGCACACTGTACCCGATGTGTAGTCTGTTATCCCTCACCCCCTCCCACCCTTCCCCCATGTCCCTAAAGTCCATCATATCATTCTTACCCCTTTGCATCCTCACAGCTTAGCTCCCGCTTGCAAGTGAGAACATGTGATTTTTAGTTTTCCATTCCTGAGTTACTTCACTTAGAATAATGGTCTCCAGCCAGGTCCAGTGGCTCACACCTGGAATCCCAGCACTGTGGGAGGCCGAGGCGGGAGGATCACTTGAGGTCAGGAGTTCAAGACCATCCTGGCCAACATGGTGAAACCCATCTCTACTAAAAATACAAAAATTAGCCAGGTGTGGTGGCACCCGCCTGTAATCCCAGCTACTTGGGAGGCTGAGGCAGGAGAATCGATTGAACCTGGGAGGCAGAGGTTGCAGTGAGCCAAGATGGCGCCACTGCCCTCCAGCCTGGGCGACAGAGCAAGACTCCGTATCAAAAAAATAAAAAATAAAAATAAATAAATAAAAATGCTTATGATCTGATAAGATTTTGGAAAGGGAATATCTCTGCAGGAACTAGCGGGTGGGAAGGAGACTTTATTTGTCCTGGAAGGTTGAGTGGTCCTCCCCACAGGCTCAGCAGAGGAGCAGTGTGTGGGGCTGGCAAGGCGTGGCCAGCCAGGTGTGCTGCCAGAAGGCAGTGTCCACAGGGTGTCCTGGAGTCTGTGTGGCACGGTGGCAAGCAGTCCTCAAGACCCACCATGTCCCCTTCCAACTTCAGCCTCTCTCCACCTTGGCTTTTATGTCTCAGGCTCTGAACAGTGTGGGAGCAACTCAGAGAGCGAAGACTGGGATGTGGTGGGCTGGGAGGGAACAAAATGCAGAGAAGAAAACTCTAACTCTCTACTCCCTGCTGGGCCTGCCTGCCCCGTTTTCTAAGAATGGGCAGCCGGCCGAGGGATTATGTAACTTCTGGTGGGCACGGCAGATGGTGTGTTGGCTCAGACAGCATCAAACCCGGCACTGACACTAACCTTCTCTGACGTGGCACCCGGGCCTCCTCTGTTCTGGGATGTGGGGTGTGCAATGGGGTCAGGGGATGGGGGCACGAAGATGGGTGAGAAGTGGCCAAAACTCTTGTCACTGAGCTCAACGGCCGTGGCCAGCCAGGCATGGGAGAAGCCAGGGAAATGGGCATGTGGGCCCTCCCATCCCTGCCCCACAGGCAGTTCTCAGGAGGCACTGCCTAGTCCAGGGCTGCTCTGCAGGCCTCCTGCTGCCTCAGATCAGCGGCCCTGGGGGTTTGGGGAATAGTGTCCAAAGCACCTCTCAGGGTATTTTCTCACTTGGCCCTACCTGGCATTCAGCTTCTTTTATTCCTTTTGCCAATGAGTAAACTGAGGTTCAAAGAAGGTGGGTGGGATTTGTCTATCACACAGAGACAGATTTGGCCTTAGAGCTGAAGATTCTAGACTCCTAGTCCAGTGCTCTTCCTAAATGGATAACAAGGCAGGCTCTCACCTCGCTGATAACCCCCAAATGATTACCAAATCAACCCACAGGCCTTCCTGAACTGTACCCACAGTGCTTTATGGCGATGGGCTTTGACGGCTGGAAGGGATCTCAGAAGTCCCTAGGACAACCCCTCTCTACCTTATGTCTAATATGCCCGTGTCAAAAAGGGAGTAAGACAGAAAGAAGGCGGCGGGTTCTGTGGATGTGGGATCCAGCGATCCAAAATCCCGCTGGAAGGTGAGATCCAGCGATTTGTGGATTTCCTTCTGGGTGGAAAAAAAAGAAAACTGACCTTTACTGACCATGTCCATCTCCTTTAATGTCCCCAACAACCAATCGGGGCCCCACTTTATAGTGAGAAGATGCAGGCTCATGAAATTGCAGCTAATGATGGAGCCAGGTTTTCTGATTCCAGGGCAGAACCTCTTCATTTGGACAGAGGAAGCTCAGAGAGGGAAAAGGACTAGCCCGATGTCACAAAGCAAACTAGCGACAGGCTAGGATTAGAATACAGTTTTTTATTCAAAAAAAGAAAAAAAAAATCCAGTTGTCCCAATCCTCAACTTGGAGCTTTTCCGGCTGTTGTGTGTGTGGCGGGGTTGGGGGGCTTGGGGGGAAGGGGGCTGGATCAAATCGGCAGCAGGGGTCCCTGTGCCCAGCATCTTGGCTTTCCTGGGCTGCCGGGGAGGAATTCCAGATCAGCCTGTGGCAGGGGCCCCGGACAAGTGAGACCCTAGTTGAGGATGGTTGCTGGGCCAGGCTTGCTGCTTCCTGGGGATGTTTAATCTCCCAAAGATGCCAGTACTGGACATGGTGCCACTGAGGGTCTGGATCAGCCAGACCCTGTGGCCAGAAATACTCTCCTGCACCAAGCCCAGCTCCTACCAAGAATTTGGTAGCAGTTGCTACAGAGGGCTGAGGCCTGGGGTCAGATCTGGCCATGGCCTTTACATATGCCTACTCAGCCCACACTTGCTCTCAGGCCTCAGAGCCAGTGTCCATGCGGTGGGCATCCTCTTGAGCCGCTAGAAGGCACAATGGAGAGAAGTGATAATGGGCTTGTGGCTACAAGTAGGAAACAAACATTTTAAAGCAGCCTGGACCAGCTGTGCCTTACAAAGGCCACCTTGCAGATGAGTACAAAGTTTACCAGCCCAGCAAGTGTCTGCCAGTCTGCTTTCTCATGTAAAGGGGCCAAGGGCACTTGACTGCAAAACTTGGATAATTCTCTGTGGCCCCACTGGATTTAGTGAACAAATTCCTTCCTACCTAGGGGCTCTGATCACTGAAGACTTTTCTCTGGCTTCCACCGTGCTGGGCACACAATGTTGAAAGAAAGCAAGCAGCAGATAATGCAGGGAGGGAAGCAGGCAGGCAGGAGGGGAAGGCTGGAAGCAAAGACTGAGAATCTTCTAATTCTTCAGTTACTCATCCACAGCAGCAGGTTCATGGGCAGCTGGGACAAAATCACAGCTACCTCTCGTGAGTAGGGCCTGACCGTGAGTTCTCATTCATCCATTCTACAGAGATTTATCCAGTACCTCTGGATGCCAGGAATACACATGAGTGAGCAAAATCAGACTCAGCCTCCCTAGTCACCTAGTGCCATGGCTGCTCTGCCATCACCTAGTCGTTTCAATCCATCCCACTTGCCACTGCCGAACCTGTCTCCCCATCCCTGGGGCCCTGGCTTGGTGACAAGGAAAGGGAAAGAATGCAGGCAGGCTGCCCCATCCAACAGACTCCCACCCCACCACAGGTCACTGCTCACTCTGAATCTCACTCTGTCCTGCTGTGTCACAGAATGACCAAAGGTGGGACAGGGATGGGGGAGGGAGCCAGGGACAACTTTCCTGGAATTCTTGACGGAATTTCTTGTGAGTTCTGCATCCTGCATGGGTGTCCAGGTCCCCAGCCAGGCAGGCGGGCACCTCTGATCGCATTACAGAGCTGCTTTCCTTGGGCTTTGTCTCCTGAAGGCAGTAATGCCTCCAGACGCCGCTTGGGGCCGCTGAGGGTCGCAGGCTCCTGGGTGATCTCAGCAGAAGACTCCCTGGGGATGCCTCTTGGGTCAGAGCAGGCCCAGGTAAGCACCAGGGACCAGAAAAAGCAGCTTCTCTCCTCCTGTCCCTCTCCCTGGCTCTCTGGCCAACCTGGAAACTGCCTCTTGCCACTTGGGGACTCTGTCCCCCTGTTCTGCCCAGAGTATTCACAGGGAGAGAATCAGGCCCAGGCCCAGCCCTAGCCCTAGCCAGGGGTCAGCTAGATTGTGGGGTGGAGGAGGGGCAGGAAGAGAAGGGAAGGCAATGGAAATCCACAGAGCACCCACTCTGCCAAGACTGCATATGTGTTAGTTCACGTCACACCAGCACCTGGTGGAGGTGGTGGAACCATGCCTATCTCATGAATGGGGAAGCTGAGGTGCTGACCCAGGTACTTCCAGAAGATTCAAATCCTAATACCTGGGGCCCCTTCCACTGTACTAAGAGACCTCAGGCCCTAGAAGTCTTGAGTTGCTAGATGATCAGACATGAGTCAGAAGCTGAATGCAGTAGCATGTGTCTCCTGGGTGGACGTGCCAGACATTCCCAGCCATGCCTTCATGTGCACATCCCCTAGCAGGGTCCTACTCTCCATTTACCCAGTCTCTCATCCTTCAAGGGCCAGTCAAGTGCAAACCTTCCCTCCTCCAGTAAGCCTTTTCTGACCACCCAGGCCACAAGAGATTCTTCCTCTCGACATCACAGGCATTTCCCTTCATTCCACCCGATACATGGTACCCACATGATGATGATGATTACGACGATGACAGTGAATGCTACCGAGCACTTCAGAATATGCAAAGCACTCTTATGCATAATTTCATTTATCCCCAAATCTGATGAGACTGGTGCTATTAACACTCCCATTTTACAAATGAAGAAACTAAGCTCAGAACTAAGCTCAGAGAGGGTAGGCAACCTGCTCTAAGACACACAGCCAGATGGTTGCACTGTCAGGATTTGAACCCGAGTCATGTGACTGCACAGCTTGCCCTCTAAACACTCGCACAAGACCCCTTCAAAGACACACACATCTCGGCTTATCCTTGAATGGTTCCTCTCTGTTGTATCATCCTAACCCGCCTTGCACCCCAGCATCACAGGCCTGGCACTTGGCCCACGCTTCAAGCAGCAGCACAAAGCCCATCAGTTCTTCAAGAGTCAGGCCCATGCTTTTTTCGCTTCTGACCACAGATCTCAGCACTTGCTCAGACAGAATGAGTGCGCATGTGTCTCAAGTTTTAGGGTGGGCTGGTGTTCCAATGCCCTACGTGGAGATGGGAGTCCTCATTCTCCAACCCTCAAGATTAGCCTCCCCCTGCGTCTGATAAATGGAGCCATGCATGGCATGGGTCCAGGTCTGCAAAGTCTGTCCCTAACACACTCTCAGCAGGGTGCACTTGAACTTTGGAGTGGGTGACAAGGGTAGGGGACCACGGGCCCCTTCTCACACATGCCCAGGCTGCCTCTGCCAATGGGGCCCTTCTCTACCTCCTGGGCCCTGCTTGGTATCTGGGGTTCTCAGTCTCTGAGGCAGGAGATGCTTATGGAGCAGGAAAAAGGGACCAGAGTCCCAGAGGGTGATTTACGGCTTCAAAGAGAGAGACCCAGGGCCACATAATGTGTGCAAGGGCATTCCAGTCAATATATTGACTTTCCGGAGGGGCCTCTGTAAACACAGTGGTTCTGGGCCTCAGCTACCTCTGTTGCTTTCTAGCTGCTAGGGCCTCTTCAGATAGAACCAGACAAAAACCCCACATCCTTACGCATCATCCTTCCACCTTTGCCCCAGTCCAGACTTACAGATAGGGAGGGAGACCAAACAATCAGAACTCAGACAGGGAAAGGCACTTGCCCAGGGTCTTATAGCAAATGAAAGGGAAGAACCAGAGTCTCCTAACTCCTCGGCCAGGAGCGGCTGAGACTCCCGGCCCTGACTTCCCAGCTTTCACTCCCGTGGAGGAAGGTGCTGCCGCATCGCTGGGCTCTCTCTGGGGCAGGCTGCATGCCAACAGGCCCTGAGTGCTCACCGGACACCCGGCACTGTGCTAAGGGCCTTACCATGCATCAGCTCATGAGACTCTCAAGGCAATTCTAAGGATGATGTTATTATTACCCCCATTTTACAGGTGAGAAACGGAGGCACAGTCCAGTTAGGTGAGCTGCCAAAGGCCACCAAGTTAGTCAGTGACAATGCTGGGAGGCCATGTTAACCTCTTCAGAGTTCCAGCTGGCCACGCCATGCACTCTTCTGCACCAGAAGCCAAGGCCCCAGGGAGGGGTGTATGTGGAAACAGAGCAGCTGTGGGTTCCCAGAAGTGGTGATGACAAAGGATCCCCCCACCCCCACCCCTGGCAAATGGCTCACAGAAGTGCTAGGTGGAGGATTCCTTCCTGCCCTTCTTACCCGCTTTGTGTTCTCTAGTGGGGACGTGGCAAAACATAGGGAAATGCCTCCCCATGGTCGCACCCCCAACATGATCCCTGCCAGTGCTTAGAAAGTATTTTCTGGGCTCATTCCACTTTTGGGAGCCACACAGAGAGATCCAAGAAGAAGAAAGCCTTTTGCCTCCAGGCCTTGCCCCAGTCCTAGCCCACAGAGTCAGAAGCAGCCGAGAGGGCTTGTGACCCAGGCACACACATTCAGTTGAACCTGGGATGCTAGAAGGGGAAATGGGGCCAGAGGGTTGGTTCCTCAAGGATTGGTGCCCATCCCAAGATGGTGAACAGAGCAGAGGCTAACAGGGTCAAATTTCCCAAGAGCAGGGAGAGGTCAGCTGGCGCTCCTGCCCACATGCCCAGTTAGCAAGCACCTTCCATCCTCTCTTCAGGACATGCTCTCAGAAGGACCAGAAAAGGACAGAGGCAAGGGCTGGCACTCATCACCCCTCCAGGAAACCCCATGCCTTAGAATCTTGGCGCTGCTCTGCTCTTCCCTGCATATCATCTGTCACCCTCACATGGCATCTGCAACTCTCTGAATGCCACTTAACATTTCTAGAGTTGACATCAGCGTCCTTTACAGATAGCACCTCCTCGAGGGCTGTGGCCATGGCTGCTTAGGAGTTCTGACCTTGTGATGGTTAATACTGAGTGTCAACTTGATCAGATGGAAGGACACAAAGTACTGATCCTGGGTGTGTCTGTGAGGGTGTTCCCAAAGGAGATTAACATTCGAGTCGGTGGGCTGGAGAAGGCAGGCTCCCCCCTTAATCTGGGTGAGCACAGCTGAATCAGCTGCCAGTGAGACTAGAATATAAGCGGGCAGAAAAATGTGAAAAGAGAGATGGGCCTAACCTCTCAGCCTACACCTTTCTCCCATGGTGGATGCTTCCAGCCCTGGAACATCGGACTCCAAGTTCTTGGGTTTTGGAACTCAGACTGGCTCTCCTCGCTCTTTGGCCTGCAGACGGCCTACTGTGGAACCTTGTGATTGTGTGAGTTAATACTTAATAAACTCTCATATATACATATATATATATGTATCTAATATATGTAATACTTAATAAACTCTCCTTTGTGTATAGATAGATAGAGAGATCTGATAAACTCTGATATATATATCTGTTCCATTGGTTTTGTCCCTCTAGAGAATCCTGACTAACATAAACCTGGGTCCCAGTCCTGCCTCTTCAGCCTCCTAAGTGAGCTTCCACCTCCTCGGTGGGTTCTTACAAGGACAAAGTGTGGTTGCACATACGAAAGGCTTTGTAAACTGTAAAGCCTGTGGGCCTCCCTGCTCCTGAACAGTCCATCTTATCCTCCAGTTAAAGGATGGCAGTCCTTCCTGTGGCCAGCCCTGGAACACAGGGAAGCGCTTCTGTGACCAAGAAAGTGGTAAGGGCAGTGGAGGCCAGCATGTGTGTGGGTGTGTCCTCTTTCAATTGCCACCACGGTGAGTCCCAGGCCCCAGCCATGTCAGCCTGAGATGGGGCTCTCCACTGGGGATGCCACCCACTCAAGCTCTGCTGGCCCCTTCTCCAGCAAACTCCAGAGACCTCACTCCCCTTGGGGGAGACAGGCTGAAGCATGAGCTGACCCAGTTCAGAGGGCAGATCTCCAAACCACAGCCGTCCCATGCTCTGGGGAAGCTGGAAGCTGACTGAAGGAGACTCCCAGTCTGGGACCCTGGTCTTCCCAGGGGCAGTAGCCCAAGCAGCTGGGCTGGCTTAGGGCCCATCTTGGACAGCCTTCCTCCCTCTGGAACACTAGGATCCACCTTCAAGCAGGCCTGTCCCATCTGACTCAGCAGGGAAAGCTGTCCTCTGCCCTATCAACAGCAGAACCTGGCACTCAGGCCAAACCCTCCTCACAGTGCAGGTTGGTGGCAAAATGAGGTCTCTTTAGTGCTGACAGGCAAATGTCCTGTGTCCCATCCCGAAGAGGAATCCCCAACAGAATACAATGGATGGAGCTTCCCATGCCTGGTGGTGACTCACTGTCCCCACATTACACATACCTATTTATACACAAACACACCACAAGCGCGCCCATATGACATTGCCCACCCCCCACACACCCAAACACACACACAGCCTATACATCACACATCCTGAGTTACAAAAGGCACGCTCCTCAACACACACATCCATCCTCCAGTACACACCCTGTGCACGCCTTGCCCCTGTGCACGCCTTGCCCCCACGCACGCCTAACACCCCAATGCAACACCACACTCACCCTCCCCTCCCACTGCAAACTCCACCTCCGCCCACCTGCTTAATACACATTCTCACCACCCCCACCCCTCCACACACACACACTCCTTAATACATACTCTCACACCCACAAGCCTGCCTTCTCGGAGAAGCGAGCCGAGCCGAGCAGCGCGGCCAACGGGTAAGTTGCAAGCGCCGGGGGCAGCCTGTTCTGGGAGGTGAGAAGGAGGGCGGCACGGCGCACTCACTCGCTAGGCGGTGGCGTTAGAGCTCCCGGGGCTCCAGCGGACCGATTTAGCTCGGCTGGCGAGGAAGGTGGAGATGGGACGCACCGAGTGGGGGTGGGGGGCGCTGGAGAGGGTAGAATCCAGCCCCCCAAGCGGCGGAAATGCTAATCAGGACGCTTAGTTGGAAAGGGTAAATTCGGGCGCTCCCAGCAGCCCAGAGCTTTAGGAGAGAAGGAAGAGGAGACAAAAGGGGTGGGGGTGGGGGTGGGGGAGCGGGGAGGATGCTGATTTATGCCTGCACTTCAGCAAATATTTTCGCTGCCATTAGCGTCGCCGAAGGGGACGCCGCGGGGACCTGTGGCTCAGCGCGCTCCGCCCGGGCTTGTCTGCTCACCGGGACCCAGCGGCCGCGGCGGCTCCAGGCCGGAGCTCCAATCCAGCGCCACCCAACCCCCAGTAGGGGGACGAGGCCAGCGCCAGGATGCCAGCTTCTCCCAAAAAACTTCAGGGAGGGCTCACCTGACCCAGGCTCAGGGAAATGCTCGGAGCCGGAGGAAGTGCTCACAGCGCCCCGGCAGATCGCAGACCCTAAGGGGGCAGGAGGTGGCGCCCCAGCCCCCATCCTCTGGAGCCAACCCAGTGGCTGGGAAGTGCCCATACCCTAGGCCTTCCGGAAAATGCTCTCTCCTTGTATTATTCTAATTACGGTATTTTTAATTTCCTTTGAAAAAATAAGAAACATAAAAGCACAGAACGCAGTTGTTTGGTTTCATTTTGCCTTCACAGCTTTAATGACTCTATTTGTGGAAGCTGTTTAGGAAACTGGTGAGGAGGAGGAGGAGGAGGAGGATGCCAAGAGAAGCACCAGCTCTGGCCTGAGCGCCGCGTTCTCCTCCCTACCCTCTGGGGGCCATCTGCCCAGGCAGCAGTTTCCCTGGGCCCAGGCTCCCACCCCCCAAATCCTAGCCTAAGACCCATCCCCCTCTACCCTTTCCTGAATGCTGCAGTGGCCTCCAAGCTGTCTCCTTTCCATGCAACCCCAACTCTGAGGGTCAAAAGACCTGCTGCTTGCAGGCCCTGGGGAGGGAGGTTCCCAGCACTGTCCATTCAGAATCACTAACCTTGTTGGAGAGCACTTGGAATGAAAAGGATCCATCTCCCCCCAGCCCATCCCCAAAGTCTTAGGCAGCCCATGACCCTCCTTAGAAAACCTCCGTGGCTCAGGGAATTCGGGGTAGGAGGCAGACCTCATCTTTAGCCTGACACTCAGGAAAAGAATCATAAGACCTCTGGTCCACAAGAAACTCACCAAAAAAGAGGTGGAGAGGACACTGGCTCCTAATGCTTTGAAATAAAAAGTAGAAACATATTCTGTTCCCAGACTCTACAAATGAGTGCAGAGCTCTAAAATGCTAATGTTTATTTGGCCCTGCAGCCCAAGGGAGCTTGGTTTGTGACCCTCCCTTCCCCAGGTCAGGGCAGTTGCTCAGGCCAATGATGGTCAGGGGAGCCACCTTTGGGCACTTGCCTGGTCTCAGAGCTTCGCTCCTGACCTTTGGCTCTGCCTTGGTTCCCCTCTCCTGGAACACCTCTTCACCCTCCCAACTCTCAACCTCTTTCCTCTATCCTGCCATGAGTTCCAGTCTAAAGCAGCCATCAAAGCGATTTTCTCTTTAGCTGCCTGCCTTAAGTGATGCCTCAATTTCAGAGTTTCAAGCCCAGACCCATGACGGTGGGTCTCCAGCTCAGGTGGAACAATGGAGCCAGCACTAGACTGAGGTCGTGGGGCCTCAGTTCATGCTACCCCTGAGTCCCAATGTGACCTTGGGCAAGCTGGCCTGTCCCAAAGTGTCAACAGTTCAATAAGTGGATTGGAAAAGAGGAGAATCATTTTTATCCTACAGAATTCCCTGTTTGTGGGGGAGGGGAGAGAGGTGGCAGAGAGAGATTACAGGAGAAATTCCTTCCCTGCAGTGGTGCTTTCACTTTAATGAGAAAATCCATTAAGACACTTGATTTTCCATTTGTTTAAGTGAGATGGCTGTTTGCTACAGTGAGTGCAGAGGGAGACGAGGACAGGCCTACACACACACACACACACACACACACACACACACACACCCCAAGCAGAGACACTAGAAAACTCTGATTTTAATTGTATCTTAAAAAGAAGTATTATCTTGACACCTCGGCTCCTTCTCGACCATCCCAGCCAGAGGCCATGGAAAGGCTCATTAAAAGCTCCAGGAAGGGCTGAAAGGTGGGCTGGAAGGCGAGTTCCAGGACCAACCAGGGCTTCTGAAGTGGCCTTTTCTGGCTAGTCACTTGCTGACATCACCTTCTAAGGGTCTGGGGTTTTATGGTTCTAGTTTTGATTTCTCCACCATCAGACTTTACAGCTTAAAAAAAATTCTCAGTGCTGTAAAGGGAGCTCATTCCCATATTCACTAGGGATGGTGGGGGTGGGGAAAATGAGAGAGAGGTGCCTGCCACTTGAGGGGAGCTTGGACACACCCAGGAAAGATCCTTCTCTGCAGGGACAGCCTGGCCTGCCACGGTCTGTTACGGGGCTCATGGCAGAGGGGTGGGTGGATGAGAATGGGAGGGAGGGTCTGCTGGGCTTGAATCAGCCTGGCTATTGGACAGGAGCCCTTCACACAAGTCTTCGATTTGTGGTCAAGTGAAGGCAAGATTTGGAGAAAGCCAACACTCTGGCCTTGGTTTTCCCCATTGGTGAAATGGGGCTTATGAAAGATCCACTGGAAAAACCCAAAGAGCATTCTGAAAGAATAATGCTCTGTGCCTGTGGCATTAGAGAAAAAAGATTGTGTGGGAGGCAGGGCCATGTTCTCCCTCCTGAAGGCAGGTTTCTAAGGGCCACACATTCTGGGCAATGAGAAGGCTGCAGGCTGACCCCACCAGCTGGCCCATCTCCAGGCTGGTGGGCAGGCAGCTCCTGCCGTGCTAAGTAATGAGCACAATTCCAACACGGCTTCTGCTCGCTGGTGAGAAATCAAAGCCCGGTATTAGAGGCCATTTCTGGCTGAGTACCATTCGTGCCCAAATCCATCAAAGCCTTGGGCCTGGGGTTTCTTCTGGGGAAGGTGGGGGCTGGATGCTTTGTTAAGCAGAAAATGCAGGCCACCCCCAGCCTTCCTGGCCAAGCCCACCCACCCAGAGAACTACAGGCCAACCAGCCTTGTCTTTCTCCTACCACAGCCCCGAATTCCCAGAACCTGAGTACTTATTCCTGATTCCACTGTCCTGCTGGTACAAAAGCAGCTTCCCAAGACACAATCCTGCCCATGTGCCATTAACAGAGACTTCACCCTACTCTCCAACCAGAAACCAACACCCCAATCCAGCACCTCCCACGACTAACTGCACCCTTTAAAACAAGGTTGGACATTCAGCAGCCTGCCTTCCCCCGTCCCCATCATTACCTTCCAACTTCAAAACACTGCTTTAAATACCAGAGTCTGCCCAAATCATAATTAACTTGGATCAAATGATTGAGTGTTGTAACTCAGGACTTGCACAGGACTTGCATCCCCCTGCCCCCCCAAAAAAGTGGGGAATGTGCTAAAGCCAAGCCTTCACTCCTGGCCGTGGGAATAGTTAATTCCAGGGTGAGGAATCTTTGGCTATGGGGGGGGGGGCGGGGAGGGCGGATAGCAACTTCGAAGCAGGAGGTAGGATGGCTGAGGGCTACGTCAACTCGTCCACTTTCTGCTCCAGTTCTCCTGCTCCATTCTCAGCCTCAACTCAGAGAGGACTCCGCGCAGGAGGCCCCTTTCCCACCTGGCTCCGGAGCCAAGGTGCCCAGTGGCCGTGGCCAGCCCACCTGCTGGGGTTCGGGTACCAGAGGCTGGCTCCAGTCAGTCCACAGGCTCTGGAGGGAGATGCAGCCTGGCCAGCGACGCCCGCCCGGTCCAGCTACAGGACGAGCGAGAAACGTATCAATCCACAGCGAGAGAGGCGGGTCAGGGACTTTATATCAGGAGCCCACCAGTCCGCAGAAGTCATCTTGGTGGGTCCGGAGCGGTCGCTGTACCGAGGAAAGCGCACCTAGTCTGTTCCCCGGACAGCAAGAATGTCAGTGACCCATTTAAAAGGAAACTCGGCAGGATCGCTAAGAACTCCCGCCCGCATCCAACACACACACACACACACACACGCCCCGACACTCAGGGAAAAAAAACAATCCTTCCAGACCTGCGGGCCCCGCGATCTCGTGCAAGCTGTGTGTGCAGGACTTAGCCCTCTCCGCTTCAGGAGCCCTGGAAGCCGGTCTCCCCCGGCTGCCGAAGCGCTTCCTGTGCTCCGCAGGTCTTTCGCTCTCTCCCTCTGGTCTGCAGATTCCTGTCCCTGTAGCGTTAAGAGCCTAGGCGAGCCGGGACCAGACTAGGAAGTTACCGGCGTACGGCAGCGAGCGCACACCTTGCTTATGAAGCCACAGTTCTTTTTCCGGGCAGACGCCAGGCGCGCAGGGAGCCGGGGGGTCCCCAAGAGGCGGATCCTCCCGGATACTCAGACCCTGACTCCGACACCCCTTCCAAGGAGAAGAAGGGATCCCTTTCAGGAGCAAGCAGAGAGAGTTCAGCTTCCTGTGAACCCCTTTCCTGCGCCCTCCTACTGCGATGTGGATGCGCCATCGCCCACTTTGGGAGGCAGTAAAATCTACATTCTAACTTGGGCTCCCTTGCCGCTTTCCCTGCGCGCATCCGTGCGACGAAAGACCACCTCAACTTCAGGGCAGAGTAAGGCGCAAAGGTCCCCTAGCCCCGCGCCCCCAGGCCTGATCACTTCTTACCTGCTTGACTCAGCCTCGGGTCCCAGCAGAGCAGCAGTGCCAGCAGCAGCGCGCCCCGAGCTCCGCTCCGGGCCCACATGCTCCCGCGGCCCGGTTCGGGCGCCTCTCCCCAAGGGCTGTCTCCCTGGCCCCAGCCTCGCCGCCGCCGCCTCCGCCGCCGCCGCCTCCTCCTCGCCGTCCTCCCCGGCGCCCGGCCGCGCCAGCCCGTGCCTTCCGTGGGGGCAGCGGCAGCCACGCTGCGCGGAGGGCCGCCTGGCACTCGGAGCGCGATGGGTGCCTGGCGCCGGCTCTCGAGCCACGCTCCGGCGCGCCCCTCCGGCTCCGGGTCTCCGAGCGCTCGCCTGGCTCCGGCGCTCAGGCTCCGAAGTTGCGCGACCGCTCAGTGGCGCTCGCAGCGGCTGCGCCGCGCCGTCCCAGCCCCTGTGCTCGCCTCTCCGAGCCCCGCCGCCGCCCGCGGCTCCGGCGCCCTCGCCGGCCCCAGCCGCCTGCCACAGGGCTGAGCGCCTCCGCTCGCTCGCCGGAGTGAGTTCGCCAGCCGAGGGGCACCGCGCGGCCGGGGCGGGGCCTGGGCAGCAGAGGGCGGAGCCAGTAGGGAGACCTTGAGGGGGGACGCGACGGCCATCTGGGCGGGGCGGAGTTGGGGGACTCCTGGGGAGGGTCCTCGCGAGACGCTGGGCCCAGCGCTTTGAAAAACCCGGCCGCTGGAGAACGACTGGACGTGGAGTCGGCCCAATTTTCGCTCTCCCAAATGAAGGAAATGTGCCTCTGCTCCTTCGTTTGGCTTGGCCAAGTCAGCTTTCTCGTCTGATTGAACGTAGGACTCTCACTTTTGGCTTCCCTGTCTGTAGTATGCGCTCTGTCTTCCACAAGTGGGGGTCTTTCCAAAAAAGGCTCCCCAAATGAGAACACTCAAGTCATGGTTACGCGGGGGCTTACAGCGATATGAAGCTGGGCATAGGTTAGGATCATCCTGGCTGACTCTACTTGTCTGTATGATCTCCGGCAAGACTGTTAACCACACCCCTGGAAACCCCTCCAGCACTCTGATCCTGGGTTGTTGTAAGGCAGCCTCCTACGTGACTGTGGGACAGACATTTTTGGCTCAGTGTAAACCTGGGACTCTGACCCTTAATTACGGTGTGACCTTGAACAAGTTACTTAACCATTCTGATGCTCCCTTCACCATCATCTGTAAAATGGAGGGAAAGAATAACTATTTCATAAGGGGGCATATAATTAAATTTTAAAAATCATGTGAAAACTGCAGCGCAAGTGTCAATAATCTCTCTTTCGAAGATTCTCCCCTCCCAGCCAGTCTGATTCGGGGGTGGCCCACCACCCAAGGGTGGGCCAAGGAATACGTGGGGACGGGTGAGGTTTGAAGGATGGGCAGTTCTTGGGATTGAAACCCAGAGAGGTCAGAATGAGCGGATCTCAATTAATTCTCGCAACCCTCTGAAGTAAGCACCATTTACATCCCGTTTTACAGATGAAGGACCTGAGGCACAGTTGTAAAGCCACCTGCCCAAGATCACAGTGCTTTGAGTGAATGAGTGACTGAGCAAAGGGGACAGGGAGATGAGACTGGAAGGAAACCCTCTGAATGGGATAGCCTCGCTGGAACACCTTCCCTGGGTCTGGATTGGGCTGTGTGAAGGGGCCTATCCCCGTTATTTCCCCAGAGGTGAGGTAAAGGCAGGACTACCCAGCACCTTCTCCACACACACTCCTCTCACAAGCCGGGGTCTGGAGCATCTGGGGGAGGTAGTGCATGCAGTCAGTCCATCTCCCCAACGCTCTCTCACTAGGCACCCAGCATCAGGAGGATGGCAATGGGTGGGGACTGGGACTCCCTGGAGAAGGACTTCAGTCCATTGAGAAAGGCTGCTTCGGGCAAAGGTAGGTTGTTTAGCTTGGCCTCCGACAGCCCAGGCAAGGGCAATGGATGAGAGAGTCAACAGCTCAGCACACCCAAACAGCTCCACCCTTACAGACTGCAAACACACACACACACACACACACACATACGCACACACACACACACCCATACACACCTGCAAAGGTACACACACACAAACATACAACAAAGACACACAGGTGCAAAAGGACTCTCCCAGAAACATCACACCTACAAATAGGCACCCCACTCCAGAGACACCCACATACCAAAGATGTATGCCTAAAAAAAGCAAACACAGAGACAAACACAACTGAAAACACGAATAGGCAGATGACTCCCAAGACAAATAGATATCTGGATCCTTAACTACCGCCAGGAAACACATACAGGCACGCCTGTACCAAGACCCACACCTGACTGTCATCCCCTGGATGCAGTCACAAGGTCAAGGTTTTGCTCATGCTGGAGAGCCCAGCAGGACCTCTGCAGAGGTGGGCAGCAGGCAGAGACCGAAGCATGTTCTCTCTCCCCCGGACCTTCCTTGTCTCTCTCCTTCAGGCCAGTGGGGTATCGGAGATTTTTCTAAAAAGTTCCAGTCCTTGGAACTTTGCTGTTTAGGTGGTAAAGTGTACCCAGCAGGCCTTTCTAGTCCAGTTTTCTTGGTATCAGGTTTCTTGGCTTTGTGTAATTCCTGGCTGGAAAGAAGGGGGACTAGGAATGGGGGACAACCAAAAGGAGGGCATTGACCCTCTCCTGCCAGTCCCTGCCCCACATCCCTGCTCAGCCTAATCATTCTCTCAATTCTTGAAAGATGCTTATGGGAGAGCCTGGGCCCTGCTCTCCCTCCAGGACTCCAGCATCAGGGTAGGGGACTTTGCAAGTTAGGAATCTCTTTCTAACTGCTCTGTGCCCCTACTCCTGTACCAATTCTCTGACCCTTTTCCAGCCACCTACAGCTGAGTGGTTGCAGATGTGGTTCCTCTCCAGCCCTGGCATCTCAAGAGTGCAGGCTCTCAGCTGAGGCCAGGGAAGGGGCTTCAGAGAGGGTCAGACTGTCCAGAGCCATGCCTTTCCCCAGGATGGGTGAAAAATGGGCAAGGTCCCCACCCCTGAGATGACACATTGGGGTGGCAGGATTAAGATTTGCCTGGGTGTTCCCAAACCCAGTGCCATGGGCCTCACAGCAAAGGCGTTCTGCTGCGAGTTAAGCACGAGGCCTAGGCAGTAAGCTGCTTAGAGTCAGGAGCCCTGTGTTCCCTTTCCCCACGGCTTATCTAGCACTTAAGACAGTTTCCTGCACAGCAAGGATGCGAGCAACCTTGGTTTGAGTGGGAACGTTAAGAAGGCTAAGGGAAAAGGGGTTGATGGTCAGAGGGCCTACAGACTTGCTGTGGGAGCTCCACTCTCCCCTCCCTTCCATTTCCTGGGGTCTGGGGGTTCTGAGGCTGGAAGTGGGGCAGGCTTTATGGCATAGATCTGCTTTGAAATCAGTCCCAGAGCCAGTTCTGATCCTTAGTAGGGATTGCAGATGCTTCCACCGTCTACCCTCCCTTCTCTCAAACCACAGGACAGTGTAGGAAAAGCAGCTCTGGATCCGGATGGATGCGGCCCTAGCCCTGGGGGCTGCTGCTACCTGCTGGGGGATCTTAGACCAGTCACTGAACCTTTCCAAGCGTTAGCTTCCTCGGTTGTAAAATGGGAATAATGACTACCTCACAGGATTAAAAATAATAAGACCAATAATCTGGCTGTATAAAAATTGCCTATTTGATAACAATTACTATTTAAAAGCAGCTGTAGAGGCTCCCTGCAGGAGTGGCTGGCGGCTTGGGGTTGACGCCTCCCGCTCCTCCGGGACCGTGTGCGCGAAGCTGCCACCAGGCGGCGCGCTGCCGCTTACGCCTCCCCGTGGCCGCTGCTCTCCCGCCTCAGACGCTGGAGAATTGTCCTGGTCCCACCCCGCCTGAGGCCGCCCCGAAAGGGTCCTTGCCCGGGGTTGTCAGGGGAGAGGGCTCTCAGACGACTCCGCTTGCAGGATCTTGAGTGGGAAGGCTTAGGAATGAGTTCACGATGCCTCCCCTGAGTCATTCGGTCCAGAAGCGACCCCCAAAACCTGGACCCTGGAGAAGACAAGCACCTAAGGCTGAAGTCCTTAACGCTTGCTTTACCATCTCTTTGTAATAAGCTATCAGAGCTGGCCGGGCGCGGTGGCTCACGCCTGTAATCCCAGCACTTTGGGAGGCTGAGGCGGGTGGATCACGAGGTCAAGAGATCGAGACCATCCTGGTCAACAAGGTGAAACCCCGTCTCTACTGAAAATACAAAAATTAGCTGGGCATGGTGGCGCACGCCTGTAATCCCAGCTACTCGGAGTCTGAAGCAGGAGAATTGCTTGAACCCAGGAGGCGGAGGTTGCGGTGAGCCAAGATCGCGCCATTGCACTCCAGCCTGGGTAACAAGAGCGCAACTCCGTCTAAAAAAAAACCAAACAAACAAAAAAACTATAAGAGCTAAGGTTGAGTGCTTACTATGTAGCAGGTACTATCCTAAATCTCTTCAGTCTGGCGCGTTGGCTCATGCCTGTAATCCCAGCATTTTGGGAGGTAGAGGCAGGTAGATCACTTGAGGTCAGCAGTTCAAGACCAGCCTGGTCAACATGGTGAAACACCATCTCTACTAGCAATACAAAAATTAGCCAGGCATGGTATTGCCCTCTGTAATCCCAGCTGCTTGGGAGGCTGAGGCATGAGAATCGCTTGAACCCAGAAGGCAGAGGTTGCAGTGAGCCGAGATTGTGCCATTCCACTCCAGCCTGGGTAACGGAGCAATACTGTCTCAAAAAAAAAAAAAAAAAAGGTACGGTTTTAAACATTTTAAAGTGCACAATCCAGTGGTTTTTAGTATATTCCCAGTGTTGTGCAGCCATCACTGTTCTGGAAAGTCCTACCCGACAAGAAACCCAAGCGGCACTCAGGGCATCAGAGGAACACACTTTAATACGCTGGCAGCCCAGAAGGGTTTGCACCCAAAAGTCTGGATCTGGCTAAGAAAAGTGCACGGTTTTTATAGGTGAAGCGGCAGGGGAAGCAACTCAGGAGTTTATACAACGCAGTAGGTTTTAGGCAGCGAGGCAGTTTCTCTTAAGGTTTTCCAGTTAGTAAGCGGTAAGCTGTACAGAAGCAGAAAGAGGCAGTTACTAACAAAAATAGGGACAGTTTCAAAAATAGGGACGGTTGCTGACAACGTTGTGAGAGCCCCCGGCAAGCCTCTGGTGCAAGCCCCACAGTCCAAAGGCTGAAGAACTTGGAGTCTGATGTCCGAAGGCAGGAGGAGTGGAGGGAAGCATCCAGCGCAGGGGAAAAAGAAAAAAGCTGGAAGACTCAGCAAGCAAGGTTAACCCACCCTCTTCCTCCTGCTCCGTTTCGGCCGAAACGGCAGCTGATTGGACGGTGCTCACCCACATTGAGGGTGGGTCTTCCTCTCCCAGTCCACTGACTCAAATGTTAGTCTCCTCTGGCAACACCCTCACAGACACCCCCAGAAACAATCCTATACCCGTCATCTAGGCACCCTCAATCCAATCAAGCTGGTACCTAATATAACCATCACACCGGACGTCTATAGGAAGCCAGACACCCTGCCAAGAGCTCCACCTGAGTTAGCTCCTTCAGTCTCCTTGATTACCCCTGAGGAGATGCTATGATTTTCCCCATTAAAAAATGGTTATCATTGCTGGTATCTTTTAAGCAGGACTTGAAGCCGTCAGTAGGTACAGAAGTCCCCCCACCCTTATCTGAGCTTTCACTTTCCATGGTCTCGGTTATCCACAGTAGACTGAAGGGCAAAAATATGAAATGCAAAATTCCAAAACCAAAACAATTCTTAAGTCTCAAATTCAGTGACTTCGAGTGAGGAAATTACCCCTTTGTCCATCCCTTTTAAAAAATGGCAAAACAGACGGGGTTTCCCTGCTTGGCTAGAAACTGAGGCTAGAGCCAAACCTAGGCAGGTGGCTTCTAAGTCTATGTGTCTAACAAGCCCGAATCCCATGTGTGTTGTTCTTTTATCTTAATGACATGATTTCCCACTGATCATCTCAGTCGTTCCTAGAGATTGGTGTTAATCATGGCCCATGACAATGGAAACCACAGTTCCAAAAGGGAGAATGACTTCTTGAAGGTCTGCTGGTAAGTATTGACCCTGAGCTTTTAAACACGCATTCTTATGACTAGTCCACAGTACCAGCCTTTTCTAGGTTCTGCCTAGACTTATGGATGGGGAGTTATCTGTGTAGGGGGATGAGGAAGGGGAGAGGCTACACATAGTCTAACAGGGCTTAAAATAACAAGATAGTCCTATTACACTTTCTCATTCTCTATTGTTTTAAACATTCCAATTTAAATGTATTCAGGTAAGCATCAAATTACTTCGTCTAACAAAAACATCAGGCCACTTGAGATTTGTCTTAAAACTACAATGATACAGCTTTTGAAGTATAAAAATGTCTTTTGTCATTTAAAATATGTTCAATTTCATCATTGTTCCTGGGATACTTCCAGTATTGTTCATGTGTCAGGGACCATTAATCAAATTAAACACAATATGTATATTATCCAGAGAGTACAAGATAAAGTAAATAATTCACTCAATGGGATTAATATGTAAATCAGCTTTATTTACAAAACACTGTCTCGAGAATTATAATACTGTAAAGCTTTCATTTAGGCAGAACTATAATCACTGAAGGTATAGCACTTCCTTGAACTAAAAATGAGAGATAATTAAAAATGAATTTGGAAGAGAGACAAAATCCCCATGTTTCCTGTTGTGGTTCTGGATTTTTGGTGGCAGGTTCTTTTGAAAGCTGAGTCAGCACTGAAAATAATTCACTATTACTTTCAGGATAAAGGCCAAAGAAATCTTCCAGTAGAAAGTATGCTGAAGGTGATTCACAGATGCTTTCTGGAAAACCAGGAGGAAGAAGAGGTCCCTGTGCTGTGAACTGTCCTCTTGGACACATCGGCTGTAAAGATCTTTACTGAAGAGGCAGAGGAAAGAAACCCTGTAGCAAAGTGGAGTGTGTGCATGTGTGGGAGGAGAGATAGGTGAAAAACTCTCTTCTGTGGACTTCTGACTCCTTGGTGAATGGCCGTATGGGGAGTGCCCCTTGTCAGATATCCTATCCTTCTTGAAATTTCAGCAGCCAACCACCTGGTTTGGAATATTAATATTTACATTTCTCTTTGTTCAACTCTTTTGTTATCAAACCAATTTCTCCTGAACTAAAAGTTGGGTCTGGTTAGCTTTTTATTAGTTGCTTCTAGATCTGCTGTTCCTGATCAGCCTTCCTCATTGCTGGCATAAGCAGGACTCAAAGCTGTCAGGATGTGCGGAAGTCCCCCCTTATCCAAGGTTTCACGTACTCACAGTCAGCTGAAGTCTAAAAATATTAAATAGAAAATTTCAGAAACAATTCATGTCTTTATTTTTTTAATTGTTATTATTTTTTTAGATAGGTCTCTCTCTGTCACCCAGGCTGGAATGCAGTTGCACGAACAAGGCTTGCTGCAGCCTTGACTTCCTGGGCTCATCCTCCTGTCCCTACTAAGCCTCCTGAATAGCTGGGACCACTGGCACATGCCACCACACCTGGTAATTGTCATATTTTTTGTAGTGACATCATTTCGCCATGTTGTCCAAGCTGGTCTTGGATTCCTGGGCTCAAGCAATGCTCCTGCCTCAGCCTCCCACAGTGCTGGCATTACAGGCATGAGCCACTGCATTTGGCTTTCAAAAGCCTTAAATTGTGTGACTTTCTGAGGAGAGTGATAAAATTTCTCACCATCCCACTCTGTCTCACCTGGGACATGACTCACTCCTTTGCCCCATGTATGGACACGGTCTACCTTACCTGCCTGTGAGTAACTTAGTAGCCATCTCTCTTATCAGATCGACTGTGGTGGTATCTTAGTGCTTGTCTTTGAGTAACTCTTATTTGATATAATAATGGCCCCAAAACACAAGATAGCAATGTTGGCTTATTGGTATAATTGCTCCATTTTATTATTCATTATTGTTTTTAATCTCTTACTATGCCTAATTTTTAAATAAGTTAAACTTTGTCATAGGTGTCTATGTATAGGAAAAAACAGTATATAATAGGGTTTGGGACTATCCGAGGTTTCAGGCATCCACCGGGGTCTAGGAATGTAGACCTTCAGGGTAAATACCATATGTGTTTGCAGAGATACGAGATACGAGTTCTCCCTTTTTTCTTTTCTTTTTTTTTTTTTTTTTTTGTTTTTTGTTTTTTGAGACAGTCTCGCTCTGTTGCCAGGCTGGAGTGCAGTGGCGCAATCTCGGCTCACTGCAACATCTGCCTCCCATGTTCAAGTGATTCTCCTGCCTCAGCCTCCCAAGTAGCTGAGAGTACAGGCATGAGCTACCACGCCCAGCTAATTTTTGTAATTTTAGTAGAGATGGGGTTTCACCATGTTGGCCAGGATGGTCTCGATCTCTTGACCTCGTGATCCACCTGCCTCAGCATCCCAAAGTGCTGGGATTACAGGCATGAGCCACCGCGCCCGGCCTGAATTCTCTCTTAATATGGTGAAATTTTCAAGATTTTACCTTTTCTTTCAATTAATTTTGTAGGGTAAGTTATTTTTAAACAAGTGATAACTTCTGCTCCAAATTGAGAAGGCTGTGAAAAATTCAGTGATTGCTGCCTGGAACATGATCACCCAAGAACATGTAGGAAACAGGACCGAGACTGATGCTGGCTGGGGAGTGTGGCCTGTTGGAATGAGGGGAACCCAGTGGTGGAGAAGGCCAAGGACAGGAAAGTTAAAGAACCAGCATACCCATGTTCCTGCTCTGTGCTTCCTCTCCTTTTTAAAAAAAGTTGATTCAGGTGTGATTTACATACAATGAAATACACAGGCCTAAAGTGTAAAGTTCTATGAAATTTGACAAGTAAAGACACCTAGTGACCACAATCCTAACCAAGATATGAACATTTCCATCATCTCAGAAAATTCCTTTGAGCTCCTTCCCAGGTAATCCTCATCCTGCAAAGGCAGCCACTATTCTGATTTCTAACATCAGAGATGAGTTTTGCTAATTCCAGAACGTCACATAAATGGAAACATAATATGTGCAGCAGCCCTACCTTATCCACTGGAAATGTATTCCATGACCCCCAGCGGATGCCTGAAATTGGACAGTATCAAGCCCTCTATATACACTTGGCCCCCTCTATCTCTGGGTTCCTAATCTGTGGATTCAATCATCTGCAGAGCAGAAGTATTTTTTTAAAAAAGCAATAGAAATAACATTAAAAAAATACAAATTTTAAAAATACAGTCTAACAACTATTTATATAGCATATACATTGCATTAGGTGTTATAAGTAATATGCATGTGTTTAAAGTATATGGGACGATGTCCATAGATTATATGTGTTAATTTTAAAAATCACGAGATCTATAAATGTAGAAAAGGCGACTTTATTTCCTGTAAAGGGTCACAGCCTGAAAAGTGGCCATCCTGCAGGCTGGAAAGCACAGCCTCAGGCAAAGACCAGAGGCAGGCACTTCAAAGAAGGAGGGGTTGGGGTAGCAGCTTTGTGTAGAAAGAGTTGGCTAAACATACATATTCAACAGGTTACAGGGAAACTATGAATATTCATGAAGGTAGTCCTGAAACGCAGGTGTACAGAACAAACGTGCATGTAACATACAACCCACCTTGGGGTGGAGACTTAACATTTAAATGTATCACAGTAAGGTCCTAAAAGTCAAAAGGGAGGCAGGGACACAAAGGCTCTCAACACGCAGCCTCTGTAACTCAGCCAGAACCAGTCCGTGGTCAGTGGTTTTCTTCATCAGGAAAAGGCAGTCAGCCTCTTCCCCAATCAAAACTGTAGTTATGGTGGAACAGGGGCTGGGGTCAGTCAGCATCTGATGGAGCTACAAATTATGTTAATCTTGCTTATCTCCAGGCAGTGCTTGTTTAGCTGCTAGAAAGAAAAGCCTTGTGGCAGTTAGAACATAGCTTTTCCCTTAAGTGTAGGGGGTATACAACTTAACCCTAGCCTGGCATGGCCTGAGGTCCTGTTTGTGATTTGTTATCTTATTGCCACAAAGAGTCTGTTCTGTCAGTCTTATGGTCTCTATTTTAATGTCAATGATGGTCAGTTGTTGTGTCTAAACTCGTAACAGGAGATATAATGAGGGGTGTCTGACCTTCTGTCCTGTCATTTCCAGGAACTCAGTTTTTAAGGCTTTTCTGGGGTACCCTTGGGCAAGATGGAGTCTATTCAGTTGGTGGGGGACTTAGGATTTTATTTGTAGTTTACTTGTGCAAATACTATGCCATTTTATATAAGGGACTTGAGCATCCACAGATTTTGGTACCCATGGGGGTGGGGGGAGGGGGTGTCCTGAAACCAATCCTTAGAGAATACCAAGAGACAACTGTACTATGATTTTTTCTATATATGCATATCTATGATAAAGTTTAATTTATAAATTAGGCACAGTAAGACATGAACAACAACAAATAATGAGATGGAACAATGATAGCAACATGCCGGCATCACTACCTTTTTTGAGACAGAGTCTCACTCCCAAAGTACTGGAATTACAGGCATGAGCCACTGTGCCCAGCCAGGTCTTTTTAGTCTTTCATGTCTCTGACTTTTTAACAAACAGAATACATGTATAAGAACTGCTTAAGTTAACAATATTAGAAATGTTAAGTTTTTTTATTGACCAATTACTCCATGGATGATATTTCCCACTTCTCTTCAGCATGGTAATTTTTGCTTGTCTAGCAGACATTATGAATTATCCTTTTAGGGTAATGAACACTTTTGTATTTCTATAAATATTCTTGAACCTTGTTTTGGGACACAAGTTACTTGGAAAGTTACTCAGGTCTTGCTTTTGAGATGTTTTTAGACAGGACCAACTAGTAGAGGGCTAGTTATTTCCTGTCACTAGAGTGAGACCCTTCCCAATGCCCTACCCAATGTCCTATACCTGTGAGGTTTCCCAGTCTGGCTGGTGGGAGCAGGCACTGTTCTCAGCTGTGTGTGTGTTTTAGACACTGTTCCCTTGAGTCATCTTGAGTGGTTCCTTGCTGATCAGTACCCTGATGGGTAGTGGATGGGTGCTCTCTGCAGAGCTCTTGAGTCCCTCCTCTGTGCCTTCTTCTCTCCAGTGCTCCGTCTTGCAAACTCTAGATGCCTCAGTCTCCCTGGACTCTCATCTCTTATCTCCTCAATTCAGGGTGTCTACCAGGATCTCCTGAAAATCCTCCTCTTACTCCAGAACCCTGGAAATGCTACAACAGTATGCTGGGGTAATCATTTGTTCCCATATGTTCTTCATTTTTTGATGTCCAGTGTCTTGAACAGCCTATTCTATATATTTTGTCATTTTTTGTTACTGTTTCACATGGGACTGTATATGCAGCCCCTGTTACTGCATCATGTCTAGAAGCAGAATTTATAATTTTCTCTTACTAGAAAATTTACAAACTTACAGAATTTACAAATTTACCTCGATTTATTTTAAAAAGTGTTTTATAGTTACAGCTATCTTCTTTCCTTTCTATAGATGTGAGTTTCCTTCAGCCGTAATTTCCCATTAGTCTGAAGAGCATCCTCTATCATGTCTTTTAATGTGCCTATAATGGCAATAAATTATTTCATTTTATCTGAAAAAATGCTTTTTTTTAATGTCATTTTTAAAGCTTATTTTTGCTGGATATAGAATTGCAGGTCGACACGGTTTTTTTTTTTTTTTTTGAATCATGATAAAAATCTTGTTCCATTATCTTTTGTTTGCATTGTTTCTTTTTGGAAGTAATGTTATTTCTTACTATTGTTCCTCTGAATACAATGTGTCATTTTCCCCCTATTTGCTTTCAGATTTTCTCTTTGCATTAGGTATCTATGGCTGTGTAACAAATTATCTCCCAAACTTAGTAGTTTATAAATTAAACAACTATTTTATAGTATCTGTGGGTCAGGAATTTGGGAGCAACTTAGTTTCGTGGCACTTGCTTAGGATATTTCATGAAACTGCAATCAAGATGTTGGCTGGAGCTACCATCATCTAAAGGTTGAATTGAGATTGGAGGATCCATCTCTAGATGGCTTACTCATAAGGCCACTGGCAGGAGCACTAGTTCTTTGCTGATTGTTGGCAAGAGCGCTCATTTTTTTTTTTACTATGTGGACCTCTCATGGGTCTGCTTGAGTCTCCTCACTATATGACATCTGACTTCCCGTAGAGTGAGTAATCTAAGAGTGAGCACAGAGGCAGTCACAGCACCTTTTATGACCTTAACTCACACACTGTCCTGTTTGCCACCCTCTTTACCAGAAGGAGGTCATTAAGTTAGGCTATACTCATAGGGAGAAGAATTAGGCATCACCCCTTGCAGGGATAGGTACCAAAGAATTTCTAGATATGTTATGAAACCACCATGCTCTTCATTTTTATCAAATTGATTTTTGATATGCCTAGGATTTGTCTGTTTTTGTTTTTGACTTATCCTGCTTAAGGTTCACTGGACATCTTAGCTCTATAATATTTCTCTTCATGCAAGATTATTTCTTCAAGTGTTTTTCTCTACCACATTATCTATTCTTTCCTTCTGTGACTCCAACTACTGAACACGTTGGATAGTTTACTATTAACCCACAGGTAACTGATGCTCTATTCATTATTTTTTAATTATTTTTGTATCTGCTTTTGTTTGCATAATTCGCGTTGATGTAACTTCAAGTTTCACTCATCCTTTCTTCTGTAGTGTCTAAGACCATACATGAATACTTTATTTCAGATAATAAAATTTTTATGCCTGTTGTTTTAAGATGCCCTGTTTGTGCTACTTTGTAATGACAGCCCTGGGACATTAATACAAGCACCTTCAGGAAATGTCACTTTGATTGGCCCTAAAACACAACCACAGACCAGTGCCCTGCTCTCCTCTGTGCTCCCTCCATCTGAGTTTCTTCCCTCTGGAGCTGCCCCTGCCCCTGTTCCATCCAGAGAAGACGCCACCAATCTCCTCCCCTGCTCCTTTTACCCCCAAGCCCCTCATCGCATCCTGCTCTCACCACCCAGGAGCCACTTCTACCCCTCAATCCCCAAAGTGGGGAACTGGACCCACAGAGAAGCAAACACATCTTGTGTCCCTTCCATGTGCCTGTCCTCTGCAATTTGTGGCCCCGTGGAATTCTCTCAGCCCCACCTCCAACCAGAGGGTGCTGCCAGCCCATGGCCACATACGAAGACACTGAGTCTCACAGAGGTTGAGATAACCTGCCTGAAGCCAGACCGCTCATGAAGGTATATTGGGAATCAGGCTCAATTGTGAGCTGAGCCTTGCTCCGCACTGCCCCAGGCCGGCGCATGTGATGCTGACCACGCCCTGGGCTTCCCTCTGTTTTTACCCAGCTCATCCCAGACTCTCCTGCAGCTGTGCATTCTTGCTAGTGTAGCAAGCTCTCTGCCTGGTGGCTCTGGTTGGGTGGGAGGATTCCCCCAGGCTGGGATGGTCTTTTCCTGTTGAACAATCATTTATTGTGTCTCCTGATGAGCTCATCCCAGGGAAAAATATGTGGAGAAACAGAGTTGCAGCTTGTGAAGACTCGGTGTACTCTTAGGCATTTAAAAAACACTTCTGATGTTAGTAGATTGCATAACAGCCTATTAATTGTTTCCTGTTCCCATCATCTGACCTAGAAACAACTCTGAAAGCTGACAGGATCTTGGTGGGGTGGACAGGGCCCGGGAAGCCTGGGACCCTGCTCCGGCTTGTCCCTTACCTCCCTCTGTGACTGGTACAGGTGGCCCCTTATGTTGACGGCAATAATGACAGCACTGTTTACTGAGCACCTACTATGCTCTGGACTCCACGCAAGTCACTTTATCCGCCATCAAATGCCCCTCCGAGGCAGGACAGGGAGGCATTACTAGTGAGGGAGGTGAGGCTCACAAAGGCTAGGCAACTCCACCCAGGCTTCCGGTGCATAACGTCAAGGCTGGGGTTCACGCTGGGGCAATGGGTCCAGCTTGTTCCCACTACACCACGCTGCTGCTGCTTCCCCCTCTGGGTCCCAGTTTCCCCACTGGTGATGTGAAGGGTTGGACTAAATGGCTGTCAGGCTCTTTTCCAGCCTCTTGGGTCAATGGCTCTGTAAACAGAACATATATAACTGGTTCCATTCTAGTCTTTCTTAAAATCTCTTCTCCCTCCAGAGGCCAGTGACCCTTTAATGTGTAAACCAGATCATAGCACTTGTCACTACCTGTGAGGCCTTGTCTGCTTGTTGATGGTGTGTCTTTGTCTGGGGGTAGAGGCTTTGTCTGTCCTCTCATGGCCGAATTCCCAGCCCAGAGAATAGTGCCTGCACACAGCAGGTGCTTGGGCAGTCATGGTTGATGGAGATGGATCAGCACAGCATGGTGGCTGGGTTAGGAGGTAGGGATGGGGCGGGAGTGCGAGGTGAGTTTGTAGGGGAAGCTTGGCTGCACTGCGTGAATCCTGCCCGTGTCAGCTGCAGAAAGTTATGAAGTTGGTAACGTTGGTCTTTGATTCTTAGGCTGATGACTGGCATCTCAATCCAATCTCTGCCAGATGGCAGCTTATGCTTACCAAGGTCTTATCCGATGAGCTGTCTCTGCCTCTTACAGATACACACCTGTAGATTTACAAGATCCAAGGGGAACATAAGGTACTGAGGATCCAAAGGGATGCAATGCTAATGGAATTTCAGACGTTGTGAAATACTACTGGAAACATATTTTGGGGCAATTAGTGTGTAAGCAGGTGCTCAAAGCCCTCCAGGTATGCAGTGACTCACTCCAGAGGGGGACAGCTACCTGAAGCTCAGATCCACCCACCCCAACCTCCTCATTTGACCAAAATGGTCCTAAAGCCCAGAGAGGGGAGTGACTTGCCTGAGGTTAACAGCAAGACGATGGCCTGCGCTGGCTGTTTGGCCCAGTCCTTCTGGCTTCCAGCCTTTTCTGCACTTCAGTTATTTTTCAATCTGTGGTGCCCAGAGAGGGCTGGCGGTGGGTGTTGAGTAGGGGATTCTAGACACCACACATTCCTCCTTCAGAGTAGCTGGCTGACACGCTGGGATCTGTTTAAAGAAAGGGTCCCACTACTAAACATTTGGAAACCACAGTGGGCCTGGAGAAGGGGCATGCGTGGGTGGGGACTTTGGAAAGGTGGAGAGGGCAGGAGGCTGGTCTCTTTGTGAGGCTTTAGCATCCCTGGAATGGTTTGGTCTGGAGTTGGGGGAGTGGATATTTAGTGGGTGACATCTCAGGGAAGACCTTGGCCTATAGAGGAAGACCATGCTCGGAATCTGGTGTAGAGGAGAAATCAGAGTGTGCTTTAGGAATTGTAAAACTTTGAAAAATTGCATTTTTCATCATAGATGTTTTTGACTGAATATATTAGCAAGATGGGTCTATTCCTATAGAGAGACGCAGATAAGGTGCTCCGAGTGTTCAAAGAGAGAGGAGTCTTTGAAGAGAAATGGGAAGTGGAATGTTAGCAACGTTCCCTTATCATCTTCATTTGCAAACCCAGCTTGCCACTGGACAGTCATTTCCTCTCACTCTGTTGCCCAGGCTTGAGTGCGGTGGCGTGATCTCAGCTACTGCAACCTCCGCCTCCCAGGTTCAAGCAAGTTTCCTGCCTCGGCCTCCAGAGTAGCTGAGATTACAGGCGTGTGCCTCACCACCATGCTTGGCTAACTTTTGTATTTTTAGTAGAGATGGGGTTTTGCCATGTTGGCCAGGCTGGTCTCAAACTTCTGACCTCAGGTGATCCACCCACCTTGGCCTCAAAAAGTGCTGGCATTATAGGCGTGAGCCACTGTGCCTGGCTAGGACAGCCATTTTCTTATTGGTCTGGGATCCAGCTGCCCGGCACCGAGAACGCCTACCTCGGCATGCTTGCACACATAGGACGTTTATTTTCCCCGCTTGCTTTCCCTCCATAAAGGCGTGGGGCATAAGAGGGGGTTCCAGGAGAGTCTTCCTACTGGGGAAAGCAGGCACAGAGAAGACAAGTGACTCTCCCAAGGCCACCCAGCGGTCTAGCTCTGTAGCCCCTAGAAACTGTCTTGTATAGAATTTCGCCCTCTAGATGTTCTCCTTGTGATAAGGACCAAGTCAAAGATGATTTCAAGGACTGATTAAAATCCTGTGCCATGAGAAGGATCCAGAGAAACTGAGAACAGAGAGAAATGTAACAGCCAAAGCAAGCTGATCTGATTCCTCCCTAGGCCTATGGAAGGAGGATGTGGCCCCAGCCTCGTCATCCCTTGAGCAAATCTGGGTTGGACTGGGGAGTTCTGAGCAGACCTGGCAGCCTGGGGTGGGCCCTGCATGCAGGTGGCCGAGCCCAGACATTTTGAGACAGGAACTAGGCTCATATTGTACCGGCCTGTGTCTTCCTTCTGTGGCATCAGAGCTGACAGTTCTGACGGGTGTCACGTTTGAGGAGCTATCCCGGCTTTGCGCTCCCCTGGGCGCCCCCTGCCTGCACAAGCCAGAGGAAGCTTGCAGAGGCCTGAGCCCCTGACGCCTGCCCTGGGCCTGCCCGCACAGACATTAGGCCATGGGAAGGGAGCAGGGAAGGGTGGGCGATGTCTGCTTTTCATGCCTGGCTGGTCAGAGGACTTCCCTGGGCACCAGAGGGTGGGGGTGGGGGACACAGCAGCCTAGAAACAGAACTCCAACTCACACATCTTAGTCACACACTCTAGGCAGCTTGAATAAAATACGCTTAAAGCCTTAGAATCATAGCACCTTTTTTTTTTCTAATGTTGAGGTGAGCCTGGGGTACTCCAGAAGCACACAGATGGAGTCCTACTCACTCTTGGGGAGCAGGAAGACCTCCCAGGGCACTTACATCCGAGTCGCTTACGGGATCGTGCAGATTCTAATGCTACCTTCAGGCCAGCATTCAAGATCTTCCGCACTGCCAGTAGAAACATAATGCAAGTCACATACGTAATGTTTTTAATCTGAAGGTATTAAGAAATACTTTAATGAGGAAATAGTTTCAACATGTGACAAATCTTCTAAAGCATAAAAAAGACACGAGCACTCTGCACACATTTTATCAGGCCAGCAGGAGATTGACCACAAAATCTGTCAAGGACAAGAGGAGAAAGAAAATTCACGGATGAATCTTAATTGTAAGCATACATGTGAAACCTTAGGAAAAGATGAACAAAGAAAAGCTAAGTTAAAAAGAAGGTGTAAAATAATAAAGAGTAGAAGCAAACAAAATCAGAACCAGACAAACAAAGCACAAAATTCACAAAGTCAAAAGGAAAACGTCAAGAAACACGTAACTATACTTATTAGCAAAAAAGAGAATACCTACCACCAAAGTTAGAATTTAAAGAGGTATTACCAATGTAGGTTTTATAGATATTAAAATGAATCAGACATGTAATATTAAATTTCCTAGTGGCTACATTAAACAAGCAAAAAGAGTTAAGGTGGAAGTTATTTTGGTATATTTAACTTGATATGGCCCACATATTAATATTTCAACATGTAATCAATATAAACATTATTATTACGTTCTTTTTATACTAAGTCTTTGAAACTGCATGTGTATATTTACACTTAGGGCAAATCTCAATTTGGAGGCTAAATTTGCTTAACATTTTTTTTCCAAGACAAGATCTCTTTCTGTTGCTGAGGCTGGAGTGCAATGGTGTGAGCATGGCTCACTGCAGCCTCAAACTCCTGTGCTCAAGGGATCCTCCCACTTCAGCCCCCTAGAGTAGCTGGGGATCACAGGCACACATCACCATGCCCAGCTAATTAGAAAAAAAAAAAATGTGTCAAGACAGGATCTCGCCATGTTGCCCAGGCTGGTCTCAAACTCCTGGGCTCAAACAATCCTCCTGCCTTGGCCTCCCAAAGTCCTAGGATCACAGGTGTGAGCCACCATACCTGGCTAGATGCTAAATTTCCATCTTTAGAAATGCGTGATGCATGTTTAGATTTCATAAATTTTACAGCAAAAAACAGTACACACATTGTTCCAAACGTATTAAAAAGTTTTTTCTTCTTCTTCTTTTTTTGAGACCGAGTTTCGCTGTTGTTACCCAGGCTGGAGAGCAATGGCGCGATCTCGGCTCACCGCAACCTCCGCCTCCTGGGTTCAAGCAATTCTCCTGCCTTAGCCTCCCGAGTAGCTGGGATTACAGGCACGCGCCACCATGCCCAGCTAATTTTTGTATTTTTAGTAGAGACGGGGTTTCACCATGTTGACCAGATGGTCTCGATCTCTTGACCTCGTGATCCACCCGCTTCGGCCTCCCAAAGTGCTGGGATTACAGGCGTGAGCCACCGCGCCCGGCCTTGAAAAGTTTTCTAGTAACTGACTCAGGTATTGGTTTTAAAACTTAAGTAAATTAAAATTAAAGTTCAGGCCCTCAGTGACCAGCTACACGGCAAGGGCTCGGCAGCCACTGTGGCCTCGGCTACTGCACTGGATAGTGCAGACAACCCCAGGATCTTACATTTGCCTCCGGCTGCAGCGCGCTGCTCCCCTTTCCTCCTGCCTCTCCGGAGCCCCCTGGTCACTGCCTTCCTGTCTCTCCACAGACCACTCCCCAGAATGCCCAGTCCTCATCCACACCTCTAGGCCCCGCCCCTTCTCAGGCCCCACCTCTTTCAGGAATTCTCTTAAAGGACCGAAGGAGGGGCTCCCACCCACACTCCAATCTCTGAGCCTGCTTTTCATACATACAGGAGGGGACTGGAGTAGCGGGGCATCCCCACCCTGACAGTCTCTGCCTCTCACTGTGCCTCTATCACTTCCTGACCCTATAGCTTGTGAGGACGGCCTGTCACCAAATGGGAAGTTGGCAGCCGAGCAGGTGCAAGACCCTCCCTTCCCTTCCCCAGATATCTTCCCATGCCCCCTCACCCTCCTGGCGCTATGCCCAGGCATTCAGGGAGGCAGATAAGTCATGATGCTCTGGGCACTGATGCCGTTGCCCTCCCTGACCCCCTTCTCTGGGGCTTTTCAGGCCTTGCCGTGGGAGGGGGACAGGCCCACAGCCTTGTTCCCCTTCTTCAGAGAGCTGAACTCAGGGGCAGAAAAGGAGCTGCCAGGGAGTCACAGGAGGGTGGGTCGAATGCACCAGAGCTTGCCCAGAGCAGGAATGGTAACCGCTCCAGGAGGGTCCCTGCCTCCACTCAAACCCTGAGCCTCCCAAGAATTCTGAGCCTCCGTTTTCCCATCTGCCCATTGAGATCTCCTAAGTCTTTAAAGGTGATGGCCTTTGAGAGGACAGCGGGATGAGCTTGCCAAATTTAGCACACCCCTGGGCCGCCTCTGTTGACCCCTAGGCCGCCTCCATTGACCCCTGGAGCACTTGCACAGCCACACCCTGGGCCTGTTGTTCTAGATGCTGAGTTCCGCCCAGCAGGGCTCTGCAGCGCCCTAGCCCCATGAGGGCCACACATCACCTCCTGCTCCTCTCCTGCCAGTTCCCCACAAAAGAAAGGCTAGTTTTCTCTGTCCTTCAATTTCTTTCCCTTGGGAGACTTTTTGCCCCATCCTGTCCTATGAGCTCAATCATTGAATGGATTGATGTTTCCACCTCCTTTGAGGAAACACTCACTCCATCTTCTGTGGCTCCTGCCAGCCAATATCTCTTCAAACCAATCTTTCTGCAGTTTGCATTGCAAAAACAATAGATATGTTACATTTCCAAATTGTACAGGTCTATCCCATCCCAGGTACATTCCTGTGTCTGTCCCATTTCTTCCTCTCAGAAAAGAGCTACATACCCCTGTCAAGATGAGGAAATGGAGACACTCAGCACAGTTCCTGGCATACAGCAGGGGCTTGGGCTGTCAAAGAAGTCACAGATGAACAGTAGGTCAGAGGGCCCTCTCTTTAGCATGGGTCCTTTAGGGCACAGAGTGGAAATGTGATAGAAGAATCCAGAAAGGTATCTGACATAATTGTCGGTTGTTGTTTTTGAGACAGAGTCTCACTCTGTTGCCCTGGCGGGGTGCAGTGGCACAATCTGAGCTCACTGCAACCTCTGCCTCCTAGGTTGAAGTGATTCTTGTGTCACAGACTCCTGAGTAGCTGGGATTACAGGCATGCACCACCATACCCTGCTGATTTTTCTAATTTTCATAGAGATGGGGTTTCACCATGTTGGCCAGGCTGGTCTTGAACTCCTGGCCTCAAGCAATCCACCTGTCTTGGCCTCCCAAAGCATTGGAATTATAGGTGTGAGCCACCACACTTAGCCCTGATATAATTGTTGAATGAATGAGCAAATCTTCCCAGATACAGTTCTGCAAAGAAGCCCTGGGCCATGGTCCATGGTGACCACCGGCCAGTAGTTGGCAAAAAACAGGGTTTTGTCATGTTGCCCAGGCTGATCGCAAACTCCTGGATTCAAATGATCCACACGCCTCAGACTCCCAAAGTGCTAACGTTCCAGGGGTGAGCCACCACGCCTGGCTCATGTTTAGTTTTTTTTTTTTGAAGTTTTACTTATTATGGGTAGAAAAATAAATAACCTATAATCTCATCACTTTCTTTTGGGATTATGTAAAACAAGATGAGTTAACATCCTCCTGGCCAGGCTTTACCCAGTCACTGCAGATAACCAACCTCTTAGCCTCTGTTAACAGTTTGGAGGAATGTTTCTCAATCATATCCTAAGATTATAGAGGCAGGTCAATTTCTATCAAGATAATGAAAATATCTATTTTTAAAAACAAAAATAGGTATATATGGGGCCAGGTGCAATGGCTCAATCTGTAATCCCAGCACTTTGGGAGGCTGAGGTGGGCAGATCACCTGAGGTCCTGAGTTCAAGACCAACCTAGCCAACACGGTGAAACCTTGTCTCTACTAGGTGTGGTGGTGGGTGCCTGTAGTCCTAACTACTGGGAAGGCTGAGGCAGGAGAATCGCTTGAACCCGGGAGGCAGAGGTTGCAGTAAGCCGAGATTGTGCCATTACACTCCAGTCTGGGCAACAGAGTGGAAAAAAAAATAGGTAAATGGATTTTTTTTTTTTGCAGCCAGCTTTCTCAAGTTGAAGTGCTGGTTTTATGTTGGTGTACAACTTGCTTTTCCACTTACTATAACATTGATGCTATTCTAAGTCAATGTTATAAAATCTGCACCCTCTTTTCAATGCCTGCATGGCAGTTTATAGAATTGGAGTCACCATAATTTGGTCAGCCAGTCATCCATCAGTGGGTATTTGAGTTGTTTTTGGGCGTGGGGTGTGGGTATGAACATAAGCAATGCCTCAAGGCCATCTAGGCCAGGTGGCTTTGCCATCTTTTGGCTGCATATGGTGCTCTTGCCACCAGCTTTTTTTATAAATCCCTGGGGAGCTGAGGCCTGACTAATGAGAGTGTGCAGGAGGCAATGCTTTTGCCCACTGCTGGGGAGGTGGCAGGCAGTGTGCAGGGTAGTGGTAGAGACTATATCTCCTGTCATGGGCGCTGGCTCCCTCCTGCCCTCCTCACCCTAATCTTTCCAGGAGAGAACCAGGAGTGGGCAGGCATAGGAAAATCTTACCTGGAGCTTGAGGATGAACTTAAAGCTGCATCCTTGTGTGGTCCCAGTCTGGGAAGAAGAATTAATCCAGGGAAACCTGGTACCAAGAGACGGAGATGGTTTTCCAGGAGGCAGAGGGAGTGCTAGGAATGGCTTATGAGGGTCCCTTCTGTGGTACTAGCCAGGCCCTGACCCCGCTCCAGCCCAGCTGCTGTGGCAGACAGAGCTGAGCTTGGAAGGTGGCTTGGACTGACCCCTGGTCCCTGAGGAGCCAAAGGAGAAGCCGCCAGGCTTGGCAGAGAGACTGGGGGGAGTCCCACCCTCAATCCCACAGCTACCACTGTGGACTTGGTCTAGGTAGAGAGAGGAGGCCACACCATAGTGACATCCCTCCCACTCCCCCCACTCCATAGGAGGGGAGTAAATATTGGGTCGGTGGCCTTCTTTCTCCTCCTCCCCTCTGCTGGGAGGATGGCCCTGGGGTTGCCAAGGAATTGGAGAGGGGATAGGTTAGAAGCATCTAGGGACTTGGGAGGAAGAGAGAGATTATTAAAAATGTAATTTGTTATGTGTGTTTTTTTCTGATTACAAAAGCAATGCATATTCATTGTAGAAAATTTGGAAAATAGAGATAAGCACAAAAAGCAAATAAAACCCTCTCGTAACCTCCCCATTCAGGGCCAGCCACTCATCTAGCCCATGTGATGGTTAAGAACACAGGCTCAGGGCCTGACTACTGGCTTGAATCCCAGTTCTGCCACTAACTAGCTGTGTGACCCTGGACAAGTGCCTTCACCCCTGTACTTCCGAGAATAATAATGGTATCTCTCTCCTGGCACTGCTGTGGGGGCTACGTGAAATGCCTGAAGTTCTTGGCTCACGTGCCCAAGAGTGTTAGCCATGGTTATGATAATCAACTCCCTCTCCATCTCCACCTGATGGCTAGCAGTTTTCTCAAACGTTTTTTGTTTTGTTCAAGACAGAGTCACTCTGTCACCCAGGCTGGAGTGCAGTGGCATGATCTTACTTCATTGCAAACTCCACCTCCCAGGTTCATGGATTCCCCTGCCTCAACCCTGAGTAGCTGGGATTACAGGAACCTGCCACCACCCCTGCTAATTTTTTTTTTTTTTTTGTATTTTTAGTAGAGATGGGGTTTTACCAAGTTAGCCAGGCTAGTGTTGAAATCCTGGCTTCAAGTGATCCGCCCGCCTCAGCCTCCTAAAGTGCTGGGATTACAGGTGTGAGCCACGGCACCTGGCCGGGGTTCTCAAACTTAACCTAGCTACAACAGGACTCCTGGTGCCATCCATTAGCCACCCAAAACGTTTGCCCTTGAGCTTTCTTCTCTCTTGGAAAAAGGTACCCCCAGTACCTGGATGTCCGGGCACTTGAGGTTGCCCTTGAGGCTTCTTTGGGTTTCAACCCACCCACCAGAAGTCTTCCAGGTCAGGGAGGAAGGATAGGGGAAGGAGAAAGACGGAAGATGAGCCAGAGAGGGAAAGAAGTGGAGGGAAGAGATGTTGGCACCCGGGAAAGGAGAAGTCGAGGAAAGAGCAAGCAACAAGAGATAAACACTCTCGTATACCATCCTTCTGGGCGGTGAGCAGGTGCAGACCTCTCCCTGCACCTCCTGCCTGCCTGCCCTAGCCCATCACAGCCATGCTCACAGGCACAGTGCAGGATCTGGCCCCAGCCCCCCTCAGCCTAGGCCACAGCCTGCCACTGTCTCCGTCCTGTCAATAATTCATTGCCTTCAGGGTACACTAACTATCAGTAATGCAGACAATAATGCTCTCCAGCTCTCTGCACAATCACGTTACTCCTGATATACACAGGGCTGGGGCCTGGCTCCAACCCTGCTCACTGTTCCTCCCCTAGGAGGACCACCAGTGGCTCAGGAGAAGAGCTGGGCTGGCCCAGCGGGAGAGTGTCAGGAAGGGTGGCCATCTGTGTCCCACCCCACAGAACTGCCTCTTCCAAGCCCTGGGGAGAGGCCAGGTTGCATGGTCCCCCAGGAAGGGTCCATTTTTTCCTGCCTCTCAGTTCTAATAAACTAGGAGACAGGGGGTGCCCCAAATCCCACCCAGTGGGTAACTGCCAGTTTATTGAGTTCTAATCCCACCACCTCACTTGCTAAATTTCCTAATCCATATGAGACAGCTAACCCCCTCCCCTGACTTCACAACTGGCTTGGAAAGGTGGGGCAGCACTTTGCAAGCCAGCACTGTCAGGACTGATGGCTGGGGATGGTGACTCTTGCCATCTGGGCAGCACCAGATAGGCCTCATCTGGAGGGGCACCTGAGGGTCTGGCCTCCACTCTCCACACCTGTGGCTGGGACCCTCCTGTAATTGTTAGCTGGTTCTTTTCCATGTTTCATCTGTTTTCTATTCCACATCACCCTTGCTACCTCCTTCTCACATTTGAGCTTGGGATTTTAGCCCTGCCTGTCCAGCTGGGCTTAGCAAAGGATACTAAGAAAAGAACGGTTATACGAAGAATGCAAACCTTTTCAAATTATTAGGCACAAGGCTGGGTGCAGTGGCTCCTGTGGCAGGTGGATCACCTGACGTGAGGCATTTGAGACCAGCCTGACCAATATGGTGAAACGCCATCTCTACTAAAAATACAAAAATTAGCCGGGCGTGGTGGTGGGCTCCTGTAATCCCTGCTACTCCCAGGAGGCTGAGACAGGAGAATTGCTTGAACCTGGGAGGCAGAGATTGCAGTGAGCCAAGATCAGGCCACTGCCCTCCAGCCTGGGCGACAGAGGGAGACTTCATCTCAAAAATCCCAGCAAGAGGCCGGGAGCAGTGGCTCACACCTATCATCCCAGCACTTTGAGGGGTAGAGGCAGGAGAATCACCTGAGGTTGGGAGTTCGAGACCAGCCTGACCAAGATGGAGAAACCCCCATCTCTACTAAAAATAGAAGAAATTAGCCGGGCGTGGTGGTGCATACCTGTAATTTCAACTACTTGGCAGGCTGAGACAGGAGAACTGCTTGAACCTGGGAGGCAGAGGTTGCAGTGAGCTGAGATCGTGCCACTGCACTACAGCCTGGGCGACAGAGCAAAACAAAACAAAAACAAAAAGCTAGGCATGGAGAGGCACTAAAATGAGGCAGCAACCACGCCCTACTTCCCTGTTTTCAGCTATGCGTTCATCTGTTGAAATGGCTTGCTGTTGCCACAAGTAACTATGAATTAACCTAAAAATGCCTCACTGGACACTACATCCCACACCCTATAGCTTAGCGTATAGCCAATCACTAATCAAGTTATGTCTGTAAACCAATGGGAATGCCTGACAACTTTGTATCAGCCCACTCCCTGTTCTTATTCTTTTGCCTTTAAAAACCTGCCTGTAAGAAAGGTGAAATGGAGCTCATAACCAAGGTTCCTTGGGTCTGAGTCTTCCAGGCAGCTGTCCTCATTTTGGCTCAAGTAAACTCTTTAAATCACATTCTGTGCTTTAGCTTCTTCCTTTTACATTGTCCTTGCTTCTGGCTCCAGCTCTCCCCTTTGCAAAGCATGCTTCTGTACATTGCGTATTCCTGGGCAGGCAGGAATTTGGCCCCCGGGGCTCAGAGATGCTGACCTGCTTGCCCAAGGCCACACAGGGAATTGTCAATGGCTGTGAAGGGGCAGGCATCTGGGGTCCCCTTCCTTTCTCACAGGTCCACCGATACATACCCTACACCTGTATTCTGTAACAGAAGGGGCTGCAAGGCCCAAGCCCTTTTATGTCACGTGATGAAAGTAGACTCTAGGAGGGAGGGAAGAGGCAGGAAGAAGCACAGGCTGCCATGGCTGGTACTCAGCTTTGAGCATGTCATGTCCTTCTTTGGGGACCTTCAATGGCTCCCTGTCAACCATGAAAAAAAGCCTGACACCTCAGTTTTGTAAGGAAGGTCTTTGGGAAAACTGGCTCAAGCCACCCTCCCACCCCGCCTCTCACTCCTCCCCTCCAGCAGTCACATCATGGGGTGCTTTACCTTTCTCGGACCCCTGCTGGGGTTGCACAGCCCCTTCTGGGCTTCTGGAAGACTCTTTTCTCCCAATCTAGATCAGTGGCTCTCCAACCAACCAAGGGTTCTGCACAGAGAACCCCTTGATTCTGCTTCAGCCCTGGGCTGGAGCCTGGACATCAGCATCTTGACCTGGGCACTTGGTAGCCGATAAGCAGATAAATGATGAAAACAGACCCAGCCCTCACAGCCTCACAGTCTGCCTTAGAAGTAGCCTCGCCGGAGTAGCAGAGAGTTTTAAAAAGCTTGATTTTGCATCTCATTTAAATATCACCCCATATCAAAATATCTCAGACCACATACATAAATACACCTACTATGTACCCATGAACATTTTTTTAAAGTAAAAAAATATATATCACTCTGCCCCTGTGAAAGCTGGTGTGGGTGTTTTCCAGAGCTGGGGAGATTCCTTGTCCCTCACCAGGTCTGGAGCTGGAAAGAATCACAGGGGTCACAGAAGAGGCTCCCCAGGGCTCTCACCGGTACATTCACCCCCTGCATGCTTGACCACTGCTTCCCTGTCACTCTCCCACCAGGCTGCAAACTCTTCCAGAGCAAAGGGCCGCATCTTTTACCTCTACCTCTTAGCATCAAGCACGGTACTTGACACACACATAACACTCAATAACAAATGTTGCCTGAACTCATCAAAAAGATGGTCCAGTCTCAGCACTCTGAGGCAAGACAAAATTCAAGGAGCGCAAGTGACTGACAGTGTCCCCAAAGGCGTTGGTGGCAGAGCTGGGCCTAGAACTCAGCTCCTGGATTTCTAGGATGTGCATCAGGCTCCCACAGCCCCTTCTGCCCTGCTTCTCCCACCTGCCAGGACCCTAATCCAGGAAGCAAACAACCAGCACTGCCTTCCCATTCCCAAGAGGCAGCAGGACACCCTGGGGTTTCCGTAGGTTCTAGGGACCCCAAAGCCCTTCAAAACCAAGGAAGGCCACTCAACTTAGCCAATCCCAAGGAATCAACCCCAAAGTACTAAAGCTATTCCCATGAGCCCAGCTCCACCTGTGCCTTCATTAAAGCGGCGGCACTGGCCCTTTCCATCTCTGGAGGCTCTAGAACAGTGGTTCTCAATGTCTGGGCTGCAGACTAGCAATACTGGAACCACCTGGGAACATATTTGAAATGAAAATTCTCCAGGTCTAGCCCAGACTTACTGATTCAGAAACTCCGGGGATGAGGCCCAGCAATCTTGTTTTAACAAGCCCTCCAGCGGATTCTGATGCCCGCTAAAGGTTTGAAACACCTGATCTAGAAGAAGACGCAGGACCTGGGCCCTATAAAAACCTTCGTGTAGTGAGCCACCTGGCTGGGCAGACGGATGCAGGGGCTGCTTACTCCAGCTACTTCCTCAGCTGTCTAAATTCTAGGCCGGAGCGGGCCTCTGATGGAAGGCTGATGTAGTCTGTATCTGGATGAAGCCAGTTAGCCTCTTAGGCCAAGACCCACCGGCAGGAACGGACTGGCTTGGGAGGTGGTCATACCTGCTGCATCTGGAGGGGACCCCTGTCTCTAGGAGAACTGTGAGGCTCCACCATCATGCATGCTGCTGGCCGACGGGGGTGAAGTTCTGACTGAAGGCTTTGTCCCCCAGGCCTGGGGCTCTGGCTGGAGGGGCTGGGCCTAGGGCTGTCTCTCCAGGTGACACCCCCACTCTGGGCGGAGAGCATGGCTGGAGGCTGCGATGTCCTTGACTTGGGTCTGGGAGAAGGACTGTGGAAGCTCTGAAAAACCAGCCTGCCTTCAGCATGGGGTTATCTAGTGGCTAGGGCTTGGGGGAGGTGGCTGCTTGCTGGTTCCCCATGGGGCCTGACGGTTTGTGGGTCCTGGGAGCCTCCCTGAGAGGAGGAAGTTCTGAAGCACCCCTGCTTGGGGAAGATTAAGTAGATGTGGCGTTCAGCCAGGCAGCCACTAGGGAGAAAGGACCGGGGATGAGACATTTCTAGAGTGCAGCTTTGCGTCCCTGCTACCTGACGAAGGGTGAAGTGGGAGGGAATGGGGAGCTGGTGCTTGGGCAGCCTCTGGTCTGGGCTAGAAAGAAACCTGATGTTTGCTGTGGAGTGGGTGACGGAAAGGGAACCCCAGAGGTGGGCACAGCTGTTTCCGTTCAGTCCTGGGCTCTGGGTTCCTCAGCTGAGTGGATTTTGGGTAGTTGGGTGGCTCTCTAGGAAAAGGGGCAAGGTCTTGGCTTTTCTCATAGCAATGAGGCCCTTAGGCCCTGCCTCTAGCCCCTGGGAGGGCTGCCCCCAGCTGCTGCCTCCGCTGTTTGGGAAGTGTAGCAAGCAGGATCATGGAAGAGGTCACTGCTAGACCTGGACTCTTGTACTTTGGGCCCGGCTGTGGAACTGAGGGCTTGCTTGAGCAGAGCTGGGTTCTAGAAAGGAGACTAGAGTCTTGAAGCAGCAGCTTGGCTGGCTGGGAAGCCAGGGGCCAGGTGCTATGAAATCCCTCGGCAGCCTCTGCAGCACCTGACCCCCTGGGATCAGAGTCTGGCTTGGGCTGGTGGCGCAGGAAGGAGCTAGCGGGTAAAAGCTCAATGCTGGTGTGGGCAATACGAGCTTGGTTCGCTCCTAACCTCTCACTTTGGCTTAAACTTGTCTTCCTCTGGGATGTTGTCTACTGTTCCATGGTGCCTGTGGGGATAGGCCAGACCCCAATCCTTGAAGGACTCCTGAGTGCAGGAAGTTGCAGGGGCATGAGCCCTGGGGGAGGGCACCCAGGTGCTGGGGACAGGTTAATCATCCCTTATCACCCCGCACAGTGACCTCCTAGGGCAAGGCCTCCTAGGACAAGGATGACTAGGATGGGGTCCTACTCAGCTCAAGGCCTCTGGTCTAGCAGGGTGGCAGAGAAAGAGGGGGGGACAGACACTGGCCCAGCACTGAGGGGACAAGGCGGCCTGCTGAGCCATGAGGAGGTGGTCAACAGAAGCATGGGACGCAGGTGGGAAGCAGTGAGGGTGTTAATGTCTCCCTTGCCATGGAAAGAAGCTGGGCTGTGACGAAGACTGGACCCAGGGCTGAGGAGGCTGGTGCCTGTCCACGAGGGAGGCGGGGTGAGCCAGGTGTGACGAATAAGGGGCTGAAGTGGGGCTGGCACCAATTAATTGGCAGCAGCTGGTTAAGTGGCTGTGGAACAGCCTTAACGTGGGCTGCCCTGGTTGCCCCACAACGTCCTACAGCTGAGCTTTGTGGGCCAGACGGCTCTGCTCAGACTACTGTCCCCACTGCTGCAGCTGTTATGGGTGGGGGGAGGTGTGGCTGGGGTACATCCTCTCCCCATGATGGGGCCTGTCTCTACTGTCCCCTGGGAACCTGTTCTTGTCTCTGCTGCTCTCATGGGAGGCAGTGTCCCCAGGCAGGGGCACCTCTGTATACCCCGAGAGCAGCCTCTCCTGGCTCTAGCCTTTGGAAGGCTGCTTTCTCCAAAGAGCCTTGGCTCTACCCAGGGCCACTGACCTCAATGGTCTGCTTTTTGTTCCTTTGCCTTTTGTCTGCCTTTCTTCAACTTCTTTCTCTTCATAGAAAAAGTGTAAGAATGTTGGAGCCAACTCCCCTAGGGAATGGGGTTTCCTGGTCTCCCCTCTGTGGGCCTTTCCACCACTCTACCTTCAATCTCCCTAAGCCTTGGGACGTCCCCCGCAGATGGATCTTCTGAGACCCCTCGCCTCTGGATGCTGGTATGCCCATCCTCTGCCTCCGCTGTCCTGCTTGCATGACCTCTGCCCTCCCCTTCTGGGAGGTTTCATCGATCCCGACCTCGGTGAGCTACCCGGCTCCTTGGTTGGATCAGTCCTCGCAGCAGCTGTATCCTTCATTCTAACTACTCATGCCTAATCTAGTATTTCTAATATCCTTAATACCCTTGGCCTGTTTCAATACTTGGCCTCTGGAACCTGATGAGGTAAATAATGTGAACTAGTTGCACTCCTTCTGACTCGTAATCCCTCTTCGGGGGTGGGGGAGTGTTGGCCACTGTCTAGCAATGCCTATGGGTGGGGTGGGGGTGTGGTGGGGAAAAATGAGCCCTAAGGTCGAGCACCCAGGGGTGCCAGCAAGGTGGCTAATACTGCTCTCCTCCCCACAAAATGACTTTGTAGGGCAAGTCCTCTGCTTTGCTTTTACTGGGCAGAAGCAGTGCTAGGAAGCGTCAGCCTGTGACTGCAGCCCTGGGAAGAGAGTGGGAGGTGGGAGGTTTCCCTGCCTGGGAACTGGAACACAACCCCCCCCATCTGTCTCTTCTTAGCGTGGGATTTATTTTTTTCCTCTTGTGAACTTGCATAGAGAATGAAGCTGAGGACTCTGCTTGGTCCTGATTTCAGTCCTGAAGACACCTGGCCCGGAGGTAGTTTCCTGCAGGTATGAGGCAGGCCCTGTCTCAGTGTCATGAGAGCAGCAGGAACAGAACTCAAATACCTCGGGCCCCTAATCTTCCACAGCTATGCCAGGCTGCTTCCTGCCCCAGGACAGAGCCAGCCCCCTGGCACAAAGTCAAAACCACGCCTACACCACACGGGACACTTCCAGCCTCTTTCCTCCAGTTTGTTCTCCTAGTTTCTCTTGGCTTGATCCTGGTGGAGGGATCAAGTTAACAACTGGAGTCAACCTCCTTATTTCCCAAAGCTTTAAAGTACTTGTCGGTTACAGCGTTGTGCTGATTTACTTCATTTTTTTGGTACTCCTAGTGTATAGAAGCAAACTGAGTACTTGATAAAATGGACCCAGGAAAGCCATGATGAAACTTCTGAATCCATGCTGTTCTTAAAACTGGTTTTTCAAGCTGTGTGTTCTTCAAAGCCCTTGCCTTCCCTGCCTCCTTGCCAGGGCTGTCTACCCTTGGTTGTCCTCCAGTCTTTCCTTGCCTGGTTTACTTTTTCTTCCAATATCTTCCTAAGTCACCCTCTGGAAGAGCTGTGAGTTCATCCAGACCCACTCCTGGGATCATCTGCCAGATACAAAGACTTGCTGACAGGTATCGGGCCAACGTACAGACCAGAGAGAGCTGTACTACAGAAACTCACCTGTGCCACCAGGCCCAACTCTCTCGGGAAAGATCCCAAGTCATTTGCAAGATCCAGAGTACTTAAGGGTGGGCTTTCCTGTTGCAAGCCTCCTGGAGTCTCCTGTCAGACCTGCTGACCTGTCACAGCAGCTCCCATTTCTGGGATAGGAAGTGATTCTGGTAACTGGCCACAGAATATGCAGCTTGTCGGCCTCAACCAGGGACTGCTGTGCTCAAGCAAGGCTTCTTTCCACCTTGGTTTTGTATAGCACTTTCCTCTGAATCTCAAGTTTTCTTCTGACTTTCGCCTTTCCTGTGTACTTCATTCCCACTGCTGACCTGCCATTCCATCTAGAATTACCTGCCTTCTCACTAAAGAATTTCCCTCAGCGTTAAGTATGACTCTGCTGGTAGCATCCTAAGCTTTTGTCTGTCTAGCTCATATCAATTTCTAAAGGGGATTTTTTTTTTTGTCGGATATAGAGCTCTGGGCTCTCCCTCACCACTGTTTAGACAGTTACCGTCTTCTGGCTTCTGGTGAGTTTGAGAGATCAGCCACGATCCAGTGTTTCTTCCTGGCTGTTCCTAGGATTTCTATCTCGGTGGTCATCCAAACTGACATGGCCTATCTTTTATTAACCTACTTGGTTTGAGGTTTGGACTTCTTGGGTCTCTGGGTTTGTGTCTTAGTTGGAAAACTCTTGGTCACGCCCTTCAAACTTTTGTCCCACTCGTTCTTCCTTTTGAGCTGGACTTGACTGACCAGGCTATCTGCTGTGCTCCTTTCGGTGCAGAGCAGTAGCTTGTGGGAAGTGACTGCAGGCGTGAAGGCAGCCTCTGACCCTGGTTCTTGCTGAGAGTGTCTCTTTGAGGATGACAGAGGGCTAGCCTCTCCCTAAGCCATGCTTCGGCTGTGATACTAGGGCAAGTTTGGGGCTGCCGTGAAGCTCAGCTTTGTGTTCAGAGCTGCTCTGCCACTGGAGTGGGACTGTTGGTCCAGGAGGGTGCCCCAGCTGGGAGGGCATGGAGGGAAACACAAGGTCAAGGCCCGAGTCCAGTGTCTCTGGAGACCATAGAAAATGGCTCACATATCTGCTTGTCTTGGTTTTTCTAGAGAACAGGTAGGGTAGAACAGAAGTCTGTATGCCTGGTGGAACTCAGCCTCACAAGGAAGGGAAAAGTTAGCACCAGCTCAACCAGACTTCATAGGCTTCTTACTGGGCATGTTTAGGGAAGGGGTCAGACCATGGCAGCTGTGACTGGGATCAGAAGTCCCTGGATCAATTCAGGGTCTCTCTCTACTCATGAATGTCCCTAGTCCCCACCTGGGAGTATCTAGGCCAGCCTTCTAGATCAGGTTATGTCAAAGACAAGCCCTCCTCACACCATTGACATACTGTTTCTTGCTCTTAATAGCTAGAGGAAGACTTTAACTTCTTAGCTAAAAAGGCTGGGCTTATTTAATCTCCAAAGGCACTGATACTTCCTAATTCTTACCTTGTTTCTCTTGAATCTTCCACTTTAAGAATTCATAGCTTTTACAGTCAGATCATAGGTGAGCTGAGATGCTGCCTTTCTGACAAAGGCAGATTCCTGTTGCAAAGTACAAGGGTCAGCTAGGGAAGAAGGCCAGGTTAAAGTCCCCCAGCTAAGACTTGTGGCACCATTCTTGGTGACCCTTGGCCATCTAGCCCTCTCTTGCTTTAAGAGGGGCCCTGGGCAATAGTGTGAGGTGTCTCTGGGCCTGTCTCGGGCTAAGTTTCACAGTAGGCCCAAGCTGGCCCTAGTGTCACAGCCAGAGCGTGGCTCAGGGAGAGGCTAGCTATCTTTCTCCAGAAGACAGGCTCAGCAAGAACCAGGGCAGGGCTTGAGGGCATCTTGGTAGAGTAACAGGTATACTTAGGAGTAACTTTAATGGCCTTGGAAGGCACCTAAGCCTTCCCAACCTCATCTCAGAGGAGGATGCCTCACTGGGCTGAGAAAGCTAGGTGGCAGTTCTGAACCTGCTTCAGAGTAGGAGGCCTTACAAAGGGTTCTGTTCCTCCTTCCAAAGATAAGAAAGCTGGCAGAAAATAGCCCAGCCCCGGCCAAAGTGGGAGACCAGGGTTTGGCTCCCAGTGGGAAACCAAGCTGGCTCCCAGGTCTGGCAGGAAAGGCAGTGATGTGTGGAAAAGGAGAAGGCTCTAGAGTTCTGCCTCTAGGCAGCGGACGGGATTTGGCAATGCCTTGGATGAAGAACCTAACCTACAGGGGGTCCAGGAACACTAAGTGTGGGGGGAGAGACTAACTCTGAACACCTGCTAGAAGTTGGGAAGCCAAGCCCACCTGTCAGGAACCGTGATCAGACTTTAATTTCTCTGCACTTTAGTTTGGGAACCCTTTCTTGCCATCGTTGCAAGCTCACAGATTCTTCCCTTGGGGGGTGTCCAGTCTACTGATCCCATCAAAAGCATTCTTCAGCCAAGAATCTGAATTCTAGCATTTCCTCCGTCCTTTCTTATAGCTTCCATCTATTTATATGGTCCATCTGCCTTTGTATGTTGCCTCTTTTAAATTCCTTATCTGATAACTTTAAGATCTATCCTGAGTTTTGTAATACTTTTCTCACGTCTCTTAGCGTAAGCTGTAACATTCTATGAGCTGGGTTAAATATTAGCCGTAGGGGCAAGAGACCAGCTTCCTCTGTCCTGCCTCTGAATCTTCCTAGGAACCCCTTTAGTAGGATCTGTATCTTGGGGCTCACTTGTAAACCACTGGTACTCTAGAGCCCTATTGAGGTGGTTGGGAGTAGGTGAGGAAAGACACCATAGTCTTCTATCTAAACTTCTGTCCAAACTTCTGTCTACCCTTTCCCTTGTGAAATGGGAAGGCTGGAGGGGGCTGAAGCGAACTAGCCTTCTCTGAGAAGGCTCCAGTAATAGGGGTTCCTCAGAAAACGGCTTCATAATGGAGAATGGTCTGAGCACATTTTAAAATAATCACTATCTGTCCTGGCCCACAACCCTGAAGGCCTGAAATAGGGTTTTCCTCTAACCCTCTTCATAACCTGTTAGGGCTCCCAGAGGCAGAACCCACAAATTTTATAAGCCACCTACATTATGGCCCCGGGAATTCCTCACTCAAACTGGTTCAGCAGCCCCACCTCCAGCAACCTGTCAGTTACCATTCAAGTGTCTTTTGTAAGCTATTAGCTCTAGCAGCTTCTGCAGAAGTCAGTCTTTGTGGAAAGTCCACATACTTGCCTGTCTCAATTTCTGGGTGGCAGTATGTCCTATGACCACACCCTTAAGAGAGATTGCTTGCTCTGCGTTCTCGTTGGTAAGGGAGTGATCTCGAAGTTGTCAGCATGTTGGGGCTAATTTCCATCTAAGCCTTTCTCTGTTCAGAGGGTCGCAGAACATCCCTGCAGTGTTCCCATCATGAACCGCTTAGGTCTCATATAGCAGGACTGTCAGCTCTCTAGGCTGTGACTTTGGGTCTCTGGGGAGTGGGGGGCCTTTCCTTGAAGTCTGAGACAAACCCATAGCTTAATCACCTATGGCCCTGTTACAGAAGCTAGTGCAGTAAGAGATGTTCTTGCCTCGCACCTAACCCATGTCCTAAGATGGGCCCAATCTTGGGTGTGGCATGCTGACAATACTGGGGCTATGATAGCGCTCACCTGGCTCACATATGAAGAAGAGTTTCCATGTCAGGAAACCCAAGCTGAGATAATCAGATGTTGTCTGAAGTTGGGAAGCCAAGCCCACCTGTCAGAAATCCTAGTCAGATTTTGATTTCTCTGTGCACTTTAGTTTGGGAATCTTCTGTTGCTCATGGATCATGTTGCTTGGAATCATTTCAAGCTCACGGATTCTTCCCTTGGTGGTATCCAGTCTACTGATCCCATCAAAAGCATTCTGTCCCCGCCAAACCTCCTGAGAGGCCTTGGATAGGTCCTTGTACCTAAGATTTTAAAATCTGGGACTAGAATCCCCCAGGTCAGTGAAGGGAAGAATGGTTTTCTAGATTGAATGGAGTTGGCTTCCTCAGCTTAGTGTCTTCCGAGGACCCGGTGTTCCCTGCTGATCCCAACTTCCTGTGCTCTGGGTGAGGCACCAAGCAACATGACCTCAAACCAACTTCAAGTACTTGGCGACTTGACAGCAGGTGACTTTGTAAATAGGTATGGGGCCATCTGTTGCCCATGCCATATATGGATTTGCTTTGAGATTCTGGATTCTCGGGTCCAACTGGTATGGTCTTAGATGAGTCTAGCTATTTTATTAAAACTTGAAGTTATTCTAGACTCCTGTAGGAATGTCAGGAATGTATGGCCATCATGAGAACCTCAAATACCAGACGACCAATTTCAGACACTGCGTGGTACTAGAAAGCTAGGCCTGGGTCTATAAAGCTTAGGCTCAGCCTTGGTGGGTTTTCCTCCAGGTTCAGTGAAAAGGGCTGGTCAGGTCTGGTCACAGGCTACCCTAGCAGCAGGACTGCTGAAGTCTGTCCTTAATACCTTGGAGCAGTGAGGGACTGCTGCCCCATTCTGGTGTTCCTGCGGGTATTAGAAGCTCATGGGTTGTGGGGTGGTGAGGAGAGATGAAATCTGTGCTGGGAAGAGTTCTCTGGACTAACAGTGACGCTTTCCCTGCCCTTACAAGGCTGAGGTGGCATGGCTCAGTTCCAGTCTACCTGCTGTGGGTTGAGTTCCCTGGCAAGCAGACTCGGATAGAGGTCAACATGCATAAGGTTTACTGGGGCATGTTCTTGGGACTAATGCCTATTGAAGAAAAGGGATGTAGGATTCGACATGGAGGCTGACTTGAGATGTGGTCTCAACTGAAGCCTTGGCCACCTTGCTGGGGTGCTCTGAAAGTAGAACACCCATCTTCAGAGCTGCCCCAACTTGGGGCAAAAGGATTAGGCATTGCTAATACCATGTGGATCCTTCTATAATTGTGGGTGCAGTGGCTCTCCTCTAAGGCAGTTCCCAAGGGGGACTGATACTAGAGCTTTGTACTGGTGGCTAGGTTAAGCCCCACTCCTGAGGAAGGATCTAGAAGCCTATCAGTGTCCAATATGCTTCCTAGTCTACCCCATAGTAGAATGTGAAGACCTTGAAGAATCTGTCTGGGACATCACAGAATGACTGTAATGGGGCTCTTCCGATGCCGTCTTGCCTTTTCCCAACATCTTCATCCCCATTCACCTCTTCCCTGGGGCGCTGTGCTCTGCCATGCTTAGACTGGGGAGTGGCCGATTGGTAGTGTGCTTATCTTTGTAAATGGCACATTCCTACTGCTTCTAGTTAAGCACTTCTGAGACTCAGCCACATTGCTGCTACATAAGTCTAGGCAACCACTTATGGCACACTCTGCCATTTGGTGCAGATACTTGTGCTTGTCTGGCTATGCTGTGAAGAGCTGAGATCCTTTAAATGTCTCCTATGGGCCAGGCACAGTGCTTACACCTATAATCCTGGCACATTGGATGGCCGAGGTGGGACGACTGCTTGAGCCCAGGAGCTCAAGACCTGGGCAAAAGGTGAAACCCTGTCTCTACCAAGAAATACAAAAATTAGCCAGGTGTGGTAGCATGCATCTGTAGTCCGAGCTACTTGGAGGGCTAAGGTGGATCACCTAAGTCCAGGGAGGTCGAGGCAGCAGTGATCTGCGTTCATGCCATGGCACGCCAGCTTGGGTGACAGAGACCCTGTCTCAACCTCTTAGGTACTTATGAGGTAGAGGTGTCTGCTTCTCCATGGAATCACCGGGGCAGAGCCATACTCAAGGTCACTAAGCACAACTCCAAGCTGAAGGCATTTGTATTCCTTCCACACCTCCACTAGAACATAGACTTCCTAACTTGATAGGGTAAATGATTACCACACCTGTAGTTCTGACTGGTAGAACAACATGTACTTCACTTGTAAGTCACTTGTCTTTCTCTTTTCTGAACTACCTGTTGATACACTTAATATTACTGGAATTTTAATCTCACTTTGTAGGTATTCCCTATATCTTCTAGATACTGCCTGCCTTCTGTGTTATCTGACAGATCTTCCCATCAAATTCTGATATGACCAGAAGGGAACAAAGCTAAACCCTTGTTCTATCTTTTCATTCCCTTGTCATGACTTTAGTGTTGAAGGATTTCTTAACCTCAGGGTCAAACTAATAGCCTGAACTTCCTCATATGGAAACTTCAAACACATACAAAAGTAGAACATTCTAGCTTCTGAAATCCTAACTCTTAGGAGCAAAAGCTAGCTTACAAACTTCTATATGAACATCATGTGGTTTTTATTCCCTATGGGAGAAAAAGTCAGATTCTGTTTAAACCAGAGCCTTTTGTACAGAATCTGTAGCAGTTTTTTCCATCGGGGAGAACTAGAATGTCTCTAACCCATAAATCTGGGTTTAGAAGCCACACCCAAAGGAAAACAAGGGTGAGAAAAGGCTCTGTAAATTCTGGGAACCCTGGAGTGGCCATTGTCTTGAAGTCCCTTGGGATTAACTGGCTGAAGACTCTTCTGTAATTCCCAGCTTGTTCTTGTGCTCCAGCCCTCATCAGTAGCCCTCACCAGACAAGGTCAGGACTAGGCCAGTGGCAGGACTCCATAGCTTGATAGCTAGCAATCAGATACAGACAAAGGGAATTGAAGCTATTGGAACTTTGATCCTTTTCAAAGCACCTGTAGGCTTCTATGACTTGGATCTAAGGACAAAGAAGAGACTGGCTACCAGCCTTTTGAGCTCTGACTCCCCCATCTGGGAAGTCCAGCCTAGGCTGAAAATGTGGGCTCCTGTGGGGCCAGGCAGAGGTGTGCTATGGGATCCAAAGGCCTTGGGAGGGCAGGGCCTCCCGCATGTTGGAGTGCCATGGCTTGCTTTCACCTAGCTGGGTAGGCTTGGGCTTACGCCTTATTTTCTCACTTTTCATTTAACTTGACAGTCCTTAAACCAGATACTATCTTGAATTGTAAACAGATTCTTGATGCCAGCAAGTTCCGGGTAAAATAATGGAACCATGTCAAATGACACAGGGCTTCCAGCTCTGCCCTCAGATCAGTGGTGACTGAGGTACCTTCTCAGCTTCAGCTTAGCTGGTGGGAGGGCTGCCTTTTCTGCTTGGCCGGTCAGGAGTTTCTGTAGGCATCCTATTTGCCTCAACTGTGGTTCTAACTTGCTCTAGAACTTGCAGGTATTAGGATGGAAAGATCCTCTATTAGCTTCTGACTATAACACCCCAAATGCTCCAGCTGAACACTGGCCCTCTCATCTTGTTGCTGACTGTGAGACCCGTATCCAGTGTCTTACAGATGTTGCCAGAGTTTGCCAGAATCTGACGCATTTCAAATAGGTCACAGAAACACGTACTTAGCCAATCTAAAATGTCTTTGGGCTATGTTTTTTGAGCTTGAAGAACTTATTTAGGCATCTTAGGCCTGTGCAAGAGTTAGATTTCTAGGAGATAATTCAACATGGTATAGGACTTAGATGCACTCCATCTGCAGTGAAGAACACATAGATCTGACTCTTCAAAAAGCTTACTGTTGGAGACTATACAGTGTCCAAAGAGCTAACAAATCAGGTCTCGTATAGTAAAAACAGGCTTATGTCCTATCTTATTCTTTAATCAATTTCTATGAATGCAGTAGGCTATAAACCTCTAGTCTACAGAGCGACCAGAAAGAAGGGTAAAAAGCTCAGTCTTCAAGCCACCCAGGCCATAAGTATCAAGACAAAATATCAAGCCCCGGGAATGTTTGGTTTTCTTCTAGATGTACCTAGTGATTGAAAGCGAATATGTTATAGCTCCCACCTCTTGACCAGCACTGCCAGCTCAAGTGAGCTAATCTTGTAAGTAATAAGCCTTTGAAATGAGCACATAAACTTAAGATACAGTTCCAGTGAGGAAGGCTGCAGGGGCTGTGATGTGGTGGTACCTCTGCTGCTTGTGTGCTTGTTCATATGCAGTCATCCATAACCCGTTTAGTGACTGAATCCTTCCTTCACTTTGGAAGTGCTTGAGGAGCAGCTTAGAGGAGTCACCAGAGACCACTTGAAAAGCAAATGAAGGCCACCGAATCGAGTAAGTGTGATGTCTGGGCATGCAACTCCTTCCAGCCTGAATTAGCTTTTGTCATTTTTTTTCTCATCAGTTAAAATCAAAGGCAGACTGTCTAGATTTGCATTTGAAGATATGACTATACAACATCCTGCCTGCCTGAGTTTGGGTGAGATCTTGTACTACTTTCATTTAGAGAAAGTGAAAATTAGATAATATAAATTTAATGAAATACACTGCTATCATAGAACAGGCTGGGAGCTTTATAGGTCTTTCCCTGCCTCTTAAAATAGCGGTCAGCAAGCCTTGACTACAAAGAGCCAGATAGTTACTATCTTAGGTACTGTGAACAAGAGACAAAATTGGAGCTAATATAGAAGAACTTATGGGAACTTCAAGACTTCCACTGACAAAATCTAAGACGTAACTGAACACAACTTGCCTTACAGGTCTAATAAAGAAAAACAGAACTAGCTGAGATACCTACTTGAGTTCAGTTAGTGTTCTTCAATATCAATTGCAAATGTTCATCTGTTGGCAATTCATATTGTGTCCAAAGACCTAAAAATGAGGTCTCATTTGTAGTCAAATGCTCATCTACAAGAATTCATGTATCTTTGAAAGTCTCTTCAGGCAGAAAGGTGCTACCAAACACTAACTTAGTAGACCAGTATTATAAGATCATACACTATTTTTTATTTAATGTTAGCAACAAAATCATTTAGCTAAAATTATCCCTTAGGAGAGTTCAGGAGTATTACTGATAAGAGGGCAGTCAGGACAGGGATAGAATAGAAACAAGGGACACATGTACTGTGAAGGATCCAAATGGACTGACATAACCTGAGTACACTGCACAGCCCCCAAATAAGACAATGAGTGTTGGCAAAGATACAGGGTAATTGACACCCCTATGCTACTGGGAGGCTATAAAATGGTACAGTTGCTGTTAAACAGGCTGAAGTTCTCTAAACAGAACTGCTATACATAGAAAGCATCTGGGTATCTGACCATCAGGGTGAGGCCTTAAATAGCTCTTCTACCCCAAAGAGTAGCAAAACCATAACCACCCTGGGCCATGGAACATCTGTTGGGTTGCTAGAATCTAAAAGACCAGTCTAGATATAACGGGACACTCTGGTCTTTCACCTAGCCTTGCTAGTGTTAAGGTATTTGGGAAGTCTCAGACGCCGCTACTTCCAATCTTCCAGGCTGGTCCAGTCACTGACTTAGAGTTCAAAAGCCAATCTAACTTCTTTTATCTCAGGTATGAGGATGCTAGGAATACCTCTGTTGGGAGTAGTGATGGCAGCTGTATAACTAAAATCTTACAAGAAGCACAAGTAAAGCTAAAATGCAGACAGGGACAATGTCAGGTCATATAGTAATTGTGGTAGATCACCCTCCTTAGTGACCATGCTACCTTCCTCTACTGATGGAAGACTTATTTTCCAGATTTATCTTCCTACATTCTTATAGCTAAGATCAGATGCAATTAGATTCTACCAACTAGATGCACTTGAAGCTACCATCTAATGGCAAGCCAGGAATGGGGATGGTCTCTTGTTTGCAGAGGGGTTCTACCATCCAGCACTAGCTTTGGAGTCAAGGAAGTTGTGGTAATGCCTCCCTGCTTCTCCATATTCTAAGTCATGAAAAAGGTATCGGTTCCTCTGGTGGGCAAGACCTATGGTGCTACTCTGGCAATCATTCTTGGAAGCCAGATAAACTTATAATTGCATCTTCTGCTTAAGAGATCTAGGTCTCAGGATCTAGAGAGCCTAAGTCTTAAGGTCAGGTTAAGAATATATAGCTATTTAAACAAATAAATGTCAGACTTCTTGAAGGTCACTCTAGTAGCAGAAAAAGCCATTGTAGGGATCAACACAAAAAGCCAGTTAACCAGAAATGGTGATTAACAATGGAGACTAGACTCTACATGAGTTGAAGACTGGTTGAAATGATAGGACTTGGTAACCAGGTCATGGAGAAAAGGAACAAATAAGCCTAAGTATCTGGCAGTCACAACTAAGTACACAAATGCATTGTTATGAGTTAGAACATTAGAAGAATCTCAGTTGGGATTCATGGGAAAAATAACTCGGTCTTGGTTAAGCTTGGTCTGCACTGCCAATGATATAAACATCAAACGGGTAATTAGGAGAATGAACTCGGAGCTCCCAAGAACAAGACCAGTGCCAGGAAAATAGAATCCACTGGCCAGCAAAGAGATAGCTATCGAATAACTCCAATAATTGCCTGTATGACAATGCAGCACCCTGGAGTGCCCTCACACTTAATGGCTGGGCAGAAACGAGCAAAGGGGACTAAGAAGCAAGAGACTGCGGTGATGAAGCAATCGAAGGAGAGCTTCAAGAGTTGAGCCTTGAAGGGCTGAGTAAGGTGAACATAGAATGGAAGCATCTGTCCCATTTTCAGGAACCAAATAACTAGTAACTTGATGTCCTTAGCTGTTAATAGTAAAAGCAAGCTTGATTATGTAAAGTCATGAATATGGAGTATAGATAACTTATTAACTCTTTAAGTTCAGGGGTACATGTGCAGGTTTGTTATATAAGTAAACTTGGGTCATGGGGGTTTATACAGATTTTGTCACCCAGCTATTAAGCCTACTACCCATTATTTTTTTCCTGATCTTCCATCTTCCACCTTCTAATAGGGCCCTACTGTGTGGTGTTCCCCTGCATCCATGTATCCTCATTTAGTTCCCACTTACAAGTGAATGTGCAGTATCTGGTCTTCTGTTTCTCAATTTGAGAAAGACAATGGCCTCCAGCTCATCCATCTTACTGCAAAGGGCATGTTTTTCTGTGGCTGCCTAGTATTCCATGGTGTATATGTGCCACTCTTTATTCAGTGTATCATTGGTCATTTAAGTTGATTTCATTTCTTTGCTATTGTGATGAGTCCTGCAGTGAACATACGTGTGCATGTGTCTTAGGTAGAATGACTTATATGCCTCTGGGTCTATACATGGTAATGGGATTGCTGGGTCAAATGATATTTGTCTTTAGTTCTTTGAGGAATTGCCACACTGTCTTCCACAATGGCTGAACTAATTCACACTCCCAATAGTGTATCAGCATTCTTTTTCTCCACAACCTCTCCAGCATCTCTTATCTTTCTGACTTTTTAATAATAGCTGACTGATACGAGACAGCATCTCATTGTGGTTTTGATTTGCATTTCTCTAATGATCAGTGATGTTGAGCTTTTTCATATGCTCGTTGGCCACATGTATGTCTACTTTTGAAAGGTATGTGTCCATGTCCTTAGCCCAGTTTTTTGAGACAGTCTCGTTCTCGGTGCCCATGCCGGAGTGCAATGGTGTGATTGGCCCACTGCAACCTCTGCCTTCCAAGTTCGTTATTCTCCTGCCTCAGCCTCCTGAGTAGCTGGGATTACAGGTACCCTATCTATAAGGAACTTACGCTTACATGAAGTGTAACCCACCACCATGCCTGGCTAATTGTTTATATTTTTGGTAGAGATGGGTTTCACCATGTTGGCTAGGCTGGTCTCAAACTCCTGACCTCAGGTGATCTATCCACCTCAGCCTCCCAAAGTGCTGGGGTTACAGGTGCAAGCCACCACTCCCAGCCCTTCGCCCCCTTTTTAGTGGGATTTTTTCATGCAAGTGTACATTCCTTATAGATGCTGAATATTAGACTTTTGTCAGATGCATAGTTCACAAATATCTTCTCACATTCTTTTTTTTTTTTTTTTTTTTTTTAATCGAGATGCGGTTTAGCTCTTGTTGCCCAGGATGGAGTGCCATGGCATGATCTCGGCTCACTGCAACCTCCGCCTCCCAGGTTCAAGCAATTCTCCTGCCTCAGCCTCCTGAGTAGCTGGGATTATAGGCGTGCACCACCATATGCGGCTATTTTTTTATTTTTAGCAGAGACGGGGTTTCTCCATGTTAGGCTGATCTCAAACTCCCAACCTCAGGTGATCAGCCTGCCTCGGCCTCCCAAAGTGCTGGGATTACAGGCGTGAGCCACCGCGCCCGGCCTATCTTCTATTCTATGGGTTGTCTGTTTACTCTGGTAATTTTTTGCTATGCAGAAGCTCTTTAGTTAGATTCCACTTACCAGTTTCTGCTTTTATTGCAGTTGCTTTTGGCATCTTTATCATGAGATATTTGCCTATTCCTATGTCCAGAATGGCATTGCCTAGGTCGCCTTCCTGTGTTCTTACAGTTCTGAGTTTCACACTTAAGTCTCTAATCCATGTTGAGTTGACTTTTGTACCTGGTACAAGGAAGGGGTCAAATTGCAGTCTTCTGCATATGGCAAGCCACCAGTTATCCCAGCACCATTGATTGAATACAGAATCCTTTCCCTGTTGGCTGTTTTGTCAGGTTAAAGATCGGATAGTTGTAGGTGTGAAGCCGTATTTCTGGATTCTGTTCTGTTCCGTTGCTGTACGTGTCTTTTATACTAGTATCATGCTGTTGTGGTTACTGTACCCCTGTAATACAGTTTGAAATTGGGTAGTGTGATGCCTCCAGCTTTGTTGTTTAGGATTGCCTTGGCTCTTAAGGCTCTCTTGGTTCCATACAAACTTTAAAATAGTTTTTTCTAGGTCTGGGAAATCTCAATGGTAATCTAATAAGATTAATACTGAATCTATGAACTGCTTTGGGTGATATAGTCATTTTAATATTCTTCTCTCTACGAGCATAGAATATTCTTGAAATCTGACCACTTTGAACAACGTTCTATAGCTTTCCTTGTAGAGATCTCTCACCTCCCTAGTTAGCTGTTTTCCTAGGTATTGTATTCTTTTTGTGGCCATTGTGAATGGTAGTACATGCCTGACTTGGCTCTTGGCTTGACTGTTGGTATATAGGAATGCTTGTGACTTCTGTACATCTTCTGTATGGAGACTTTCAGCTTTATCAGGTTAAGGAGCTTTTGGACTGAGACCATGGTGATTTCTAGATAGAGAATCACGTCTGCAAGCAGGGATAGCTTGCCATTCTCTCCTCCTACTTAGGTGCCCTTTCTTTCCCCTGCCTGATTCTATCCAGGACTTCTAATACTATGTTGATAGGAATAGAGAAGGCATCCTTGCCGCCTTCCAGTTTTCAAGGGCAATGCTTCCAGATCTTGTCCATTGAGTATGATGTTGACCATGGGTTTGTCATAGATGGCTCTTATTCTGAGGTATGTTCTCTCAATACCTAGTGTATCGAGTTTTTAACATGAAAGGATGTCAAATTTTGTTGAAAGCTGATTCTTCTATTGAGATAATGTGGTTTGTTTCTAGTTATGCTTATAGGATCACATTTATGGATTTGTATGTTGAACCAACCTTGCATCCCAGGGACAAAGCCTACGTGATCACAATAGGCAAGCTTTTTGATGTGCTGCTGGGTAGCCCCAAGGCTTCCTTGTTCTTACCCCTTGGCTCCTTGCTAGGCTTGTGGCTGGTTACAGGATCTTTTCTCCTCGATTCTTCTATCCCTTTGTTCCTGTTCCCTCTCTCTAATGAGACTGCTCATTGCCCTTAGCCATACAGTAGCTGGTTTAGTGGCCACATCCCGTGATACTAGGTCAGGCTATAGGCTGGTGACTGGCCCAAGTATGGGCCAAGGGTCCTCAGTCAAGGTATTCACCTCGTTGGGTCTGTTTCTGGACATGTCTCCACTGGTACTGATGTCTACACTGTAGATAAACTGAAACTTTGGTATCTGGAGTCTGGCAGTAAAATCGAGTTTTCCTACTTTCTCTATCTGGGCTGGTGGTGCTGCCCATAGACTAACTTGGAAAGCTTTCCTAGCTTGTGATACAGTAATGGTCTTCCTCCTGACATCTCTCCTGTCTGTAACAACCCTTAGCTGCATCTACTTAAGGGCAATGTCCCTCAACCTTTCTTCTGACCAGAGCCTTTGGGCAGGAACCTCTTCTGCCTTCTGATCTCCACTTTACTCTTAGGTAGCATAGTTATCCCTGGGATGTGTTCGGCTCCTCTTTGCTGGGGTCTACTACTATTCATGATTGGAAGGTTGACCTGGGAAACTAGCTGGCTATAGGCCTCCATCATGTTGAATAGTGCTGGGATTTGGCTCTGAGCATGTCTGGTGGGGGCTGGCCATGTGGAAAGCCCAGTACAGTAAGTCTTAAGATGAACTTGAGTCTGTAGTCTATGCTGGGAGTCTCCATCCTGCATACCTATGGTCCTAGGGCTGTAGGTATAATTCATGTTGGGCTCTTATCATACAGTTTATGGCTAGATCTAATTCCATGCTGGGCTTGTTCACAAAGTTTCCAAGGACCTGGTAGGGTTACTTTTTCACCTTTCTCTTAGGAAGTAGTATTCTACCCAGGGGCTGCAGACAGACTCTGGCAGTCTTACTGATCACATTCTGGATCCTTGACCTGATCCTGTCTGAAGCATATCTTCAGAAGCCTTTCCTGATGGATGGCCTGTTACCCCTTCTGCTTGGGGTGGCCATTCCTATCAACCAGACAACAGAATTACAGTGGCAGCTGACATGATAATAGTCAAGGCAGTTTGCTGTGCCCAGGATCTACTGCCCGTTCTCCAGCGAGGTATTCTGATCTGACAATTCTTGTCTTTGGGCATGAAGATTTGATAGATATCTTGCCATACATACAAGGAAATCTGTCTTATGCGTTGTCAGTATTGGGCATGATGCCTGACTCTTTTGCCACATCCACCTGTGTGGCTGGGCTCTTGGCTGAAAATGATCTCTCTGGGCTACTCTAGAGGCTTAGCCCAAAATGAAGGTCTAGGATAGCCCCTGGTCCCACACTACAGCTTAGTGACCCTTCTGTAAATAGGTTAGACTCTCTTCCCTCTCTTCTATCTAGTTTCTTTTCTAATGGTTGTACACAGGTGCCTTGAAAGCCTCTTCAGTCTGCACTGGAGGACTGAAGAACTGCCAGATCTCTTCAGTTAGAGGCCCTGAAGCCAGCTGCAATCATGTAGGTCCCAGGCAGAAAAGTCTGAGTGAGAAATTGGGGGTTGGCATATAAGTAGTTCAAGCTAGTACCTTCTCCAAGGTCATATGTAGAGCCCAGTTCTAGGTCTTTCCAAGACCAGAAAGGACCATCCTTGTGCTGAGGGACGTTGCTTTTCCCATTGCCAGCAGCTATAGCAGAATGTCCTAGATGTCCCTGCTACTCATGCTCTGGACTTGTGTTCTGCCCTACAGGTAGAAAGCCTTTCCTAGCCTAAGACCTGGCCCCTCTCTCCTACCTGGGACCTTATCCCTGGGATTTCCAGAGAAGAGCAATGGCACCTGCAGCCCCTGGCATCAGGAGAGAGCTTATGCTCCGATTCTTGCTTGGTTGAACACAGGATCCCTTTCAGGGAATTTTCTCCTGGGCCCTGAGAAGACTGTTTCTTTGACCTTTCATTAGGGAGTTTTTCTTAGAATCCAGGCTCCATTTAAGTTACTTACAGAATAGACTTACTGTCTATCAGAAATGACTCGGGTTCATGTCTGGCTTCTGTCGTTTTATGCCCAGGAGTCTGACCATTGCCCTGCTGAGAAGGATAGGTATAAACGGAGCTTCCTTTGCCATAGTTCTCCTGGCTGAGTGTGATGGGGGCTCTCTTCCTATTGGGTCATTCTCTTTCTGCACACAAGTTTTCTAGGGCTACCATGAAGTAGCGTAAACTAAGTGCCTTAAACAGAAGTCTGAGTTCAGGAGGTTAGTCTGATGTCAAGGTGTCAGGAGAGCTGCTTCCTCCCAAGAACGTGAAGGCACGTTCTGCATCTCTTACCTAGCTTCGGGTAGCTTGCTGGCTACCTGAGCTTCCTCAGCTTGCCGTATCACTCCATCTGTCCTTACCTTCACATGGCATCCTCCATGTATGTTTGCCCCAATCTCTAAGGAGGATATTCTTCATATTGGACTGGAGCCTACTGTAACGACCTCCTTAAACTGCTTCACCTCTGTAAAGACCTCATCTTCAAATAAGGTAATATTCTAAGGTATGGTGGGTTTGGGGCTTTAATCTGTTTAGAGGGACCTGATTCAACCCAGAACTCTATAATAGTCCTCAACTTGAAGCCCAGGGGTCTGCTAAATCTAACTGCAACCTAGAGTTGAACTTATAAGTACAGCAATAAATGTTAGGCCTCTTGTTTGGGGACTACCATGTTAGGGCAGTGGGCTCAGGTGAGTTAACCATCCAGTCTTTTCTAACTCTGGTCCATGGTGGTTATTCTGTAACTCATATTTGGCTTGACTTTCCTAGGTCAGGTGGCAAGTAACCCTAGAAAGGGGTGTGGGGCATGTCCAAGGGCATCCTCCACAGAGCTAGGATCTGCTTGGCTACAGAGTCCCTGAGGCCTGAGCAGGTCTCAGAGGTTCTCACAGAAGGTGGCTCAGACATCCCAGTACTGTCTGGATGCAGCCTGGGTTGGAGTTTAGGAGATACTAAGAAACCACTAAGCGATGGAGGCTGGTTCCTGCCAGGCTTCTCGGAGAGGTTAAAAACTTCATGGGGCTAGATAGAACTGAACTGCTTCCCTGTCATTCTCATCCCTCGACTGAGGCAGGACTGTAGGATGTATCAAGATGAGGGGTGGCATTGGGATTCTGGCAGATTGGGGTCACTATGACTGAAAAACTTTGGGATCTTCCTCTAAGCCTCTCTTTCCCAGGGGCCTAGAGCTGGAATTAGCCCTTGGGGAGGGGATTTAAAGGAAAAACCAGGAGTCTGACTTGTCCCAAGCCAGATATGTATTATACAAACATCTCGGGTAGGATCTAGAACTCTGCTAGGAATGAGACTTTCACCCCTCCCTTAGGGGCACCTTAGCAACTAGGTAATTAAACGAGCGTAATTCTAGATACCTTCGATAATCTTGGGCTAGATCTGTCGGCCTCATCAGGGTAGCTCTCAGACTAAGCAGCATGAAGGAGGAGCTAACTTCACCCAGCTGAAGTCATGGTTTTGGGGAGTTTCTTTCCCATTGCCCGGATAAGAAAGGCTGGTTTCAGAAGATGAGCTGTTTTTCAGAGCTTCTATTTAAACATTGACCCTGCTGCTGAGAACAGGTATGAAATTCAACGGATCATACAGTGACGCGAGGCAGGGCATGCAGCTTGCAGTGGCTGGTTGTAAAGACAGCGCCAGAAAGTGTCACATGACCCTGACATCTTTTCTCTTGGTTCACTGCTTCTCCTCCCCTTTTGTCAAAAAGGCTTCCTGAGGATCTGCCTTTGTGTGGTGTGGTGTCACTGCCTCTCTTCTGGAAGATAGAAATCCTAAATGGCATTTTTTTCTTTAAGTTCTTCTCTGATCCTGGGGCCCGTCCCATCAGACTTTCTCCCTCCTGGTCTGCATATGAAGCTTTTTTTTCCAAAAGGAACCAGCTGGTTCTGGGAGAAGGCCCTGATCATAGTAAGATGATGAACAGCAACTAGTTTCTTTTAGAAAGTGAGTAGATACCAGCTTTAGAACAAGTGGAGAGGATTTTATAAGATACTGGGTGCTAGAAGTAGATCTTGTGGTCAGGATGAGGACAGTCAGCCTGGGGAACGTGCTGACCCAACAAGTAAGGTGACTATGGCTGAGCTGAGCTAAGCAGAGCTGAGCTGAGGCAAGGTCAAATACTTGGAAGGCAAACTGTAGGATCTGGGATGGGCAGCTCAAGGCCAGACCAAACTAAGAAAATACTAAAAACCCTCAGCATACCTGGGGCCACTTAAACACAGAAACTGAAGAAATGAAGACATGTTGCCCAGGAGCAAACCACTTATTTTCCAGTTGTATGAAGCTTTCCTGTGACTGCTTACAATATTTAAGGATAATCTTCCAGTGATATTGACTACTATACCAAAAACATAACGACTTTTTTTTAATATTAGAAACATCTTTGTCATGAATACATAAATCGCCCCTCTTTTTTTGAGACAGTCTTATTCTGTTACCTATGCTGGGGTGCAGTGGCATAATCACGGCTCACTGCAGTCTTGACCTCCTAATGATCCTCCCACCTCAGCCTCCTGAGCAGCTGGGACTACACGTGCACACCACCGCACTTGGCTAAATTCTTGTAGTTTTTGCAGAGGCGGGGTTTTGCCGTGTTGCCCAGGCTGGCCTCACTCCTGGACTGGAGTGACTCATCTGCTTTAGTCTCCCATGCTTGCCGGGATTGTAGACATGAGCCACTGAGCCCGGCCAGATTGTCTTCTAACTTCAAGAATATATTGGTTACAAGCTCTTTAACAGGCATGTGCTACAATGAAAGAACAGAAGGTGGAAAATGCGCCAGACCTAGTTCTAAACTTAGTTCATATAAAACTAGGATGGTGCTGTGGCAGATACCTGCATGTATGCTGACCATGTTAATCCGAGTTTCCGATGATACATTGGCAGATCATATTGGTGTTGCTTTCCATGAAGGGATAAGCATGCTTATAAACATTTTCCCATCTCTTACCTGTTTTATTGAGTGAATAGAAGAATTGCCTAAAAAGCTGGCCATGGGCCTCCCTCGACTGAAAATTCCTAGGATTCAGTTGAAGACCAAAACTTTTCTCCAGACTTCAGACCTCACAGAATTTCCCTGAGCAGCTTTGTGACAGTTCTATGTCACAAATCATTGTGTGGTTTGACTCCTCATGTAGTCAGAGTTTTACAACCACTACTGCAACTCTAGAACATTTATCTCCAAATAAACTCCATGCCTGTTAATGGTCACTCTCCATCTCTGCACCCCCCATCTTCTCTCCCCTGTAGCCATGAGTCTATTACTCTGACAGAACGTCTTTCCCTTCCACTGGGATCTCATTCTCCTGGAGTGACTAGCCTCAGCTGGCAACTGTGGTACTTGGGCATCCTTGCCGTTTAGGCCTTGGTTTTTTGCTTTTCTCTAGGCTGTTTTTCTGCAGGGCTGTTTCCTCTGCTGTAAGGCCTGCTCTTAACTCCCCTCTACCTGAGGCCTCCATTACCAACAACTGAGATGAACATGGTAGCTGTGGCCATGGATGCTGAGACTGGCTATGTTCTTGTTCTGAGTGTGGGAACTGACCCTTCTTCAGGAAAATCCTTAACCTGATAAGGCTGGTCTCCTTTACACCTTTGACCATGGGATCTTTTTTTCCTCGGAGTCTTAAGACTTTATTTTCCTGCCTGTACATAAAGAATGGACCTCTGGCATTCGTTAGGAAAAGTTGTTGCATACCATACCTGGATCTGCCATTTCTGGCTGGCAGGGAAAATACAAATAAACCTTTATCCCTCACTTCCGTGGTCTTCTCCTGCCCCTGCTTGACTGGGTCTTGTCTGTTCTGTCCCTTTCAATTCATGTAATACAAGGATATCCTTGGGCTCTTGCCTCTGTGGAGTTGAGCTCACAGGTCTAGTGGGGACCACTGGAGTATAGTGGCCTGCAGCTTAGTGATGACCCGCCCTGTGATCTGGTTGACTTTGATCTCCATTCTCTAAGCTGCTGCTTGGCTCTAGTTTCCTGGGCTCATGAAACCAGGGACCCATAGAAATAGTATCTGTCTCTGGTAGAATTTGGGGCCTGCCAAGTAGAATCCACGTAGCCCGTGGCCTGGCTTTTTATAGCAGGTGGTCAGGGTGTCTCGGGTTGCATGGGAAATAAAGGACTTGTGCTTGAAGATGAATGCTGCCGACTGTTCATAATGCCTGGTCACTTGTTACAGAGGCATTGAAGAATTGCCTAGTAGGGGTGGGTCAGATTTAGGCTGTTTCATTATAGACTTCACGATGTGGAAACTGCAAAGCACCCTTGGGGTTCAGAGGATAGTTCAGATCAGGCTATATCTAGGAAGAAGGGACAAACTAAGGCTCCTGCTTTGGTTCCCCCTAGAAACAGGGTGTAAAAGCTGCTGGGAGAGAACTGGCATTGGCCCTCAATGGGGACATACTAACCAAGGAAACCAAACCAGGAGGCTCACCTTCAAGTGAGCCTTCGGGGCATTTGAGCTTCTGCAGCAGAGTCCAGGTTGTGGCCAAGGACGGGGCTTCTTGAGCCTTTATCTCATAGGGATCTAATGTACAGATACATAGATGTCAGGTGGCCTGTCTGGGGCCACCTTAGTCCTAAATCATGGGATTCCTATTCCTGGATGCCTAAGCTTGAGCATTAGGTCTGCTGGTCCGCCTGGTCAAATTCAACTTGGATTGACCAAGACACATGGGAGTGAACACTTATCCCCTACATGCTGGTTCAGGTGTGATGATACATAATACATAGATGTTCCTTAGATCTATGTCTTGGCTTATCTGTCCTGGAAGTACTGCTCCATACCTGCATGGCATTATGGGTACATGGCCACAGTGGCTCCTAAAAGGCTTCTCTTCAGACTTGGTCCTGGATAGACAACACATATCTTAGGTTCTTGTCCCTCTAGCTTCTCCTAAAACCACCTTCTTCAGCTTCTGGTCCTTATGCCCTTGGGTTAAGATAGCTCTGTCTCTTCTTGTCACTTCTCATGTGGCTCCCTCTGAATTCCCACAGACACTGGAATCTGCCACAATAATCAATGGAGAAGAACGGCCTCTGGTTAAATTGACCCAAAGATGGGTAGAAGACCAAGGATTTTTTTAAGGGGGGATTCCTTCTGTGACCTATAATGCTGAAGAAAGGTAGAACTAAATGAAAATGTGTTCACAGAAAAGCATGGGATGTAGTTGCAGGCATACACAGGAATATGCTTGGTCAAGGTGTCCGTGCTGAGAATAGCACCGTTTGGCCAGCGGAATCTGCACAGATGCCAAGGCAAGGGGCCTGGGAATCTTAGAGTAAAACAAGTCCATAGCTTAGCCTTATTTGTTAGTAACTTCATGATTCTGAAACCTGAAAATCTCCCAAAATGGTAGCTTTTAAATTTCTGCAACCTACAGTAGAGATGGTTGAATCAATGATGCTGTGTGGGTTTTTTTTTTTCTTTTAATTGGACAGTTTTGCTCTTGTTGCCCAGGCTGGAGTGCAATGGCACAATCTCAGCTCATTGCAACTTCCACCTCCTGGGTTCAAGCGATTCTCTTGCCTCAGCCTCCCTAGTAGCTGGGATTACAGGCACATGCCACCATGCCCACCTAACTTTTTTTTAATTTTTAGTAGAGATGGGGTTTTACCATGTTGGCCAGGCTGGTCTTGAACTCCTGACCTCAGGTTATCCACCTGCCCCAGCCTCCCAAAGTGCTGGGAATACAGGTGTGAGCCACTGTACCTGGCCCAATGATGCTGTTAATTTGTGGTATGCTAACATCCTTGAACTACAGGTGAATGCTTCTACTTATTCCATCTCCCTGCTGTCATCCCCACTAACCCCAGTCACCCCCAATAAAATGTACAAGGTCTATTCTCTTACACTGTGGGTGTCATATGCATACATTAGCTACATACCATTTCTGTCCTGCCTGGTCACACCTGACACCACCTATGTAGACACCTGGTCTACTGCATGTGGTGCTCTATTCCATGCTGCCACCACGCCATTTCCTGCTGCTCTTCCAGGAACAGAAACCCAATTACCCCCACCTCCATCACTACAAACAACACTGAGAACAGCTGTATATACATACCCTTATTTACCTCTAGGACAAATTTTTTTACTCCTCAGAATAGAACTGCTTAACTTAAGGGATACCAGACAGTTCTCCAGAATGGCTGCTGTGGTACCTGTTCCAAAGATGATGCATGAGTATTCCTGTACCCTGACTCCTCCATGTAACCTAGCTGTCTAGTGCTTGGTAGCTTAATGGGCGTGAAGGGCTCTTACTGTGTTGCTTGCATTTGACTTTGAACACTTGCTGATGACAGCAATTTGAGTATCCCTCGCTTTCTTCTGGGATTCCCATCTGTCTCATTTTAAAGGAATTCTTTTCAGAGAATTCCTTATTGGCTTTCAGATATCATACCTTATTCTGCCTGAGCTTTATTCACAGTATCTTCCATTGAACAGAAGCTTCATTTTGATGCCGCTCAAGTCTTTGCTTACGGCTTGTGCTGTTAGGGTCTGATAAAGCTGCTTCCTATCTGCAGGTCACATCATCTATATTCACTATTAGGTGTTTAGACCCTTCATTTTACAGAAATAACTATGGCTAAGAAGCTTTCCTGAAAAGATTAGGAACATACAATGCTACGGTATCCAGATATATTTTTCTTCTAGAGAATCTGGCTTCCCTGTACAAGTTTGTTCTTGCCACTGATTCACGGTAGCCCTTTCATCATAGTAATGCCTGTGTACACTTAGGCCTTGCTGCTTTGGTCCATTTGCCCTCGTGCAAATACCACAATAGCTCTAGCATGGCTCTAAACTGTCAGTCCCCTTCATTCATACTGTGGTTGGCTTCACTACTTATGGGTTGTCTTCCTCACATGAATTTCAGAATAAAGTTGTGAGCTTGAGCATAGAAACAAAACTAAGCAAGGATTTTGGAACTATTTTAAATTTATAAACTTCTCCAGGAGGAATAAAGTCTTATTCCATATTCTAGGAACTGATTTTATTTGGATTGTCCTATTGGAACCTTTTCTAAGTAAATTCCTAGGAGCCATATAGGTAAGAACACTCCCTTTTACTGACTTGCTAAGTCTACTAGATCCTGAATGCGTGGACACTTAGATTTTTTGGCAAGTGCCTTTTCCTTCTTCACATATCAATGTAGTAAGACAGTTGGGTAGATTTTTCTGAAGTCCTAAGATAAAACCTACTCGAACATAACATGATAAATTCCTAAATACACTTCCAGACTCAGCTCACTTCTAACTCAGTTTTTTATATTTTTTATATCCATGTGTGTAAGTAAAATGGTCCTAAGATGCTATTTCTGGCTGGGAGTTCTGACTCTCTGTAGTGGTGAAAGAATCATTCTGCCACAAAGCACTCTGCAAGTTCTACCTTCTGGGATGACTGGGACGGAACCAAGACTGGAAAGAATTTCTTCCAGCTCCTCATACAAGCCCAGGATGGACTTCTCCTTCATGGTGGTCTTCCTGTCAGCAGAGCTGATGTGACCAAGTCAGGCTGACTCCCGAGCACTTCCTTCCCAGCCCCCCAACACGACTCCACCTCAGGAGTTGTCCAGCAAATGTCTCCGGAATTATCTCCAGAGGCGTCTCTTGTGTTCAGACATGGCAAGGGTCTGAACTTGCGGGACCATTGGAGAGCTTAGTGCCTACTATATCTCTGGCTTTAGTCAAATAAGAAAGTATGCTTTTCTAGATTCTTCTGTATTTACAACTTTTTTAGTAGCTTTGTTATAGAAGCAGTACGTTGCTACTACATAAAGTAGACATGCAAAAACATGTTCCTTTCACTAGAGATCACTGCTATAATGGCTTAGAACTTTTCATATACAAAGATATCTGAAATGACATCAAGCTGCAGGTACTCTTGTCACTTACGTCTTTCACATCAGTGAGTGCTCGTTCACATTCTAGACTTTCCCACTGACCTCCAAAGTATCCTTTATGGTTCATTGGGTTCTCAATCCAGTTACATGCCTTATATCTGGTTATATGTAGTCTTGGTCTAGTTCTTTTTGATCTTTGGAACCAGAGAAATAGTCCTGTAGATGTCTCACCTTCTAGACTGGTTTCAGTGCTGCTCAATGTTGTCTAGCTTGTCCCTGTCTTATATCTGAGAGCCTAGGATTAGTATCTTAAATGTTCGACGTAGCCTAGCTGAAAGCCATGAATGTGAATCTGCTGCAGATAATGCCAGTGTTCTGTGTGGCATTGACACTGATGACAGTACTTCTGGATTAGAGTACCAAGAGTCTGATCCCTCACAGTTGAAATCATCTCCACGTGATTAGGAAGAAATTCAAAGTGTTATTCCAGCATTGGACAAATATCCAATGTCCAGCCTCTGGCAAGCTATCTATACAAACTGATGATCCTTGCCTGCATCTAGGGTGCTACGCTTTTCAGAGACAACTCTGGCCCCAGCTACCTTTGCAGAGGTTTTGAGATACCTGCAGAAAGAGGTTCATCCTAGTTCTGGGCACTTAATCACCTTTCCTGCTTCTCCTGAATGAACAGTAGTTAGTTCGTGTAGTGATCCGATAGTAAGTGGATCTGCTCAGACTACGTGTGAGCAGAGGCCTGGTGATAAGGACCTAGTTGATGCCCAGTAGCCTCTCCTAATAGAGCTTCTCAGTGGTTTTTATGCTTAAATTACCACTGAGATTCCCAAGGGTGCTCTCCTAAGGAAGACAGCTGCTTTGGAACAGATGGCTGCTTACAGCTGACTCTGCTAGTCCCCACGTGGAATATCCATGCTGCAGCACTACCACAGGAATGGTAGGCCTGTGCCTCAGATGAATGACCATATGGTTATTGGAGATTTGTGATCATGCCACTGACTTGGGTCAAGCCAACTTTTGAGGGTTTCACAGAATTTCACTCAGATCTGCCGTGGCTCACATCAGGCTGGTGCCCCGATTGTACCTATGAAGCCTCTGTGGCTGGCCCTCATGACTCTGACTTCAGGTCCTGATGCTTTGGGAATGAGGACCTGTGTCACAGAAGCTGCTGGGAAGCAGATGTTCCTAATGGATGACATAGGCTGCAAAGCTCTGAGCTTTGCCTTGACAGTGACTTAGCCCTGTGTCAAAGAGGAGGAACTTGCTCTTTGATCTCTGTACAAGGCTATCCCTGAATGTTGCTGGCCCCCAAATGTCTTCCTGTGCTGCTGTCTCTAGTACTTGGTGATGGGTAGAACCTACCATGTATGGGAGACCACTGTTGGCATCCCTGCCTGGCTTCTGGGGGCTGTTCCCCAGGAGCTGTCTTCACCAATCCTTCAGTGTGGTAGTGGTGCTGTTTCTTATAAAAGTCCAGTGTGTAGTGGTTGGGCCAAGAGAATAAGGACATTACTGTCGGTGATCTTCATGACCATCTACATGTCTTCTCTATTTCCCAGTCCCTATGCATCTGGTCGCGTGACTGGTCTCCCCAACATCATGTAAGTAAAGGCAATGTTGCTTTTGGCTTGAGGAATCAGAGTAGCTGTGCCTTCCCCAGGCTCCTGCCACACAGAAGTGACCTTGCCTGGAGGTTCGCCCCCTATTTTAGGCAGTGCAGCTGAAGATGGAACATTCCTAGGCCTACACTAGAAGAGGCTTGCACATACCACTTTACCCCCTTGATGTGAACAAAAGAAACCTTTGTCACGCTGCCTCGATCTGAATCTGTTATGATGGCACTGCTCAGCATTACCTGGACTGACTCTTGTCCTTATGGACTGGAAAGTCATCCCCTTACCAACTTCTTCACTGCCCATCTCTCTGCCTCAGCTGTGATAGGGAATCATTGCTGTTCCTGTGATCCTAGTTGCTCCCTGTAGCTGTGACTTTGGGGTCCTTCTGTGCTTGAGGGTGGAATGCTCCAGTGAGACATGTCTCCTTTATCAGATCCCTCCCATCCACGCGAGATCTCTGATGCTTAGTTTCTTTCTGGCCTTTGTCTATGTTGGGCCCCGGAGAACTAGCTGTCATATTAACCTTCCTTTATTTTATCTCTGTTCCTAGAAAACACTAGTCTTGTTCTCCTGGGCTCTTCCTTCTAAGCTCTTAGACCACTTCCAGAAAGAGCGTAGACATCTTTATCTACTGTGGTACAAACTAAAGACAGAATACCACTGTCTTTAGCTAACAAATATTACTTTCCCATACTTCTAAAGATGACAAAATGTCATCTTTATCTGCTAAATACCAAAGTTAAACCTTGGGTTAAAAACACTTGAAGGTTCTGCCAGAAGGATGTTGATAGAAAAGCACACTGTTTAAAGACCAACACTCCACTTGATGTTCTGATGTTGCTTCTAGCCTTCATTCAGCACATGGGGCCTTAGCCAGGCACGGCTCTGGTTCTATGGCACACATGTAGATCTAGGGGCTGTTCAGCCAGTCATAGGAGCCCAAACATCGCTCCTGGCCATTTGAGCCGGTGCCTTAGCTCTACCAGAGGTAAAGACCTCCTACCAACTCCTCCTGACCCGCCACTGGCTGGCTGCTGTTCAAGGTTTCTCCCTGCGGCCTGCCCAAAAGCTGGCCTGGAGCCTTCCTGCTTCATGGAGGACCTCTGGAACTCCACTGATAGAGAATGACTGAGGCTGGATAACCAGGCCAACCAGCCCCTGCCTAGAAGGTACCACAGAGTGTGTACTTTGTGCCCCAGGGGCCCTCCTGTGGCCCAGGGCAGAGCAGTCTTTAGAAAAGCAGGAGGCTGTGGTGGATTCCCGGGATTACTGCCTGGAGCCTTGCTATTTGGAGCCCCCAGCAGCCTGGGTGTATAGGTAAGAGGCTGGGGATGCCCTGGGCTTGGATCCTCACCTCATTTTTCCTATACCATGTTCGGAGCCCTGCCCAGGCAGCTTCTCTCGCCTTTCCTTTGAGTCTTCAATCCTTAAAGGGGGAGGGCAGGAAAAGACACAGCTGGTAGCACCTGGAAATCCCCCTTTATGCCCTGGCTTGCCACCCGGCTCAGCATGTATGTGTATGGAGGCTTGTCTTTGGGGGTCATCATCCTGGTCCCCCTGGCCTGTTCTGTCTTCTCCCAGGTAGGACTTCCTGATATCCCCTAATTTGGGGTTATCTGCATGGCGCCATGGCCAGCAACATGGAGGAAGGTGTTTGTGGGTCTTCCCCTGTGTGTTCTAGGTCTCCTAGTGACTGCTCTCCCTAATCTTGACAGGCTGCTACTTCACTTAGACTCTAACCTCTCCTTTTGCTCATGTCAGTGTTCATCAGGACTGAGCTGGACGTTCCTTTTACTGGTTTTGGATGTCTAGGGACTAAACTGGCCTTGGACTCCTGGGGTATGGGGCCATTGTGGCCAGATGAGACACTTCAGTGTGTTCTCTGGGGTCTTTCCCAGATGGGGGAAATGTGGGTGAGACCCTGCACTTGTCATGGATTTGTCATGGTCTTACTCCTGGCTACCTATATGCAAACTCTCTTCCTCTTTTTGACATCATTTACCATCCTGAACTTTGGGTCAGAATGTAGGTGAGCACTTTCGCCCCCCTAATGGAGGCAGTTGCGTGAGTGTAGCAGGGAAGGATTAATCCTTAAGCAGGGAAGCATCTCTAGCCAGTGGCCCACCAGCCTTTCTGGCATCCAGCCTGTTTTGCCCCATATGCTGAAGTTCTTACCTCTGGTTGGGGTTGGTTGGGGTACAGTGGTGACCAGGGGAAACAAGCTGAGTTGATGGGAGTCCCCATCCTCAGGGACTATATGGGCATGCTTAACACTACGTATATAGTGATGCTATAGAAGTTGCCCATAGGACTCCTATTACTCTGAGGCAGCAGATCACCTAAGTATAGAGGTTCTTAGACTAAGTCAAGGCATAGCACTATCAGATGCAGAGAGACTAGGAGTGATATTGGAGAAAGAGTTTATTTCATTATTTCCCAACTTACAAGACTCATCAGAAAAGTTTAAGCGCTCAAGTCCTTCTCCTTGAGTCTCTTTGGAGAAACTACGATGTTCTGCAGCAACTCCAGGGGCCTGGAAGGATTTGGAAGCCAAGGTCCACTTGCTGGCACTTGTCCTGGGTTGCTCCAGACCTTGGGACTCCTCTTTGAGATCCAATGTCTGCTTTCACAGGCCTCAAGTTATGCCCATATAAAACATTCCTGTCTTGTGTCTAGACTGTCATTCCTATCAAGAAATAAGGCTGAAGTTCCCTATGTCTACAGGGACAAAGCAAGTTACAGCCTTGCTGGGAGCACTGGCTCTCTTGAGTGGCATAAATCTTTCCTGTGACACTGAGTCAGCGGGTTCTGGGGCCCTAGCAGCTAGTTTTCCAACTGGACTACCTAGGGAGGACTAGGGCTAGATCAAAAGGGGGTTGAGTATTGGCTGGACTTAGCCAGGAATCTGAACATGGTACCGGGGAGAACAAACATCCTGCCTGTGGTGTCCTTGGGCCCCTTGAGTCTGGTACCTTCTCTTTACCACCTCAAAGGGGAGTGACCTTGGGGATATAAGAACGAACAGAGGCTGTGGGGATGGGGTTGCTGAATAGGGCTATATCCAGGTGGAAGCTGCTTTGTATACAGCCTTCTAGACTAATATCCCAGGAAACAAGCATGAGAAGCCTAGAGGGTTCTGGGAAGATGTTGACTTCTGGAGCCTTCCTTGTCCTAGCCCTAGGATGTGCTAAGGTAGAAACAGTGACCCAGGCAGAGGGCCTCAGCTGGGTGTGGGTGATGAGCAGGAGGCAGGGTGCTAAGACACCATGGATCTCACGGGATCTGACTGGGTCCAGGCAGCATTTCTGGGGATGATGGAATCTGTTTAGACAGCAGAAATTGGGGAAAAGAGGAGAAGGGGAGAAAGAGGCCAGCAAACAGTCAGTGGTTGGCACAGAAGTTGTATGGTCTCTACATGGACCGGAAGTTTAACCTAACACAAAACAGTGCACAACTGTGGCATGGAACTAGCTTCAAAGGGCTTGAACCCAGAGGGTTTTATAGACAAAACTATGGGACAATCGGGCACATCTAGGTTTTCATGTGGCCCTCCCAGCCCTGAGACCTGTTAGCAACAGAAGAGATGGGAATGGGCTCCCAGGGCCAGACTGTCTATGGAGAGAAGTCTTGGGGCATCTCTCCTGGGTGCCATGGCCTCCCCAACTCTACCTCCCCGTGGGGAGATCTGTGTTATTGGAAGCGGTGACTGTTCTCTGATGACATCCTAGTAGCATGGCTCTGGAGCTGGTCCTCTGTCCTGAGCAGAAGGTGACTCTACAGGATGCTGTCGGAGACATCTGACACCTGTTCCTGACCTGACCCCATCTAAGACCAGGCTGAGGTCACAAGTATATACATTCCACAAATACAGGGGTACCTTCTTTTCTCCAACTTGAGCCCCTCAAAAGGATAAGAGGCCCTATGGGGAGAAGAGGTAGCAGGCTATAGGTTAGAGTAGGAAGAACCAATCCCCTGCAACAGCCAGGTCTGAGGGTAAAGGCTGGAATGCTGGGGGGTAGTGCTGCTGTCGTAGGCTATCCCCAGCTTGTGGGCGTTCTTCAGAGCCACGCAAAGACTGCTAGGTGGACTGATGTGGTCTGAGGCACTGGCAGCTATGACATGCCACCCAACGTAGAACTTTCTAGAATCTTTATAAAAGGTGTTGGTGTTTCATGTCAACAGTATATGTTCCTACTTGAACCAGAACTTGTGTTGGACCAAGCTGAAGTTGAAGCCAGCCACTGCTGGGCTGGGATGAGGCCCCCTGATCTGTGTAGACCACAGTGGAGGATGACCCTGACCAGTGGTGGCCCTACAGCTAGGTGTCCTCACCTCAGGACACTGAACTGAACACTTGAACAATAGATTCCCCAATAGTCATTGCTGTGGAGTAGCTGGGAGATCTTCTCAGCAGGCATGAAAATGACACAGGAGAAAACTTAGGGATCTTTCTTGCTTATCTTTCTCTGGGAGAGCTAGCCTTTCCCCCAAGTGGCACCTGATTCTCCCCTTGGAGTCCAGGTCACGTGGGGAACTAGAGACCCACATGACTGAGTCAGCAGAGCTTCACTCAACGCTGAACCTGTGTCCAGGCTGGCCCGTGGGATGGCTGGGGCTCTCTGGCCCTGGGAAGACATGCTGAGAAGACCGAGACAAAGGACCTACAGCTCTTATGTGGGGTCATCCCTATACTACATGGCTTGGTTACTCTTCCTTCTGGGAATCTGCAGTTGCCTCAGACTAAACCTCTTGCTAAAAGACTTCAGCCTCAAGGCTCCTGGTTCATACTCATCAGAATTATCTTCTCACATCTGCCTCAAAGCCTCCTGCATTCTTGGTACAGCTCCTGGATGTCTATTCAGGTTAAAAACTCCCCTATCCACGGTGGCATTTGGGTTTCTGACTGTACCTAGTTAGTAGGTACGGACCTATGTTGGGTACTGTAGCCTATTCTATCAGGGGACCTGAGGGCACTGAGCAGCCCCTTCAGGCTGACCAGGCCAGTAGCTGAGTCCTTCTCTCCACAGAATCCAGAGCTCTACCAGGGGTGACTGTTCGGACCCCTTTTACCTCTGTAGGCTCCACGACTCCTGGAGGAGAGTTGGCAGACTTGAGCCAAAGCCAACATGAAGAACCAGAAACTGTGAATGTGCATGTCTGCTGGAGGCAGGTCAGGGCCAAGACTGCTTATGCTAGCCACTCGCTGCCTGTAACACGTTGTTGGGGGGAGGGGCGGCTGCAGTGGGATGTGCCTGCAGGGCCTAAGGCTGTGATGTAGCCCCAAGGACCCAAAGCCTTCATGCCTTTGCCATGGCTGAATGTTTATGCACAAACCTCTTCTCTTGGGAATGGAAGAAAATGTACTATATACCCCTGCTCCTGGACTAGCCTCTGAGGCCTGTGGCAAGAAGGGGTACAGATGGTCCCAAAGGGTAAAGGGATGAGGGGGGCTGACCACTAGTCTAGACTCCAGGGTGCCATCCTAACAAAGTCACTCTTTGTTCTCAGAAGCCGGCACTGCCCTGGCACCTTGGTAGCTGTAGCCTTGCAGCCCGGGCCTTGCTGTGGAAGCTGGCCTTCTCATGGTAGCTATGGGTTGGCCTGGGGCATTCCCTCGGTGGCTCTGAGGAAGGTACTCTCAAGCATTCACCTTGGAGACTGGATTCCGTCTTTCCCACTTAGTTGTGGTAGAAGAGATCTCAGTGCTTTCATCCTATGTGAACAGGTAAGGGCCAAACCTGGGGAAGTCGGGGTTATGTAAATGAAACTAGCCTTGCTTGCCGCCCTGCCCCCCTGGATCCGAGTCCTTCTGCCTGTGTTTGGGGGAATTCTTTATCCTCTATCTTGATGGGAAGCAGCACTCACTTGCTCTTATAGCAATGGAAATTCCAGTAACCTTTCTCCCAGTCCCTCTTGCAGATAGGGAATAAACACGTGACCCAGCCTCCATGGATCAGACACATCCTTCCCAGACTTGGAATAGAAGGCAATGAGGTGAGGATTCTAGGACTGGATACCTTCCCAACTGACAGTTGCAATAAGACCAAACTTTGGGCAGCTCTGGCAATGGCCACACCTGCATCCTGCCCATGGGACAGCATTTAGTGCTTGGTGGGGCCAAGGTATCCTTAGCCAGGCAGGTCTGTGGTGTGGCCTCGGGACCTCAGGCCCCAGCAATCCTGGGACTTCTGTGGCTACCCCAGTTTTCATCATGAGTCCTTTCTCCTGAATTCTGCAAGGCTGTTTTGTTGCTGGTGACCGAGAACCCTGATGGAGAAGTTGCTAGCTGGGCTCGCTGCAGGAAAATGACCGGTATGTTGGCCTTGTTGGGGCTGAAGTCAGTGACAGTCTGGCTGGTATTAAGTTGAGGCTCTCACAGCCTGTGGCATGTGGAAACAAATTCTCACTGAGAGTGAGATGTCCTTAGAGCTGTCCTGCCACCACCCGCTTAATCACCGTTGTCACACTGTTTGTGTTTTAAAGGAGTAGCTTGCCACTCAAAGCCTCACCTTTAGTAGACAAGGTGGTGGCTGGGCCTTGCTTCTCCTTAGAAGGAGCCACAAATGCCCTGGGCTGCTTTGCTTTCTGAAGATGGCATATGTCACACTTCAGTCTCGTCAGTGGTGGTGTGACAGACTGGCAGCTTCGAGGGGCTCTCGGAGTAGGCAGAGACTTGGCCAGGACAGGATGGGGCTGCAAAGTCCTGCCACTTGGTTCCTGTGTCCCAGTAGGATGCTGGCATCCAAGCCTCTAGCGAACAAGGCCACTATATGGAACTTCCAGCAAGCTCCCAGCAGCAGGGGAATCTCAGTGGAGGCCTCTAGGGTTTGAGGGCAGAGCCAGGCTGACTTCCACCTGTACCTGCTCTTGAAGTGGTGCTTGCTACTTGATCCCTATAGAAAGTGAATACTGCCTATGTGAGCCAGGTATGAGCTGACACACCCAGCCATCACTGGACATAGCCAGTGGTCTCAATTGAAGTCTTCTGTAAGAGGGTACCAGCAGTCCCAAAAACATGTAAGTGGCACGAACAGTTGGCTGATGTGTATACCCAATCCAGTCGCACAGCCACCCGCCCTTACAACTCATGGAGAGAGCCTAGGTATTCATCAGTGGTTCTAGACAACATGCTGATATCTGCTGGATACACTGCTATGGCATTCTAGCCCCATTCAAGGTGACCCTGAAGGCTCATCGGGAAGATCTTCCTGAGAATTCTCAGGAAGGGCAGGACTTCACACAGGTCACTCTTTTGCCTAGAAGGGTGCAGTCTAAAGTGATCTACAAAGATCTATGATTGGAGGCCAAGGATGTGACTGGCTGATCATAGACTTGGAGCAAGATTACATGAGTAGTGACGAGGAGGTTTAGGGAAGGAATGTCCAGATGGGGGCCTTGGAACTGATGCCAAGTGTGAAATCTCTTGTGAATGCTCACCAAGGCATGGCTCTGGACAAGGACCTTGCTTAAATGAGTGGGGCGCCTGCCCTTAAAATGGTCAGCTTCCTCCCCTAGTCACTCAGGTCCTTGTTTGAAGGAGTCATGGATGAGGAGTGGTGGGAGGAAGGAGTTAAGGCCCCGCATGACGTCTGCAATTTGCCTTTCTCACAAGGGCTGAACTCTCAGCTGCTGAGACCAACTTGCAACAGCGACCCTCGGCCCCCCAATAAAGCAACTTAAGACTGGGAGATCCAACCACCTACCAGTCCCCACTGGACTTCTACCATGGAGTGGGAAGGTACTGGCCGTTTGCCACAACCAGATATTCCTTGGATATATACCTGTCCCTGCCTCACAGGCTTGCTTGAAAAATACTATCTGCGAATTTGACATTCAGCTTCATTGTTCCCCATACAGCATTGCAGCTGACAAAGGAACTCCTGTCTCAGCACAAGTGAGTCAATAGGTGGGAGCTCACGGCTATTGTGCACCTCAACTCCCAGGAGCAGCTGCCTCTACAGAACGGTGGGAAGTCTTCCGAAACCTCCATTATGGTACCACCTGGGAGCCGCTGCTCTGGAAGGCTGGAGTACTGTCAATAGAAGGGGCGGCATGTGTTCTGAACCAGTGACTGTGATGGTGTCTTCCTCAGAGCCAGACCGCTTGGATCCAGATACTGAACAGTAGAAACAAGGTGTACCTCTTAATGTGACAGCTAAAGGCCTACTCCTAGCTTGACTTGCCTTCCTGGGTTTGTGAGTTCTGCTAGTTTTAGAGGCCTTAGCAACTTAAGGAGGAATGCTTCTACCAAGGGAACACAACTTTATCACCAAAGTAGAAGTGGAGAAAACCTCTGGTCACTTGGACCTGCCCTTTAAACAGGCAAAGAGTGGTTACAGAGCCGGCTGGGGAGTTTGTGTCAAAGATCACCCTCTATAGTGGAGGCAGGGGGAAGTAGTCTTCCCAGGCCAACCTCCTGCCACTGAGGGGTGGGTAATAGATGGCAGCCTAAACCTGGCCATACTACCAAGGTTATACTTACATCAGTAGAAAGACTTTGGATCACTCCACCTAAATCAATGGAAGCTGTAGATTAAGGGAAAGAGAACAAATAACCGTACCCTTGTAACTGCCCTAATAAAAGGTCTCTAATTTGTATTTTCCTTATGGTAACCAGCTAAAAGGTATGGCGGAGGAGGCTTGTGTATTCTGGTTCCTAGGTAACAATGTCACAGTAGGATTCGGATTGCTCCAAGAACAGAATACTTATTGCCTTGTATGAATCTGTTCTTACACAGCTGTAAAGATACCTGAGAATGGGTAATTCATAAAGGAAAGAGGTTTTAATTGGCTCATGGTTCTGCATCAGCTTCGCTTCTTGTGATTGAAAGTTTCCCTGAGGCCTCCCAACAGGCAAAGGGAATGGGGCGTCACAGATGGCAGGAGCAAGAGGTCAGGGTGGGTGAGGGGTGTCAGAACTCACTATCGTGAAGACGGGACCAAGAAAGACGATGCCAAACCATTCACGAGAAGTCACCTCCCATCACATCCGACCTCCAACAGGGATTAGATTCGACAGACTTATGGTTTGGCTCTGTCCCCACCTATCACCTGTGATACTGGATTAGAGCAGAAGGTAGGAGACCTGGGTGTTCTCCTAGGGAGTGGGAAGCTGGAAATGGCGGATGGGCAGATCTGAGTAATGACACAGCCTCCTTAAATAGGAAGAGTGGATATTGCTATTAGTAAGAGGGAGTAGACTGTAATGAAGAGCTAGGGGTGGTTTTTTGTTTTTGTTTTGCTGTAGACTTAAATGTCCTCACTAGCTCCCTTACATGGCCATGAGCTTAGTAGGAGTCATCTACCATAGATACGAGAGTATCTCAACTTCCTCAGCGAGTTCTATAGCACATGCTTGTAGGATGGCAGCAGTGAATCCCCAAGCAGTTCTGGGCTGTGATATCTTTTTTGGGGTATTGGGGGTATTTCTGGTTGAGCCTTGTTCTCTGGCCCTGAGTGATTCTGTGGGCTGTGTATTCCTTAGTAAGCTGCTTTTCTGCTTAAATCACATGAAGTCTGTTTCTGATATGGCCACTGGGTAAAAACACTTAAGGTACCCCAGATGTGTGATCTTTGGCCTTGAGTAAGCCACTGTCTTTCTAGAAGTACTGGGGGCCCTGCTGGCCCCTTCAGCCTGTGTATCCCGACTTTAACAGCTGATTCTTTAGCCTCGATACGTACCTGTGGGCAGCATCTGTAGGATCATGGTTGGACTTGTGCATGAGCTGCTTCCTCATTACAAAGGCAGCTTCCTTTAGAGTCCCCTGTCCTGATCTTGCACCTGTCTGTGCTTAGAACCGCCCCCCACCCCCCACCCCAGGGCCTATGTGAGATGAAAGTTTAGCTTTCATCTGGAGAAAGCCCACCAGGGCCTATGTGAGGCTTACACCTGATCCTTCTGGGCCGCTGGGCCCCTCTGACCCAGAGGCCTATTTCTGTGCCTTTCCTGCATGGCTCAAAGTTCTGAGCAAGATGCTGAGCTCTTTTCCAAGCCCAGGGGGAGGAGTGGTCCAGTATGGTCCTAGTTTCTGTAATAAAGCACTCCTCCTAGGGCTCCTGGGGGCTGTGGGCGGTTTGAACAGTAAGAATTCAGTATCCCTTGCCTCCCCATCCTCAGGGACAGCCAGGACAGTGCCTGGTCTGCCCCCCAGCTCCAGCAGTGCTTTGCTTAGTCCCCCAGAACGAGAGAAACCTACTTCGGCCTGTGGTAAGGAACATCACTCCTGTCTTTGACCTCAGCGCCAGGTAAACTAGAGAGCCCTGATAGAACTTCATAGATATGATATGAACTTGATTTGCCGAACTTCAGCTGGCGTTAGAGCCTGGGATAAGGCAGTCCAGGAGTGGAGAGTCACATGTTCTCTCTTCACTGCTGCCTCTTGTGTCTGCCCTGAATATCCAGAGCAGAGCTAGACAGAGCTGCCCAGATGCAGCTCATGTCTTTAAAAGCGTCCTAATTGGTCTCTGGGTTTCCATTCCTGCTCCCTTCCCCATCCTCAGTGTTTCAAATGTAACTGTTATAAGCACACAACATGGGCCTTCCCTGAGAGTCCAGGACTCCTAGTAGAAATTCAGATGCTGTCTAGCATGAGCCCTGACTCCAATAACTTCTGTCTCCAGAAACAGTTGACTCATGCCTTTATACCACCTGGGTCATTCCCTGTGTATAGGACTCCAAAGCACCCTGGTGCCAAGGAGATAGGAGCAGCAGTGCTTAGTATGGGCTGGGTGTGAAGTTTGGAAGGCTCAATCCCCTGTTTCCGACTAAGGAAGGTAAGATAGGAACTGTGATGGTAGGCCTAGCTGTGATGCTCCTGCGAGCGGGGCTTTGTCAAGAGAAGGTGACTATCTGCTCACACCTGGCACTGAGGGTGCTGTTAGGCATTTCCCATGCATAAGCTCATTTGGTCCTCACGGTAGTCACATGGGAGGCACTGTCCTCTTACAAGTGAGGACACGGAAGCCTAGAGGAATCACCTGCCTAAGCTTATGTGGCTGGGAAGCGGTAGAGCCAAGACTTCCTTTCAGGTTGTCTAGACCTAGGATGTATACTTCTTTCCCAATATGAGAACTCGAACATAGAGCCCGGTGGGCAGACTCTTAACACCCATCTCTTAACATCTCATGAAGCTTGTCACTTTACACCCCATCACCCGTCAATCTGTTTTTTTTCTTTTGAGATGGAGTCTCACTCTGTCACCCAGGCTGGAGTGCAGTGGTGTGATCTCGGCTCACTCCAACCTCCATCTCCTGGGTTCAAGTGATTCTCCTGCCTCAGCCTCCCGCGTAGCTGGGATTATAGGCATGTGCCACCATGCCCGGCTAATTTTTGTGTTTTAGTAGAGGTGGGGTTTCACCGTGGCCAGGCTGGTCACGTTTCAAAATAAGTTGCAATCACCCTGTATACTTTCCCTAAATACTTTAGCATACGTATTAACTGGAGTTTGAGATTTCAGTTTTATTTTTTGATGTAAAGTTGACACGAGCTTATGCTTTGAACCATCACGCTCTACTGCTGTGCCCAGGTACCACAAGGCAGACTAAACCATCAAATGGTTATTCAAGTGTTCACTAAACTGTCACATGCAAGAGGACTCATGGTTACAAAGATACATGAAATTCCCTTCTACGGGAGTTCACACCAGATGCAAAATTGAGCAGCAGCACCAGTGAGGAACATGGAGATACAGTGGAAGAACAAGCATGAGGCAATCCACACAGAAAAAATCAGGGAAGGCCTCGTGGAGAAGGTGCTGGGCAGAGTTTTGAAGTAGACACAACTGGTCGGGAATCGCATCTCAGGTGGCAGGCACTGCAAAGGCAGGGAGATGTGAAGTGGGGTGGCTTACACAGCTGCAGGCAGCCTGGGTTGGTTGGAACATAGAATGGGCATGGGGATGTTGTTTTTCTATTGATGCAAAAAAAAATTACGACTACAGACATGGCTCGAAACAACATGAACCTGGCCGGCGTGGTGGCTCACACCTATAATACCAGCACTTTGGGAGGCCAAGGCGGGCGGATCACCTGAGGTCAGGAGTTTGAGACCAGCCTGGCCAACATGGTGTGAAAACCCATCTCTACTAGAATACGAAAGTGGCCGGGCCTGGTGGAGTGCATCTGTAATCCTAGCTGCCAGGGAGGCTAATGCAGGAGAATTGCTTGAACCCGGGAGGTGGAGGTTGCAGTAAGCCAAGATCGTGCCATTGAACTGCAGCCTGGGCAACAAAAGCAAAACTGTCTCAAAAAGAAAAAAAACAAACTTATAGTTTTGGGGGTCAGAACTCTGAACTGGGCCTCACTGGGCTAAGATGGTGATGGCAGGGATCCCTTCTGGGGCCCCAGGGGAGAAATCTGTTTCCTTACCTTTTCCACGTCTAGAAACTTTCTGCAGTCCTTGGTATTCGGCCCCCTCCTGTCTTTAAAGCCAGTGATGGCTGGTGGCGTCCCATGCTGTATCACGCTGACATTGCTTCCTTTGTCACGTGGTGTTTAGCTCTCTTCCCTTATAAGGACCCTGGCAATCACACATAAGGCTCACCAGGGTAACCCAAGATCATCTCAAGATCTGAGTGCCTTTAATCATGTGAGGTAACATAAGCTTGGGTTCCAATCATCAGGCTGTGAACATCTTTGTGGGAGCCAGTATTCCACTGGCCATGGAGGGACTGGGTGGCAGGGACCCTCAGGGCTATGTGAGCTGGTCTTGGGCTGAGCCTTCTGGGAGGAGGCAGCTTTGGATGGACTTGAACTGGCAGAGAAAGGGCTGAGTGGCATGAGGAGAGGGGGAATGGTCCAAGTCTTCCCTACCTGTCGGGCTTGGCACAGAGGAGATGCCCAGGATGAATTTGCAAAATGAACAAAGAATGAGGTGAGCCTGGCTGGCGGCTGGGTGGAGTGGGAGGGAGCAGCCAGTGTTGAGCTGAGTGGAAATATCCCAGTGAGTGAGCCAGGGACCACAGCAGGAGGGCGGGGGCCCTCCGCTCGTGAGGGTTAAGACAAGTCTATTACTGTTTCCTTGTCACTCTGTCACCCACCTAATGGCCATCGATAGTAGTTGAATGAGAATTGATGGGGAGATAGATTTAATTAACCCCAGTGTCAGCGGCTGCCGGACCACCAGTTTGTGTGTTAATAGAGCCGCTGCCCAGCCTCTCCTGGGCTTTGGCTGGGAGCCCGGGGCCAGAGGAGTGATTCTGCTCGGTAGCAGAGGTGGCCCAGCAGAGGGAGGAAAACCAGGAGCTTGTCTTGGGCTTCCGCTCTACCACCCAAGATCTAGCAGCCACCTTGTCGGTCATGACTGGGCCACCTGGCTCCGCTCTCTTGGCTGGAGATCTGAGCATGGTGAAGAGGAGGACCCAGAGTCCACTGTGCCTCCTTGTCCTGAAGACAAGCATCCTGCAGGTTCTACCTGTCATCCAAGTCCCACAGTGCAGCCGTGTTCTTGGTGGCCCCTGCTCAGTGCCTGGGGCTAGACCCCCAGCATAGTGTGCATTCTCCATTCCTGGCTCTGCCTGTCCCTCTGTTTTTCTTGGTCCAGATGCCATCCATGCTCCCAGCGTGCCCCTTGAGTACCAGCCCTCCTGTGCTACCCACCCTGTCTCCACCTTTATTTCTTGATGGACTATTCACAGCTTCCCTGTGTGCTGACCTGACCCCTCAGCTGTGCAATCAACTAAGAGCATGACCATGCTGGCAGCGGTGCCAGGAGGCTGCCCCTACTTTGGATACCCATCCTTTGTGTGACAGCAGGGCCCATCCTCCCGTTATATAAAATGGGAATTTGCATAAGATGAGCCACCCCCAAGCAGGCAATGCTGCTGGCCCCCAGCTCCTGAGGCCCATTGTCTGGGCTTCTCTGACTTTGTTTCTTGTGCGAGATCCCGCGGGTGGTGACTGGTAATGAGGGGACGGGAGGGGGAACGACTCTGTTCTTTGGGACAGTAAACTCTGTGAGCACAGGAATCCTGCTGGTTTCACTGAGGACCATGTGCTCAGCACGTGGGAGCTCCATATTTGTTGAATGCACACTGTGATTGGGCTTGCCCCAGGGGCTGCCCATGGAAAGTCTTGGGCCTCTTAAAGGTCTGGATCACAGCTGTGGCCTGGATGAGACAGGCTCCCTTGGCAGGGAGACTATTTCTAACAATCTCGCCTTTCCACTCACTGTTCTGTCCCTCCATAGCTGTGTGACCTTGGGCAAGTTACTTTATCATCCTTAGTCTCAGGCTATGGGCACAAAAATAGCCTCTCCCAGGTGTGGCACAAGATTCAACGAGATGGTGAATGGGCCAGGCCTAGGATGTGTGCTAGTGTGAAGCCCCTAGTCCCTGGAACTGGTATTCTCTACGATACCTGCCACCCACCTACTTTGGCAGGGAAGGGGATGTTGGACAGAGCCCACCCAGGCTCTGTCCTCCAAGGACCCAGACCACTCCTGATGAACAAGCATTGGCCTTCCCTGCGGTGTCACAACAGGGATATCTGTGTGTGGACTTTGAGAGGTGCTTAAGAACTGCAGGCTGATGCATATATCTCCTTGTCAGTTCAGGCCTGGGCCAGGGCCCTGCTCTGTGGGTTAAGAGGTGTGCCTGTGACTCCCACTGGCCACCTGCCTCCTAGTGTCTGGGCACTGGGGTGGGGGCCACACTGACTCTGAGGCAGGTGTGTGGCAGCGGCCACACGGCCTGCCAGCACCCAGCGTCTGTCTGGCAGCCTGCTTCTCTGCTTCACACCTCTGCTGCCTTTCATTTTCAGCTCTGATTGGTTTTCTTGTTTTAACACATACCCCAGGCCCTGTCTTTGACCCCGGTGATGGATTCAGCCGCTCCCTGGGACTCCAGCTGCCAAGCTCATCTGGAGCTGCTGGGAGTGCGGAAGGGAGGGGCAGTGGTGGAAATTACCCTCTATTCCAGGCTCAGTGCAGGTGGGGGGTAACTTCTCCAGAGTCTGGAGGTGGCTTGTTGGCAGAGCAGTGGAGAGCAAGTCCCCTGGTGTGGAAGAATGGGGTTGGGGACTGTCAGGCACTGTCATGGGAAATGGATTTTCCCTCCCTGGGCCTCCAATTCCTCTTCCATACAAGAGAATGTGGTGGTTGTGGACTGCTCATCTGTAAGAGATGGAAAGTCAGTCCTCGAATGAATGGGATATTGATTTCCCTTCGTGCCCCTGGACGTGCCTGCTGCAAATATCTGCCCGCTGCCGCTGGGCCTCTGGAGATTGGGCCAAGCAACAGCATTACATGCCCTTGGACTGCAACTGGAGGGAGGCCCAGGGCTGGGGGGAGCAACAGGATGACCAGGAGCCACCTCCTCTGGACGATTGGTGAGAGGTCAGGGTGTGCTTTGTGTGAGTAAAGCCCCTTCTGGGTCTGCAGCCCTCAGAACAAAACGGAGCCCCCGTCCTGCTTCCTGCAGGCTGATGTGGGGGTGGGGTTGTCCCAGGCCATCGGGTGTTTGGTGTGTCCAGTGCTCCGGAAGCACAGATGTCTGGCTGAATGGCCCCCTTCAGACAGGTGTCTGTGCTCAGTCTCTGGGCCTGGAGACCAGGAGGTTGGTAAGCCTGGGAGGCGGGGCTTTTAATGCTTCGTGCTGTCTTCCCACTCCTCTCCTGCTGCTTTGTGGTTGATTTTTTTTTGTTTAAAAATGTATAACCAATACATTCTTACAGTAACAGATGAAACAATCCAACAATAAAAGGAGCAGTCGAGAAAATACCAAATTTGCCTTTAAACACACTGTGTGCACACACACGCTGCTTATATTCGTTACAGATTGTTTGTGTCCCTCCAAAATTCATACGCTGAAGCCCCAAGCCTCCGTGTGGGTTGTATTTGAAAATGGGGCCATCTACAAGCCAGGAAGAGAGTCCTCCCCAGAAACTGAATTTGCTGCTACCTTGATCTTGGAATTCCCAGCCCCCACTACTGAGAAAATAAGTTTACTGTTTACACCACCTAGTCTGCAGCATTTCACTGGAGCAGCCTCAGCTAAGACTGTGTGTGTGTGTGTGTGTGTGTACATATATATAAATAGGAACATACTTTATTCTGGAACTTGTTTTTATCAGGGCAATAGTAAACTTGAAGGAATTCATAGGTTCCGATGCTTGTCTTCTAATGAAGAAACACCCAGAGACAGGTGCTGTGACGCACACTCTCGTTTGTGTGACACATCTCGAAGCACCTGGGAGCACCCTCTCGTATGCTCTCCTTATCTCCTGTCCGTGACGCCCCTCTCCCACACTGCCTCCTTCAGGCTCTCTACCTGTGGTAATGACCCCACAGTAGGGGAAGCAGGCCAGAGCCCGAGTGCTTTGCTCGTGACTCTGCCACCAGTTGTCAGTTTGGCCTTGGGCCAGCTGCTGCCCACCCTGGCCTGTGTTTCCATCTGTGAAGACCCTTCTGTGTCTGACAGTGATTCAACATGCACAGGTGTTTACTTTTGAGGGTGTTTCCCACAGGTGAGCTGGGCCAGCCCCGATCTTGGGGACAAGGACTGGCGTTGAAAGCTATGTGACCACGCAGGGGCTGTGACAGAGCTCCAAGCGAGTGCGGGGAACAGCTGGGCTCATGGCCATCTGAGACCCTGCTTGATTTACCAACGGCCATGCTCAACCCTCTTCCCTTCTGCATGTGGGGCTGGGGCTGGCGCTGGGTGGGGCCCAGGGACAGGGAGAAAATAATCTGAGAACTTGGTGTTCTAGGCCAATTCTCTTCCTTCTAGCTGCGGGGCTTCTGGAAAGCCTCTCTGAGCCTGGTGTCCTTCATTCTGAAAGTTGCAGTGTTGGTGACGCACCATGCCCAGGTAGTTATTAAATGCCTTGTTAACTGCAAGGGGTTGTTTGGCTATTTGCTTCAGTTTAGAACCTTGGTGGCAGCACCATGGTCTCAGGTGGGGCCCAGCTGGCTTTGTCTCCTCCCTGCTGTGGGTTCTCCAATAGAAACCATGATAATGGCCAGAGCCCCAAATGCTGAGTCCTCACATACACCGGGTACTAAGCTCAGAAGGAGGGGTGCCAGTGGGCTGCAGACAGGCTCCTGCATTCTGGGGCTTGAGATCTAACCCAATAGCCCAGATCTATACCCTGAGTTGGCAGAGAACTGACACGTACAAGATGTGCTGTTCCAATGGCCCAGCCTTTAGAAACAAGGAGATGGAAGGGCAGCCAGGCCAGGGAGGCTTCTCGAAGTGGGGGAACACTGAGCTAGGGCTTGAGGGACAGACAGCACTTAGACATGGGGAAAGATGCAGAGAGGGGACTCCTGGTAGAGTGGGGAGGGATGTATACCCCAGGCAGGCCTGGCGGTAGAAATGACATGGCCTGCTTTTCATGCAGAGAGAAGAGAGGCTTGTCTCCTTAGGTCCTAAAACTGTGGGATGCCTTGGGCTTGGAGGATGGAACCAGAAACCCTTGGCTGTCCCCTGCTCCTCAGCAGGACTGTCCCTACCCGTCATGCAGAAGGCCCACCCCCTGTTCCCGGGCCCTGGTCCTTCAAGCTCTCGCCTCCAGGATGCCAGTCTTTCTCTGCCCCGCCTGGGCAGGTGTGCAGATCCTGGCAGAACGTCTTAGCCCAAGTCAGTCAAAATGGCTAAAGTGAATAATGAAATCGCAACAAAAGCGTGTCATTTTGAAAGATGAAAGTAAACACCAAGAGAGACAGCTATGAGCATTAGACATGGCTGCCTCTGGGCCGCCGGACTGAGGGGTGGGGGTGAGGGGGAAGTGGGGGGACACCCCCTGGTGTGGTACAGAAGGGAGATTCCTATTAACTTCAACAACAATACTTTTTAAACTTTCTGTTTAACCCAAATCCCTCCTATTAGGTGTGAAGGTCGTCTCTCAGTGTCCTTAGAACAAATTGGGGTGGCAATATTATGGCTTTGTGGTGATCCCTTGGAGACTCTCCCCTGGCTGACAGTGGGGAGAAGTCCCCATCCCTTGAACTTGGGGCCAACGGGGAAAAGTTGCCTTTGCTCTTCTAGGCCTCAATCCTGATCAGCACACGTAAGGTGGAAGTCCAGAGCTTGCGGATCTCCTGGGATCTGCCCTGAGCCTGGCTGTGATGTGGGAGTGCTGTGTGTGGTCTTCGGAGCCACGCCATTCCTGGCTTCAGCCTCAGTTCTCCAGCGGCCAGCTCATTCATCTTGGGCAAGGTGTGTAACTGCTCAGTGCTATGTCAGTTTCCCCGTGGGCAAAGCAGATCTGCTGGGGGTTTCAGGAGGCATACACGAGATGCAGCCTATGGCACATGGAGCCTGGCACCTCATAGGCACTTGCCACAGGTGAGCCATTTGCTCTCTGGATTTTGGAACTGCAGACATTTGTGAAATCCCGGGATACTCAATGTTGCATATAGAAGGAATGGGAGGGATTCTCTTCATTTTGTGTGGAGGCAACCAAGGTTCTGGAAAGCCTGAGGAGGGGAAGCTGGAGAGTGGTCTTCAGTCCCCCCACCATGCTCCCCAGCAGACAGGTGGAGCCAGGGGCACTGGGAAGTGACTTCAGAGCTGTGAGTAGACTTGGGGCTCACCGGACAGGGGAGAAGAGGGAGGATGGAAGGCAGGGAAGGAAGCAGGAAGCAGATGCCATGGAGGATGGAAATGGGCTGCTGAGCACGTGGCAGGAAGTGACTGTGAGGCAGGAAGCGGCTGGAGGGGGTGTGTGCTGAGGTCTGTTCAGTGCAGGCCCAGAGCTGGCTGGCCAGACACAGCCTTCCCGGCTGCCCACACCCTCGAACTATGCCCGAGGCTGGGATGGGGACTGAGCAGCAGCTGCGCCGGAGCCCGAGGGGCGGTGTGGGCAGGTGTGGGTGTGTGGTGTGGGGGCTCCTGTGACAAGTTCCGAAGGTCACAGATCACCCTGGGGGCCCGTGGCCTGGGGGTGTCACATGATGTGAGTGGCCTCCAGCCACAGAAAGGGGTGCTTGCAGGGACAGAGGTAAGTTTCCTTCAGAAGTCAGCTGCCCTCCCAGCCAGTCCCCAAGGCCTGCCTAGTCTAGAGCTCAGAAGATAGGTGCTGCGGACCTCTCTATGACCGGGCCGGGACCAGACCCCCAAATGTCTTTGGGACTCCCAAAATGGGTAGGGAGGAAAGGATGTGTCTAAGAAGCACAAGGTGTGTAGGGCGAGGAGGGGGTCCAGGATTTCTGCATAGCAGGGTTCAAGGACAGCAGCTCACCCCAGGGCTGGTAGATGCTTGTCTTGAAGCTGTACTTGTATACTCATTTGGGGGGACTTGGGGGCCTGCTGGAGATTGGAGGAGATGATGGAGCCCATTGGAGGGGAAGGGCTTTTTATATATGTCCCCAGTACTTGGGTGGGCACTGGCTTTCAAATCTCTGGAGCTTGGTAAAACCTCATGCTTCTCCCTGCTCAGGGGTTAGGAGGGAGTCTGGCTGGTGGGACCAGGTCACTCCTCCCATGCTGCCCTACCCTTTGTGGCTGGCTGCACCTGATGGGGGTGAGAGGAGAGGCTGCATGGAGGTGGGAAGAGGTGGCTCTGTGCTGGGACTAAGAACATTTTGCCACCCACTTGCTGTGTGACCTTGGGTTTGCCACCATCCCCCTACACCCTACCCTAGGCCTCCACTTCTCAGACTGTAACATGAAGGCGGGTATGCTCAAAGACCTCCAGACTAGGCTCATGACTGTAAATCCAGTCCAAGTCCAGCCCAGAGTAGGGCACCAGAAGGGACAAGGCAGGGCCAGGGCATGATTGGCAGCTGTCCACCTTGCAGGCATCAGGAAGTAGGCAGGGGCAGGAGCCATCTGTGGGCTCATCTGAGCAGGCACCTGCTCTTCCTGGAGTCCTTGGGAGAGCTAGGTGACTTTGAACATGAATCTCAGAATCATGGAATCAAAATCGATATCAGAGTGATCTGCTTCAGCCTTGTACCCAGGCCGGAACCTTGCCAGGCAGCTCCCAGCCTGGGTGTGGACCTTGTAACTCTTAGGCAGCCTGCGGCTTAGAAAGTTCTTTTCTATGAGCCTCAGCTTCATTTTGTTAATTATATCAGCTGGGTCTCATCTAGTCAGCTGCAGCCGGCGGGCACCCATCTGATCTCTGTTCTCAGGCCAGCCCTGCCATGGCTGGTATCAATGTCACATCCCCTGGAGTCCTCTCCAGGTGAACGTCAGGCTTTTCCTCAGGATGAGAACAGGATGAAGCCGAGTGGAACCAATCCCTCTTGGGACCTAAGACTTTTCCTCGGCAACCAGGCACATCTTCAATTGGCATGTATTTTTCTGCATAAATTACTGTTTTTAACTCGTTTTCTCACCCAAGCTCTGCTTATTCACAGTCTTTCCTCCAGAAAAGTGCAGGATTTTACATTTACCCTTCTTAACCCTGTTTCAAGCTGTTGATTTTTTTTTTTTTTTTATATCTTGATTCCAGCCTGACACTGCATTAGCTTTTTCCCTCCTAGTCTTGTGTTCTCTATAAATCTAATAAGTGCCTTCTGTGCCTCTATTCAAGCCACTGATAAAGACTTTAAATAAGACCTGGTCAAGTTCATAGAGAGCCCTGTCATCTCTAGAGAATCCTCCAATTTGATATTGATTCATTCATTAGGTCTCTTTGGACATGGTGGTTCGACCAGCTATGGATCTGGCTAACATCCTTGTCCACAGAAAAATCTTGAAAGACTTTATCAAATGCCCTGCTGAAACCCAGATATTCTGGGCCTATAGCAATCTTCTGATGTATGTGTCCCGTGGCCTCAACAAAAATGGGGACTGAGTGGGTTTGGCATGACTTCCTCCTGGTGGCCACATGCCCTTTGATCATTTTTCCTAAACTACCAGCTTAGTGATCAGTTCCACAGTTTTAGTCAGAACTAGCATAAAATTAATTTGCCTGACATTTCTGGAATGTATGTTTCTCTTTTTTAGAAAGCTGGGACATTTATTGACCTCCTTTTCCCTCTTCTGTTTTCCATGTTTTTCAAGGATTGTTGTTTCAGGTTCTGCAAACATGTCTGCTAGTTCTTCCAAAAGCTTCAAAGATAGCTTATTCATACTAAGAAGCAAACTTGTTTAAAGCAGCTAGCTGTCTGGCAAACATAAAGAAAAAAAATGTGTTTGGCTCCATAAACAACTTTAAACACATCGATGGAAAAAAATATCTCTTCAAAATAAAACGGTTATAAAAATGTTTGCCTCGAATATGACAAGGGATTAACTTTTCTATCATTCAAACAGATCTTAAAAATTGGCCAGTGCAATGGCTCATGACTGTAATTCCAGTACTCTGGGAGGCTGAGGCAGGCGGATCGCCTGAGGCCAGGAGTTGGAGACCACCTTAGCCAACATGGTGAAATCCCATCTCTACTAAAATACAAAAAAATTAGCCAGGCGTGGTGGTGCATGCCTGTAATCCCAGCTACTCAGGAGACTAAAGCAGGAGCATTGCCCAAACCCAGGAGGTGTAAGTTACAGTGAGCCGAGATCATGCCACTGCACTCCAGCCTGGGCAACAAAGCAACACTCCATCACACAGACACACACACACACACACACACACACACACACACACACACACACACAATCATTAAAAAAAAAGATATACAATCCATGGAAAATGGATAAAGGATATGAATAGAAATACAAAAGGCCAATAAACATATGAAAATATACTCAATATTTCATGATTAATGCAAAGCAACAATTAAATCTGTATATCATCAGATTAGGAAAAATTAAAATTTGATAAAACCTAATGCTGGCAAGGCTATGAAGACATGAGCACTTGCCTATGTGGTTGCTGAACGTGTCAATTGCTATAACCTATTTGAAGTGTAGTTTAATAATATTTATCAAAAATTTAAATGCCTGTGCCTTTTCCTTTAGGGATTTGATCACATAACACAAATATATATGTACTAGGATATTCATTGCAAGATTGAGAAAGCATTAGAAACTCATCAAAGATTAATCACTAGGTGGCTGGTCACACTGGCTTACCTGTAAACTGAACCTAGTATTAGCCACTAGAAAGAGTGAAATAGGCTTACCTGCATTTATATGAAAAGAGCTCTGACACATTTGGTGGAAAAAAGCTACAAAAGAGCCTGGCATTATGGCTCTGCGTGTGTGTGTGCGCGAGTGCATGCTATGGATTTATAAAAATATATATCTTGAAAGATAGAAATGCAAATACCTCTGAAGAATAGGACTGGGGTTTAGGGAGGGGAAATTTTGTTTATTTAAAAATATCTTTGCATATGGCTTTGATTTATTTAACCTAATGCATGCATTTGTTTCATTTTTAAAAAGTTCTGCCTTGTCTCTTGTCCTCCCCACCCAACAGGTTCTTCCTGTCTGCTGCACAGACAAAATCAATCCACTGAGACCATGGCATTGCGGGAAGGAAACGGTTCAATTGACGTGAGGCCGATCACACCATGCAGAAGAAGGAGTTATCACTGAAATCAATATCAATGAAGGCTCAGAGGTTACGGATTTTTTAAAGATAACTTGGTGGGCAGGGGGCTAGGGTAGGGGGCACGCTTATTTGTTAGGTTGGAGATAAAATCATAGGGAATTGAAGCTGTTCTCTTGTGGATGATCATTTCTTGGATGGGGGCCACAGGACTGGTTGCTGGGTGGGGCCATCTGAATGCTGGAAACATAAAAACCTGAAAAAGACGTTTCAAAAGGCCAATCATAGGTTTCACAACAGTGATATTACCCGCAGGAGTAACTGGGAGGTCGCAAATCTTATGACCTCTGGAGTAATGGCTGGGAGTTATTTAGAATTCAGGCTCCTCTCGTTTTCCTAACCTGTTGGCCTTTCATTAGTTTTGCAAGAACAACAGTTTAGTTTTGGGGAAGGGCTATTATTTAAACTATAAACTTCTCCCAAAGTTAGCTTAGCCAATGCCCAGGAATGAGCAAAGACAGCCAACCTGTGAGGCTAGAAGCAAGATGGAGTCCGCCATGTCAGATTTTTCTTACTGTCATAGTTTTATAAAGGCTAAGGTCTCAAACCATAGTCTGTTTTAGAACCTTTCCTTTTCTTCCTTGATAGTAGCTGTGTTCCTAGTCAGAATCAGAGCACAGGAGGAGGGACCATATCCATCTTTGCTCTGAACATGTTCATCTCAGTCTTCCTGAAGTCCAGAAGATCTTTATTTAGCACAATCCCACTGGGCCCCAGGGTACTGGGGAGCCACAGCAGGGAATCAGACAGGAAGCTGGCCCTCAAATGGTGTAAATCCCACGAGGAGTGATGTGTATGCTGATGAATTGTAATACAGATTATTTAAGCCATCATTGTTTCCAAAGTAATGCCTCAACACACCCTTGACTGTCCCCGCACACGTTTAAGTCTTTCAGGAGACGGAGGGGCAAGGAATGTTTTATCTGGCCAGTTTTCCCCGTCCCATACCTAAACTGATTATAATGCTATGGAGATAGCTTTGGAAAGAAAAGGGTGTTCCAATTCTGGTTCTTGGGAAACCTCGGGGTACAAAGGGAGAATGACTGGTAAGGACATGATTGTTTCATTTCAGTTGGGGGTTAGAAAACAGAGTCATTAAAACCTCTCTGAGCTTGTGAGATTGTGTGTGTACATGTGTGTGCGCATGAGCACACACACTTGCACACACAGGGAAGCCGAGTATGAGAACTAGGGGGAAAAGTCTGCTTTCATGAAGCAGCAGGTGTACGGAGTGGTGGAGGAATGTAAAGGGGAAGTTTGGGGTCCCCTCCCCCACTAGAATCAAAATTGCAGTAACTGCAGATTAAGTGCTGCTGACCCCAGGAGACAAGCTGGTCTGTTTCCAAGGGAACGGCATGTCTCAATCAAGGCCCCTGAAAAGGAGGGTGAGCCAGGATGGAGCAGCCCTTCAGGCCTCCTGTAGCAGCTGTCCCCCATCGCAGAGCCCTCAGCCCTGCTGCTCCAGTCTGCTCAGGAACCCTGGGCAGGTCACCTCACCCCTCCTGGCTGAGCTTCCACTGGTGGGGGGCTACGTGCAGCTGGAGTCTCTAAGGCTGTGTCCCAGCACGAATGGGCAGGTGACTGGGAACTTGGCTACCCCCATTCCCCTGGGTCTCCAGATGGCCTTGGGATAGTTCCTTGGGCTCTCTCGGTGTGGCTCCTCCATCTCCACAATAAAAACACTGGACAAAGTCTCTAAGAATCCTGATAGCTCTCTGACCACCTCTGAAAGCACCCCCATCTCCTATCATGTCTAGCCCTCCTGGCCCAAAGTGTGATGGAGGTAGAGGACCCAGGGAAACCATTCCCCCTTGCCAGTCTGCCCCTACCAAATAGCTCCAGCTGTGCCATCATCCCCACAGCAGTGGAGCACCTCCTCATCTTTAGGGAGTGAGGAGGGCCCTCCAAGGCCAGCAATGCTTTCTCAGCAGCTTCAAGCAGGAGCAGAGATGGGAGCAGAAGGGTCAGGAGGGCTCTGAGCTGAAGGACAGGTGAGAAGGGCCTCCACAGCCACCAGCCCTTTCGTGGGGCCTCTGGAAAGTCAGGAGCACAGCCCAGCTCCCGTTCAGGACCTGCTGGCTAGGGGCCTGCCCATGTTCCACAGGACCCAGTGTAAAGCAGCCCATATCTGATTTGCAGTGTCAGAAGACATGGCGGTGCCAGGGAGTGAAAAGGGCCGTTGGAGCCAGGCAGCTAGTTTCACATCCCAGCTCTTCTCTTACTGCTGGGGTGATGTGGGGCAACCACCCTGCACCTCAGCCTCCAAGGCACCCATGTCATAGAGTTGTTATGAGGATTTGATGAGATAAGTAAAATACCCAGCAGAATGCCTGGCACATGGTAAGAGTCTGCAAATGGCAGATTTTTCTATGAACATGTATTTTTATAGATGATCCATGTTAACAGTTCTCAACCATAGCTTCACATTAAAATTATGAAGGGAGCTTTTGAAATTCCCAGTATCATAACAGAGAGGGAAAGATGGCTGACCAGACGCAGCCAGATGGAGCAGCTGCCACTGAGGGGCTGAAACTATGGCACACTAACAGATCTTCAGAAGGAAGGCACGATAGCTGGGCTGAAGCAGGAGGAAGCTGGGAATGCTGCACGGGACTACCACACACCAGGACTTGTTCCTGACCCCCAGCAACTCCAGGGGAATGGAGGAGTTGAACTGACAAGGAGCAACCTGCTCTCACCATGGGCCTCTGGAATCCCAGCAGGAGGAGACCCCTTGACCACCATAGACACTTGAGTTGGCAGGGAGAGCTGCTTAGAGAAGTGATAGGGACAGCAAGTCAGCTGATATGGAGCCCAGAGGATTTGATGCGGGAGCCTCTGTAGTGAAGCATGGCCACGGATGGTCATGACCCTAGGCTTGACTGCTCTGGTAGGATACTTTAGCCCAAGGGAAACTGTCGGGCCTGAACTCTGCAGGATAGTCTTGCTCGTCAGATAAGTCTGGTCAGCCCTGAGCACCCCTTAGTCTGCTGGCCTCTCCTGGGGCCCCAGCCTGACTGCACCTGCTTCCAGGGCCGCCTCAGGTGCCCTGGGGACCTATATCATAGCTTCTGTGCTGCTGGATGGTCCCTGATTGGTGGAAAGCTCCAGCAGGGCAGCCTCTATAGCCACACACCAGAATGCAAGCTCCTTCCCCACACTGCAGTTTCCCCCAGGCCCATGGCAACCCCTGACGTTGATTTGCTGATGTATGTATGTACGGGGAGGTTTGGCTTCCTTGCCCTGCCAGCTTGCCTGTGTGCGTGCACCCTGCGCAGCCATTGCTGCAGCAGGAGCATAGTCTGCCCGCCCCCTGCCAACTGCCATTGCAGTCAGAGCCTTGGTGGGCACAGAGCCAGCCACCAGTGCCCACCCTTGCACCAACACTGCCATGGGAGTGAAACTTGGCACAGGACAGTGGATCTTCCTCCACGCTGAGCAACCACTCTGCCTGCTGGCAAAAGGAATGTACACAGACTTGCATCTGCCAGTGCCCTGCTCCCCATGTCAACACAACCACCAGTGTGATGATCACCAACCAGCAGCCCCGCCCTCCTGCCCTGCCAACTGCATGGCCTCCACCACTGTGGTGAATGCACACATGGAGCCAGGCACCCCAGCACCTGCTAACACCCTACCACAGCTGATGAGCATCCACCCTGCTGCACTGCTGCCACTGCTGGCATGTACAAACAAGGAAGGATTTTGCTGTCACCACACTACAAAACACTTTGACACCATGCATCAGAGGGTAGTGACCAGTGGTCTGAGAGCACCCCAGCCCCAACCAGGGCAGTGGATCCTTAACCTCAAAGAGTCAGAGAACAAAGTCGGGGCCCAAAACAAGTTCCCCAGAGTCAGAGCACACACACTAAGAGTTGGGAGCTGAGCATTGCCCCCCTAAAATCTTCCAGAAACAAAGCCAGTTGGCCGAATCCATCTTATACCACAATCAAACCCCCAAGGTCCTCAAAGAGGATAAAAGAAAATAAAAACATCTAAGGGCAGCAACTTTAAAGATTGAAGGAACACAAGCCCACACAGATGAGAAAGAACCTGACAACTCAAACCCTGACAACTCAAAAAGCCAAAGTGTCATTTTTCCTCCAGACAACTGCACCATCTCTCCAGCAAGTGCTCCGAGCTGGGCTGAGATGGCTGAAATGACAGAATTCAGAATATGGAGAGGAATGAAGATCACTGAGATGTAGGAGTACATTGAAACCCAATCCAAGGAAGCTGAGAATCAGAATAAAAAGACATAGGAAGTGAAAGGCAAAATAGCCAGTACAGAAAAGAACATACCTGATAGTAAAAACACAAGAATTTAATAATGCAATCACAAGTATTAATACAAGAATAGACCAAATGGAGGAAAGGATCTGAGCTTGAAGACGGTTTTCTGAAATAAGAGAGTCAGACAAGCATGGGGAAAAAAAGAATGAAAAAAAAATCTGAAAAGTCTAAGACTATGTAAAGAGACCAAATCTGTGACTCACTGGTGTCCCTGAAAGAGATGGAGAAAGTGTAAGCAACTTGGAAAACATATTTCAGGATATCATCTATGAGAACTTCCCCAACCTAGCTAGGGAGGCCAATATTCAAATTCAGGAAATGCAGAGAACCCTAGTAAGATACTTCACAAGAAGACTATCCCCGAGACACGCAATCATCAGATTCTCCAAGGTTGTAATGAAAGGAAAAAATGTTAAAGGCAGCTAGGAAGAAAGGTTAGGTTACCTACAAAGGGAAGCCCCTCAGACTAATAGTGGACCTCTCAGCAGAAACCCTACAAGCCAGAAGAGATTGGGGTCAATATTCAATATTCTTAAAAAAATTCCAACCCAGAATTTTATATCTGGCCAAACTAAGCTTCATAAGCAAAGGAAAAATAAGATTGTTTTCAAACAAGCAAATGCTCTGAGAAGTCATTACCACCAGAACTTAGAAGAGCTCTTGAAGGAAGCACTAAATATGGAAAGGAAAGATTGTTACCAGCCACTACAAAAACACACTTAAGTACACAGATAAGTGACACTATAAAGCAACCACATAAACAAGTCTTCATAATAACCAGCTAACATAAGACAGGATCAATCCATATATATCAATATTAACTTTGAATGTAAATGGGCTAAATGCCCCCAATTAAAAGGCACAGAGTGGTAAGTTGGATAAAGAACCAAGACCCGTCGTCTTGATTTATCTCACATGTAATGATAGCCATAGGCTCAAAACAAAGGGATGGAGAAAAATTTACCAAGCAAATGGAAAACAAAAAAAATGAGGGTTTACAATCCTAATAGCAGACAAAGTAAACTTTAAACCAACCAAGATTTAAAAAGACAAAGAATGGTAAAGGGTTCAATTCAACAAGCAGACCTAACTGTCCTAAACATACATGCACCCCACACAGGAGCAACCAGATTCATAAAGCAAGTTCTTGGAGACCTTCAAGTAGACGTAGACTCCTACACAGTAATAGTGGGAGATTTCAACACCCCACTGACCAATCATCAAGGCAGAAAATTAGCAAAGATATTTCAAGACCAAAACTCAGCACTGGATCAAATGAACCTGATAGCTATCTGTAGAACTCTCTATCCAAAAATAATAGAAGATACTTTCTTTCCATCACCACATTGCACATACTCTAAAATAATCACATAATTGGAAATAAAATACTCCTCAGCAAATGCAGAAGAACTGAAATCATGATAACCAATCTCTCAGACTACAGCACAATCAAGTTAGCTATCAAGACTAAGAAATTCACTCATACCCATATAATTATGTGGAAACTGAATAACCCACTCCTGAATGACTTTTGGGGTAAATAATAAAATTAAGGCAGAAATCAAGTTCTTTGAAGCTACTGAGAGCAAAGATACAACACACCAGAATCCCTGGGGCACAGCTAAGGCGGTGTTCACAACCTAACATCACAGCTAGAAGTACTAGAGAACCAAGAAAAAACAAACATCAAAGCCAGCAGAAGACAAGAAATACAAGAAATGACCAAAATCACAGTTGAGTTGGAGATTGAGACACAAAAAAACTGTTTAAAAGATTAACAAATCCAAGAGTTGGCTTTTTGAGAAAAAAAAAATTAGACTACTAGCTATACTAATAAGAACAAAGGAGGGAAGATCCAAATAAACACAATAAAAAATGACAAAGAGGATATTAGCATAGACCCCACAGAAATAGAAATCACCATCAGAGAATGCTATGAGCACCTTCATGCACATAAAGCAGAAAGTCTAGAAGAAATGGATACGTTCCCAGACATATACACCCTCCCAAGACTGAACCAGGAGGAAATTGAATCCCGGAACAAACCAATAAAGAGCTCCAGAATCGAATCAGTAACAAATAGGCTACCAACCAAAAAAGTCCCAGGACCGGTCAGATTCACAGCTGAATTGTACCAGATGTACAAAGAGCTGGTACCATTCCTGCTAAAACTATTCAAAAAAAGAAAGGACTCTTCCATAATTCATGTTATGAGGTCAGCATCATCCTGATACCAAGCTTGGCAGAGACACAACCAAAAAAACTTCAAGCCAATATCCTTGATGAATATCATTGCAAAAATTCTAAACAAAAAACTGAGAAACTGAATCCAGCACATCAAAAACCTTACCCACCTTGATCGAACAGGCCTTATCCCTGGGATGCAAGATTGGTTCAACATACACAAATCAATAAATGTGATTCATCACATAAACAGAACTAAAGATAAAACCACATGATTATCTCAATAGATGCAGAAAAGGCTTTTGATAAAATTCAACACTCCATGTTAAAAACTCTCAATAAACCCATGTGACAAACTCATAGCCAATATCATACTGAATGGGCAAAAGCTAGAGTCATTCCCGTTGAAAACTGGCACAAGGCAAGGATGCCGTCTCTGACCATTCCTATTAAACATAGTATTGAAAGTCCTGGCCAGAGCAATTAGGCAAAAGACAGAAATAAAGAGCATCCAAATAGGAAGAGAGGAAGTCAAAATATCCCTATTTGCAGACAACATGATCTCCATAGTCTCGACCCAAAAGCTCCTTAAACTGACAGCTTCAGCAAAGTCTCAGGATACAAAATCAATATAAAAAAATTTACTAGCATTCCTGTACATCAACGACAGTCAAGCAGAGCACCAAATTAGGAATGTGCTCCCATTCACAATTGCCACAAAAAGAATAAGATACTTAGAATACAGCCAACTGGGGAGGTGAGAGATCTCTACAAGGAGAACTACAAAACACTGCACAAAGAAATCAAAGATCACACAAACAAATGGAAAAATGTTCGATGCTCATGGATAGAAAGAATCAATATTGTTAAAATGGCAACACTACCCGAAGCCATTTATAGATTCAATGCTATTCCTATTAAACTACCCATTCTTCATGGAACTACAGAGAACTGTTTTAAAATTCATATGTAACCAAAAGAACCTGAAAAACCAAGGCAATCCTAAGCCGAAATAACAAAGCTGGAGGCATCATGCTACCTGAATTCAAACCATACTGCAGAGCTACAATAACCAAAACAGCATAGTACTGGCATAAAAACAGATACATAGACCAATGAAACAGAATAGAGAGTTCAGAAACAAGACCACACACCTATGGCTATCTGATCTTTGACAAAGCTGACAAAAGCAATGAGGAAAAACTCCATATTCAATAAATGGTGCTGTAACTGGCTTGCCATATACAGAAGATTGAAACTGGACCCCTTCCTTGCACCATACACAAAATCATTCAAGATGGATTAAAGATTTAAATGTAAAACCCGAAATTATAAAACCCCTAGAAGACAACCTAGGCAATACCATTTTGGACATAGAAATGGGCAAAACTCTATGACAAAGATGCCAAAAGCAATTGCAATAAAAGCAAAAATTGACAAATGGGATCTAACTAAAGAGCTTCTGCACAACGAAAGAAGCCATCAACACAGTAAACAGACAACCTACAGAATGGGAGAAGGTATTTGCAAACTATGCATCTGACAAAGGTCTAATATAAGGTGCCTATAAGGAATTTACATTTACATGAAAACAAGCAACCTCATTAAAAAGGGGGTAAAGGACATGAACAGACACTTTTCTAAAGAAGACATGTATGCGGCCAAGAAGCAAATGAAAAGAATAAAAAACCTAGGAATTTTAAATACCGTGTAAGGTAGCCTAGCAAGACTGAAATCAAGGTGTCAGTTTGCTGCATTTTCATCTGGACGTTGGGGTCATCAAAAGCTTGACATCACTGATCACTAGAGAATGCAAACCAAAACCAAAGTGAGATGTTGTCTCATACCAGTTAGAGAATGGCTATTATTTAAAAGTAAAAAAACAAACAAAAAACCAGAAAAACTGGTGAGGTTATGGAGAAAGAGGAATGTTTTTACACTGTTGGTGAAAATGTAAATTAGTCCAACTATTGTGGAAAACAGTGTGGTAATTTGTCAAAGACCTAAAAACAGACATACCATTTGACCTAGCATTACTGGGTATATACCCAAAGGAACATAAATCATTCTATCATAAAGATACATGCATGTGCATGTTCATTGCTGCACTATTCACAATAGCAAAGACATGAAATCAACCTAAAAGTCCATCAATGGTAGACTGTGCAAAGAAAATGTGGTACATATACACCATGGAATACTATGCAGCCATAAAAAAGAATGGATCATGTCCTTTTCAGGAGCATAGATGGAGCTGGAGGTCATTATCCTTAGCAAACTAATTCAGAAACAGAAAACCAAATACCACATGTTCTCATTTACAAGTGAGCATTAAATTCTGAGAACACATGGACACATAGATGGAAATTACATACATTGGGGCCTACTGGAGGTGAAGGGTGGGAGGAGGGAGAGAATCGGGAAGATAACTGATGAGTACTAGGTTTAACACCAGGGTGATGAAATAAACTACAACAAACCCTAATGACACAAGTTTACCTATAAAAAAACTTGTACATGTACCCTTGAACTTAAAAGTTAAATAAAAATAATAAATACCCAATGTCCAGGTCTGTCCCCAGAATACCCTGGGATGGGAAACCCATGTTTCAGTATTTAGAAGGCTCTACAGAGATGGGCTGGGCATGGTGGCTCATGCCTGTAATCCCAGCACTTTGGGAGGCTGAAGTGGGCAGATCACCTGAGGTCGGTAGTTTGAAATCAGTCTGACCAACATGGAGAAACCTCATCTCTACTAAAAATGAAAAATTAGCTGGGCATGGTGGTAAATGCCTGTGATCACAGCTACTTGGGAGGCTGAGGCAGGAGAATGGCTTGAACCTGGGAAGCAGAGTTGTGGTGAGCCAAGATCACTCTACTGCACTACAGCCTGGGCCACAAGACCAAAATTCCGTCTCAAAAAAAAAAAAAAATCTACCCAGGGATGTCTGTTTCCAGCTATAATAGCTCATCTTCACACTGCTGATAAAGACATACCTGAGACTGGGCAATTTACAAAAGAAAGAGGTTTAACTGACTTACATTTCCATGTGGCTGGGGAAGCCTCACAATCATGGTGGAAAGCAAGGAGGACCAAGTTACATAGATGGCAGCAGGCAAAGAGGGCAAGCTTGTACAGGGAAACTCCCCCTTATAGAACCATCAGATCTCGTGAGACCCACCTACTATCACGAGAACAGCATGGGAAAGACCTGCCCCCATGATCAATCAGCTCCCACAACACATGGCAATTCAAGATGAGATTTGGATGGGGACACAGCCAAACTATATCATTCTGCTCCTGGCCCCTCCCAAATCTCATGTCCTCACATTTCAAAACAAATTATGCCTCCCCAACAGTCCCCCAAAGTCTTATTTCAGCATTAACTCAAAATTCCACAGTCCAAAATCTCATCTGAGACAAGGTAAGGCTTTCTGCCTATGAGCCTGTAAAATGAAAAGCCAGTTAGTTCCTAGAGACAATGGGGGTACAGGCACTGGGTAAATACAGCCTTCCCAAATGGGATAAATTGGCCAAAGGGAGGAAGACTCCATGCAATTTTGAAATCCAGCAGGGCAGTCAAATTTTAAAGCTCCAAAATGATCTCCTTTGACTCCATGTCTCACATCCAGGTCACACTGATGCTACAGGTGGGTTCCCATGGACTTGGGCAGCTCCACTCTTGTGGCTTTGCAGGGTGCAGCCTCCCTACTGGTGCTTTCATAGGCTGGCATTGAGTGTCTGTGGCTTTTCCAGGTGCGTGGCGCAAGCTGTCAGTGGGTCTACCATTCTGGGGTCCTCTTCTCACAGCTCCACTAGGCAGTGCCTCAGTAGGGACTCTGTGTGGGGGTTCTGACCCCACATTTCCCTTTTGCACTGCCCTAGCAGAGGTTCTCCATGAGGGTCCTGCCCCTGCAGTGAATTTTTGCCTGGGCATTCAGGCCATGGCTGGAGTGATTGCAACACAGGGCACCAAGTCCTTAGGCTGCACACAGCACTGGGACCTTGGGCCTGGCCCACAAAACCACTTTTTCCTCTTGGGCCTCTGAGCCTGTGGTAGGGAGGGGCTGCCATGAAGATCTCTGACATGCCCCGGAGACATTTTCTTCATGGTCCTGGGGATTAACATTAGGCTCTTTGCAAATTGATGCAGCTGGCTTGCATTTCTCCTAAGAAAATGGGTTTTTATTTTCTACTGCATCAGGCTGCAAATTTTCTAAACTTTTACGCTCTACTTCCCTTTTAAAATGAAATGCTTTTAACAGCACCCAACTTTTGAATGCTTTACTGCTTAGAAATTTCTTCTGCCAGACACCCTAAATCATCTCTCTCAAGTTGAAAGTTCCATAAATCTCTAGGGCAGGGACAAAATGCCACCAGTCTCTTTGCTAAAACATAACAAGAGTCACCTTTGCTCCATTTCCCAGCAAGTTCCTCATCTTCATCTGAGACCACCTCAGCCTGGACCTTATTGCTCATATCACTATCAGCATTTTTGTCAAAGCAATTTAACAAGCCTCTAGGAGGTTCCAGACTTTCCCACATTTTCCTGTCTTCCTCTGAGCCCTCCAAACTGTTCCAACCTCTACCTGTTCCCAGTTCCAAAGTTGCTTCCACATTTTTGGGCATCTTTTCAGCAATGTCCCACTCTACTGGCACCAATTGATTGTATTAGTTTGTTTTCAAGCTGCTGATAAAGACATACCTTAAACTGGGAACAGAAAGAGGTTTCATTGGGCTTACAATTCCACATGGTTGGAGAGGTCTCAGGATCATGGCAGAAGGCAAAAGGCACTTTTTACATGGCAGCGGCAAGAGAAAATGAGGAAGAAGCAAAAGCGGAAACCCCTGATAAAACCATCAGACCTTGTGAGACTTATTTACTACCACGAGGATAGCACAGGAAAGGCTGGCCCCCATGATTCAATTACCTCCCACTGGGTCCCTCCCATAAAACATGGGAATTTTGGGAGATGCAATTCAAGTTGAAATTGAGGGGGGACACAGCCAAACCATATCATGTACCTAGCACAAAGAAAAGGTAAATATTTAAGGTGATAGATATCCCAATACCTTGACTTTACACATTATATAAATGTATCACATTACCTTATATACTATAAAAATACATACAAATATTATTTATCAGTAAAAATATATTCTCATTACCTTTTAATATCTTTAGAATTTGTAGTAATATCAAGTCTCTGATTACTGATACTGGTCATTTGTATATACTCCCTGTTTTCATATCTGAATAGTTTTGCTGGAGTTTTGCAATTTTATTAATCTTCTAAAACAACCAACTTTTGGTTTCATTAAATTTTTCTATTCTTTTTGTTTTCTGCTTTGTTGATATCTACTTTAATGTTTATTATTTTCTTTCTTTGGGTTTTATTTGCTCTTTTTTTCTAGTGTCTAAAAATTGGTAGCTGAAGTTATTGACTTGAGAACTTTCTCCTTTCCGATACAAAGAGATGTAGTTTATTGCCATACACTTCCTAAGTACTGCTTCAGCAGGCTTCTGCAAGTTCGGATATGCTATCAAGTTCTCTTTTGAAAAATAAACTTTATTTTTTAGATCATTTTAGCTTTACAGAAAAATTAAGTAGTACACAGAGGTCCCATATACCCTGCATCCACTTTTTTCTATTAACATCTTACAGTACTATAATTAATGAGCCTATATTGATATATTATTATTACCTGAAGTCTACAGTACATTTAGATTTTCTTAATTTGTATTAGTGTCCATTTTCTGTTCCAGGATCTCATCCCATATACTACAACGCATTTAGTTGTCATGTCTCTTTTTTTTTTTTTTTTTTTTTTTTGGGACGGAGTTTCGCTCTTGTTACCCAGGCTGGAGTGCAATGGTGCGATCTCGGCTCACTGCAACCTCCGCCTCCTGGGTTCAGGCAATTCTCCTGCCTCAGCCTCCTGAGTAGCTGGGATTACAGGCACACGCCACCATGCCCAGCTAATTTTTTGCATTTTTAGTAGAGACAGGGTTTCACCGTGCTGACCAGGATGGTCTCGATCTCTTGACCTCGTGATCCACCCGCCTTGGCCTCCCAAAGTGCTGGGATTACAGGCTTGAGCCACCGCGCCCGGCCCTGTCATGTCTCTTTAGGCTTCTCTTGGTGGTAGCAATTTCTTGGAATTTTCTTGTTTATTTTTTCTTTCATTCTCAAAGGAGGTGAAAGTTTTCTTGTTTTTGAAGATCCTGACAGTTTTGAGGAGTTTTGTCAGATATCTTGTAGGATGGCCCTCTAGTCTACTCAGTCAGAGTTTATCTGATAACTTTCTCATGATTATACTGGGATTATGGATTATTAGGAGGAAGACCCCAAAGGTAAAGAACCGTTTTCATCCCAGCATACCAAAAGTTGAATTGTGTCCCTCCAAAAAAGATGTGTTGAAGCTCCAACTCACAATACCTCAGAATGTGACCTTATTTGGAAATCAGGTCTTTACAGAAATAATGAAATTAAAGTGAAATGATTAAAAAATTATATCCCTGGGCTCTAATCCAATATGGCTGGTGTCCTTATAGAAAGGGGAACTTTGGACACAAAAACAGTTACAGAGAGAAGATTATGTGAAGACATGCAAGGAGAAGGCAGCCATATACTTTGAGTGGTGCATCTAGAATGAACATGATGAATTACTGGCAAACACCAAAAGTTAGAAGAGTCAAGGAGGGATTCTCCCCGAGAGCTGTTAGAGAGAGCATGACCTTGCTGACATCTTGATTTCAAGCTTTAAGCAGCCAGAACAGTGAAACAATAAATTTCTGTTGTTTTTTTTTTTAAGCCTCCCAGTCTTTGGTACTTGTTATAGCAGCCTAGGAAACGGATACAGGTCCGTACTAGCAACGTGATTTATGACTAGATATTGGCTTTTATCACCTAGCTGAGGCAGTGTCTGTAAAGTTCCCAGGTGATTTTTATTCCACAGAAACAGGAGGCAATCGAGAGGCCTTCAGGCTCTTCACCAGTGCCAGCTGTGGCTTTTAAGTTGTTGCTGAAGAGAAATGCCACAGCAAGCAAACAGCTCACCCACAAGGAGCTTGACTTACCTGCCAGGCACTGTGATAAACCCAGATCTCTCAGCTCTGCTGGGAGTGTCAGAGGCAAAGCTGTGTGAAGGTGAGAGAGCATTGGCGACTGGGGCCTCCTTTTTGCAGGGACAGAGGAGACAAGAGGCATTCAGGTGCTTCTGTTTAAGGCCGAAACTGATGCTTTAGTCAGAGGCCAACTCCCTCTTTCTGGCCCAAGTATTATGAAGGAGGAAATAGCCAGAATGGATACAAGTTAAAAGACAGCCAGCTCCTCCCTTGGACCCTCCAAACATAAAGGTGCACATGGGGCAAGGCAAGGTGTCCAGAGCCTAGAGAAATAAAATTGGCAGGAACAAAGGCTAAAGAAGTAATCTCAAGGTTTTTTTGGTAACTTTGTTCAGGATATTAGATATTTTGACCCCGTATGTGCTTTACTTACCCAATTCCTTACTGATGGACAGCAATAACGTTTTCTACTTTTCACTATATAACTACACAGCTGTGAGTATCTACATACCTATTAATTTCTACAGCCATGCTGGAAGATAGATTCCTGAAACTGCTGGATCAGAGGGCAGGAGCCTTTGAAATTTTGATACATAGCTCTAAATTACTCCTAAAAGATTGCACAGTTTTATATTCCTGCCAACATCACAATACCCTTTTCCTTACATCATTACCAATACTACATGTTATCTTTTTACTAACTTGTCTACCCTAAAAGGTAAGTAAAATCATCTCATTTTCTGTCATCAAATTCCATTTTTATTTCTTTAGAGGTTATTTTGACATGGGTTATTTTTCAAATATTTGGGGATTTTAAAATATTTTTGTTATTGATTTATAATTTAATCTTATACTCAGAGGACATAGTTTGTATGACATGAAGCATTTTTAATTAATTGTGACTTGTTTTATGACCCAGAATATGATCTATTCTGGTAAATGTTCTCTGTGTACTTGAAAAGAATTGGTATTCAGCTATTTTTGATGGGGTGTTCTGGAAGTGTTACTTAGATCAATTTGGTTGATAAGGTTGTTAATGTCTATTGTACCTGATATGGTTTGACTCTGTGTCTCACCCAAATCTCATCTTCAATTGTAATTTCCACATGTTGAAGGAGGGCCCTGGTGGGAGGTGACTGGATCATGGGAGTGGTTTCCTCACTTTCCTTGTGGTAGTGAGAGAGTTTTCATAAAAGCAGATGGTTTTGTTTTGTTTTGAGATGGAGCCTCACTCTTGTCACCCAGGCTGGAGCACAGTGGCTCAATCTCGGCTCACTGCAACCTCTATCTCCAGGGTTCAAGTGATTCCCCTGCCTCAGCCTCCTGAGTAGATGGGATTACAGTCATTCAACACCATGCCCGGCTAATTTTTTTGTATTTTTAATAGAGACGGAGTTTCATCATGTTGGCCAGGTTAGTCTCGAACTCCTGACCTCAGGTGATCCGCCTGCCTCAGCCTCTCAAAGTGCTCAGATTACAGGTTTGAGCCACTGCGCCCAGCCAAGCAGATAGATTTAAAAGTGTTTGGCAGTTCCTCCTTTGTTTGTTCTTTCTCCTGCCACCATGTAAGACATGCTTTGCTTCCCCTTTGCCTTCTGCCACCATAGTAAGTTTCCTGAGGCCACCCCAGCCATGCAGAACTGTGAGTCAATTATACCTCTTTTCTTTATACATTGCCAAGTCTCTGGTAGTTCTTTATAGAAGTGTGATAATAGACTAATATATAAAATGAGTATTGCCAGAGTGGGGCACTGCTATAAAGATAACTAAAAATGGAGCAACTTTGGAACTGGGTAACGGGCAGAAGTTGGGACAGTTTGGAGGGCTCAGAAGAAGATTGGAAGATGTGGAAAAGTTTGAAACTTCCTAGTGACTTGTTGAATGGTTTTGACCAAAATGCTGATAGTGATTTGGACAATGAAATCCAAGCTGAGGTAGAATCAGATGGAGATGAGGAAGGGAACTGGAGTAAAGGTCACTCATGCTATGTTTTAGCAAAGAGACTGGCAGCATTTTACCCTCACCTTTGAGATCTGTGGAACTTTGAACTTGAGAGAGTTGATTTAGGGTATCTGGTAGAAGAAATTTCTAAGCAGCAAAGCATTCAAGACGTGACCTGGCTTATTCTTAAAGCATTCAGTTATATGTATTCACAAAGAGATGGTCTGAAATTGGAACTCATGTTTAAAAGGGAAGCAGAGCATAAAGGTTTGGAAAATTTGTAGCCTGATCATGTGATAGAAAAGAAAAACCCATTTTGAGGGGAGGAATTCAAGCCTGCTGCAGAAATTTGCATAAGTAACAAGGAGCTGATGTTAATAGCCAAGACAGTGGGTAAAGTGTCTCCAGGGCCTGTCAGAGACCTTCATGACAGCCCCTCTCATTACAGGCCCAGAGGCCTAGAAGGGAAAAATGGGCTGGACCCAGGGCCTTGCTGCTCTGTGCAGCCTCAGGACTTGGCTATAAGGGGCCAATGTACAGCTCAGGCCATTGTTTCAGAGGGTGTAAGCCCCAAGCCTTGGTGGCTTCCATGTGGTGTTGGGTCTGTAGGTGTGCAGAAAGATAAGAGTTGAGCTTTGGGAGCCTCTGTCTAGATTTCAGAGGATGTATGGAAATGCCTGGGTGTCCAAGCAAAAGTCTGCTGCAGGGGCAGAGCCCTCCTGGAGGACCTCTACTAAGATGGTGCAGAGGGAAAATGTGGGTTGGAGACCCCACACAGAGTCACCACGGGAGCACTGCCTAATGGAGCTGTGAGAAGAAGGCCACCATCCTTCAGACACCGGAAAGGTGGATCTACCCACAGCTTGCACTGTTTGCCTGGAAGGGCTGCAGGCCCTCATTGCCAGCCTGTGAAAGCAGCTGCAGGGGCTGTACCCTCCAGAGCCACAGGGGTGGAGCTGCCCAGGGCCATGGGAGCCCACCCCTTGCACCAGTGTGCCCTGGATGTTAGACATGGAGACAAAGGAAATTCTAGAGCTTTAAGAGTTAATGGCTGCCCAGCCAGGTTTTGGACTTGCATGGAGCCTGTGGCTCCTTTGTTTTGGCCAATTTCTCCCATGTGAAATGGGAACATATACCCAATACCTGCACCCCCATAGTATCTTGGAAGTAACTAACTTGTTTTTGATTTTACAGGCTCATAGGCAAAAGGGATTTGCCTTGCCTCAGATGAGACTTTGGACTTGGATTTTTGGGTTAATGCTTGAAGGAGTTAAGATTTTGGGGCATTGTTAGGAAGGAATGACTGGTTTTGAAATGTGAAAAGGATGAGATTTGGGAGGGACCAGGGACAGAATGATATGGTTTGGCTCTGCGTCCCCACTCAAATCTCATCTCTTATTGTAATCCCCACATGTCAAGGGAGGAATCTGGTGGGAGGTGATTGGATCACAGGGGCAGTTCCACTCATGCCATTATCAGATAGTGAGGCAGTTCTCACAAGATCTGGTTTACAAGTGGCAGTTTCCCCTGCATGCTCTCTCTCTCTCCTGCTGCCATGTTAGACATGCCTTGCTTCCCCTTCACCTTCTGCCGTCATTATATGTTTACTGAGACCTCCCCAACCATGGGGAACTGTGAGTATATTAAGCCTCTTTTGTTTAAAATTACCCAGTTTCAGGTAGTATCTTTATAGCAGTATGAAAATGGGCTACACTGTGGAAAATGAATACAATATTCTTGACAATTTTCTGTCTACTTGTCCTATCTATTATTGAGAGACAGGCATTGACTGTTCTAACTGTAACTGTAGATTTCTCCATTTCTCCTTCCAGTTCTATCAGTTTTTACTTCATGTACTTTGAAGCTGTTAAGGTCATAATGCTTAGTATTGTTATATATACCTTCTTAATTGACCCCTTTATCAATTTAAATGACTTTGTCCCAGGTAATATTCTTGGCTCTGACATCTTCTGAATCTGATATTAAAATAGTCACTGCAACTTTCTTTTGATTAGTGTTACTATGGTATATCTTTTGTCATTCCTTTACTTTTAACCCAATTGTGTCTCTATAGTTAAAGTTCATTTCTTGTAGGCAGCATAATAATTGGTTTTTGTGCTTTAATCCAGTCTATTAATTTCTAGCTTTTAATTGAAGTAATTATATCATATTACTATATGATATAATTATTATAATGTAACTATATAATTATTGATATAGTTAAATCTATCATCTTGCTATTTATTTTCTACATTTTCTGTCTTTTTTAATTCTCTTTTTCCTGACTTCTTTGGATTTTTTGACTATTTTTTATGGTTGGTATATTAGCTATAACTTTTTATTTTATTATTTTAGTGTTTCCTTTAGGGTTTATAGTTACCTCTTTAACTTACCATGATATACCTTCAAGTAATATTATAGCACCACATATATATTACAAAAATCTTACAATAGGACACTACTGTTTCTCCCTTCCAGCCCTTTACACTATTATTGCCACACATGTTATGCAATATATTATCTCTGTCAAAGTAGTCAATTATCCACCTAGGCTGGAGTGCAGTGGCACGATCATCATAGGTCACTGCAACCTCAAACTGCTGGGCTCAGGTGATCCTCCCACCTCAGCCTCCCTAGTAGCTAGGGCTACAGGCAGCACATCAATGCTTGGCTACTTTTTTTTTT
>NW_022437034.1:2373862-2395085 GCF_009761245.1 Sapajus apella | reverse complement strand
CTTCTTCCTTCTGTCCTCCTTCCCTCCCTCCTTCCTTCCTTCCCTCCTTCCCTCCTTCCTTCCTTCCCTTCCTCCTTCCCTCCTCCTTCCCTCCCTCCTTCCTTCCTTCCCTTCTTCCCTCCCTCCTTCCTTCCCTCCCTTCTTCCCTCCTTCATTCCCTTCTTCCTTCCCTCCTTCCTTCCCTCCCTCCTTCCCATCCTCCTTCCTTCCCTCCTTCCTTCCTTCCCTCCTTTCTTCCTTCCTTCCCTCTTTCCTTCCCTCCCTCCTTCCCCCCATCCTTCCCTCCTTCCCTCCTTCCTTCCTTCCTTCTTTTATTTCTTTTTATTTTCTTTCTTTCCTTTCTTTCTTTTTGGGAAAGGGTTTCACTTCCATCACCCAGGCTGGAATGCAGTGGTGCAAAGTTGGCTCACTGCAACCTCTATCTCCTGGGCTCAAATGATCCTCCCATCTCAGCCTCCAAGTAGCTGGGACTACAGGCAAGTATCACCATGCCTGGCTAATATTTTTGTAGAGACTTTGGGGTTTTGCCATGTTGCCCAGGTCCTGAGCTCAAGCGATCCACCTGCCTTGGCCTTCCAAAGTGCTGGGATTACAGGCACGAGCCACCACGCCTGGCCATTGTTTGTGTTTCCTTATTGTTGAGTTCTAAGGGTTCTTTGTATATTTCGGATACCAGTCCTTTATCAGCTGTGTCTTTTGCAAATGTTTTCTCCCAGTCTGTGGCTGGTCTTCGCATTCTCTTGGCAGTGTCTTTCACAGAGCAGAAGTTTTTATTTTAATTCTAATAAAGTCCAACTTAACAATTCTTTATTTCATGGACTAGAGCTTCAGTTTCGTATCTAAAAAGTCATTGCCATAGCCAAGGTCATCTAGGTTTTCTTCTGTGTTATCTTCTAGGAGTTTTATCGTTTTGCATTTTACATTTAAGTCTTTAATCCATTTTGAGTTAATTTTTTGAACAGTATAAGATTTGTGTCTAGACCCCCCCCTTTTTTTTTTTTTTGCATGGGGATGTCCAGTTTTTCCAGCACCATTTGTTGAAAGGCTATCTTTGCTCCATTCACATATATTTTTATCTTGGGATTTTTCAAGGACATCCCTGAACAGAGTCCCCAACTTTCTCCAAATGCGCCCACACCCACAGCACCATTCCAGTAGGAAAGGGACCTCTGGAGAGAAGACTTGGGCCCGAGAGCCAGAGCCCCACCTGTAGCAAGGCATCCCCTCGAGGTCGAGGACTTGCTGGGGCTGTGTGCGCGACCAGGTGACCGGGGCTGGGGGCAGGTTGTTCTTGGTACAAGGCTGCAGAGGGGTGACCAATTTCTAGGTTGGAGGCGGGGAGCATGACCAAGAGAGCCCTGTGATAGGGGAGATGGTAGCCTCGGGCCTCCATGGAGATTAGTTACAGAGCCTGGGGGTGGGTGACCCCGCAATCAGATGCATGAGCACATTCACATACTCACAGCCCACCTTCCCGGGAACACAGACAGCAGCTTATCAGGCCACACCAGGCCGGGCCAATTAACCTCCCCTGTTGCCACCTCCCTTCCTGGAGTTTAATTAGGGGCACCTGGATCCTCAGTGGTCTGGGTGGGGGGAAGGTTTCTGTGCTGTGCCATTCTCAGGAGGCTACTGGGGAAACAAGGCCTGTGGACACAGGGCTGCTTCCTCCTGCCCCTGGTCAGGACCCTGGGGTGGAACCTGCTTCAGGGCCGTGTTCTGGAGGCTCCAGTGTCTGTTTCCACCACAGTGAAGGAGAGAGCGTAAGACCTGATCTTCCCTTGGGACCCTCATCCTTAGCCCTCATCTCAGCCCAGTCCTCATCCGGGTTGGGGCAACTAGCAAGGGGGGCTTCCACCCAGAGGTCCTCCCAGGAGGATCTCCTTCCTCCCAGGGCCTGTCTCCTACACAGAGGAGCCGGGGGCCACTTAGGGTGCGGTCACTGAGAGCCAGGTGCCATGCTGGCCCCTCCACACCCACAATGTCTCATTCATCCCAAGACAGCCCCACCAAGCTGACATCACTACTCTCATTCTACAGATGAGAAGTGCAGGAAGGCAGCTCAGCTGGTGGTCAAAGCCACCTCTTAGCTCAGAGCATGTCACTGAGGCATTCTGAGTCTTAGTCTTTCCACCTATAAAATGGGACTAATCCTACCTTCCTCCTTGGGCTGCTGGGAGAGGCACATGAGGTAGCAGAGATAGAGCACGCAGCTGCAGCTCAGAGTGAGTGCTGGGGTGGTGGTTAGGTGGTGGCTTCAATTACTATTACTGTGAGCGGTGGTCCTGGGGTCTGAAGCAGGAATGCCTGGCTCGGAGGCTCATTGTCTTTCTTCTACCCACCCTCCTGCTTGCCAGTTGACTGCTAGTGCGAGTCCTTCAGATGGGCTCCATGGGCCCTCCTGGGAACATCCGCAGCCTGTGGGAGTGGGTGCCTGTCTAGACAGAGCCCAAAGCCAAGGGTGTGGACCTGGAAAAGGTCTTGCCGGTGGTTCTGGTCTCTCCTGCCAGTCAGGTTTCTCTGCATCCTTCTCTCACTTGGGCAAAGAGCCAAGCCCAGAGAGGGCCAGAGACCAGGCCAAGGTCACACAGTGGGCTTCTGGCTCCCAGCCAGGGTGCTCCCTAGAGGAACCATCACTCCCAATAAGCAAAGTCCATGTGCCGGCTGCTCTGTAACCACTGACTACGCCATGTACTTGTCCACCTGGGCTGGATGCAATGTCCCCAGGGAACGAAATTCATTTTCTTTATGCCTCATGGTGGATTGAATGCTCGGCTGAAATCCAGCAAATCATAGTGATTGCAAAAACAGGCAGAGCGTGGCTCTGGTGATGTGCAGTGCACGCTCAAGCCCACATGCGCTGTCACAGGCCCTTGAGGGCCCACACACTCAGCCACACAGGCACTCACACTCACACACATTCAAATCCAAACACATATACCAGTTCACGCTCACACACCCTCACACACACACACTCGCACACACACACTAGCTCACACTCACACCCCCTCACACATTCACGCTCCCAATCTCACACGCTCACATATACTTGCACTTGCTCACACGCACAGTTTTGTGCACCTATGCACACCTCAGACTTACACACTAATGTAAAAACGCACACTCGCTCACACTGTCATGCACTTGCATGGCACTGAGACGCCCGGTCCTGCCATATCAGTGATACCCTCCCAAGTATGGACACTTCCCATTTTCCTCCCCAAATCTCATCACCGGGCTGAATCTCTCCAAGCCCAGCACAGACTTGCCTCCCCGAGGAAGGCTCCCGGCTGCCCACCAGCCTGCTGGGGACTCTCCTTCCTCCCTGGACTCCCGTAAAGTTAACAGCAGCACTTGCCCAGCAGCCACGTTTGAGGAGCACCTACTATGTGAAGGCACAGTGAGTCTCATAGCCTCCTTCCCTGGACAGAGAGAACCCCTCGAGGGCAGGGCGGGTGCCATGCCATCTGTGCCCACCACTGAGGAGGGCCTGAGTGAAGGTACCTATTTAAAGTGCCTGTGCAGAGCAGATGAAAGCTCATCTTCTCCAGGCTCCTGTCGGCCAGCGCTCTGCCAGGGACCAAGCATTTCCCAAACATGGCTCTTACTCACACAGTTCCCTCTCGGATCATCCTTCTCCTCCACACCCACCTCCTCCCTCACACCTGTGCAGATCCCCCGAGGTGCCATCTCCTCCGGGAGGCCTTTGGTGCACCGCCTCCCAGAGATGGCCTGCTCTAGGCTAGCCCTGGTCTGTCTAGCACAGGATTTCTGACAGGTGCCTCCAGGGCAGGGCTGGGTGCCAAACAGCTCAGTGTCTACAGAGCCTCCTGGACGCAGCTTCAATCAGGTTTTGAGTTGGACACCCCAAGACATGCTTTTCTGCATGGAAAAGTCTATCTCTCCAGAGCAGTGAGAGCCAGGGACAGCCTCCAGACTCCGTTCTTCCGCTGAAGCCCAGGTTTCAGGGATGCTGCGGTTTGCAGATCCTCAGAGAAGCTTCCCTTCAGCTGAACCCCCCACGGTGATGACACCTCCATTGTGGGGAAAACTGCAGGGCTAGCAGCACCTCGATGGGAAGGCAGGCGGGGCCATGCTGTGAGCCCAGGTTAAGCTTGGTCTGCCTCAGTCAGGACCAAGAATGGAGGGGAGGGCAAAGGAAAAAGTAGCTTGGGCTGCTGGGATTTCCCTAAAGCCAGCTCTGGAGGGAGGTGGGGGCAGCCGCAGAAGGCAGGTTACTGAAGGAGACAGACGCAGCATCGTTGCTGGTGGCCACAGCCCAGGGAATTGGGGAATTAGCCCGAATTGACTCTCCCCAGGTCAAGAGTCTCCTGGGTGTGGAGTCTGTTCTTCCTGTTCCTAGAACAGCCTCTGCATAACCTGGCCTTCAGCACAGAGGATCAAATGGGGGGCACTCAGGACTCTAGAGCATGCTGGGGGCAGGGGACAGCTGGGGAGATAGGACTGAAGGTCTCAGAGAAGGGACCACACTCACAGGTCCAGGAAAGCTCGAGGTGGCCACCCACCCAGGAAGGAAAGCGAAAAACAAGAATTCAGTCGACACTGGCTCTGTGGCCCCTCCCTTGCTGCCTGTAGCATTTATTGCACACAGGGTATACCTAACACTGTGCTAGGCCCTGGAGATGCTACAGGGATCAAGACAGACAAAACGCCTATCTTCACAGCATGTGCAGGCTGGGCTGACAGATGCAGAACATTAAATACTAGAACAGGATGGGGCTATGACAGGGCCAGCGGACCCAGAGGAGGGCCCCTTAATAGATGTGGGGTAAAGAGAAGGGCTCCTGGGGAAAGGAACATTCAAACTGAGACGTGAAGGAGGGAGCAGCGGGGTTGCAGGCCTAAGGTGAAAGAAACAGTGGCACTGGAGGGAGTGGCAGAGGTTCAAGGTGACCGGAACAGCGTGGGTGTGCATGTGCGTGTGTTCATGCGAGTGTGTATAAGAGCGTGTGTGTGGGAGTGTAAGAGTGTGTGTAGAATCATGAATCCCCGCATGGCACTGGCTAACACGGCATTCTCAAAGTCAGGGAAGAGCTTGACAAAGCTCATCCCCAGGAGGCCCTGCTCTTGGCTGCCTGTCTCTCCCGGGTTCGTGGACAAACAAGCCTACCAGTGTCCAGGTCCTCTCCCATCTCTCTTCTCCCACGCTGGAAGCCCAGCTCCCTGCCACGAACTTACTTTGTGCCCACTTTTCTCTGTGGTCCAGGGGAGCCTCTGCCCCCTCCCCCCAAATCTGCCATCTCTCGGAGGAAACAGTCTGTGCCTCTTTAGATGCTGCCCTAGAAAATAAAGGCAGAACAGGCCTCTGCCTCTGGGGGCCAGGTGGGGGCTGGAGAAGGCAGCTGCCACTCCTTCACGGAGTTTTGGAGCTGCCAAAGGAAATGACAGGAACCGGGAAGGTGATAGGTCACTAGGAAGCCTATGTCCTGATGGCATAGGTAGGCATACCCTCTGACCCAGGGTCCAAGTCCTGGCTCTGAGTCGCCCTCACTGTGTAACCTTGAGCAAGCCGGATAACTGTGTGCATCTCCCTGGCATGTCACTCAAGGGCCTCCACCCAGAATAGTTTTTTCATAATCCTTATTACTTTCCTTGGCAATCCCTGGAAAGCAAAATCCCAAACATGCCTGGCAATTTCTGCCTCCAGACTTTGTTCATTGCAATTGCCTCTGCTGGAGCATCTTGCTTCCAAATACAAATGGTGTAAATACTCCCCATTCTTTGAGCTCTAGGGCAAATGCCACCTCCTCCAGGGAGACTTCTCTGATTGCCCCAAGGGCTGCAATCGCCACCTCTGCTGAGCCTTTAGAGGTTTCACCCTGTGGCTCATGTAGAGCCTTGCCCATATTCCCTCTGGCCTTGCAAAGAGGTGTATATGGCTGTGAAGACTGTAAACTGAACAACTCTAGGGAGCACCTGTGACATCGTGTCCTGTGTAAATGGTACCACCTGGAGTTGGGCAGTGCCTAACCTGTGCCACTGTACACGGCAGCCCTGCCTGTCTCCTATGCCTCAGGACTGCTCCAAGGTTCCCGTGAGATTATGACACTGTAGGCACCCAGGGAGTTTAGGGAACCTGGGCAGTTTCCACCAAGCTGGGCTAGGACTCCATGCTCAGATGAAGGGGCTCCTTTTCTTTTGGTTAACCTGCATGTCTCCTCTATCGATTCACTCTCCCAGGTACTCTCGCCCAGGCCCATGGCTTAAAATACCACTTCTGAGCTGATGACTGGACTCGAATTGATTGTCTGTAGCCTTAACCTCTGCTCCAAGCTCTAGACTCGTTTCTCTGTCTGCCTCTTGGGAATCTCCACTGAGAGAGCTCACAGACATTGCAAATTGAATACGGCCCAGACCAACCTCTTGAGTTTCCCTACGGTACACCTGTTCTTCGGACAATCTTCTTAATTTTAGAAAACCTTCAACCTTCAAGCCAAAGTCCTCAGAGTCATCCTTGATTCCTCCCCCTTCCTCATCTTCTACAGCAGATCCACGGGCTTGTCCCATTGCCTGGCTGGCACAATACGTCCTGGGTCCGTGTCCGACTCTCTGCCCTCCACAGCCGTCACCTCCTCCAAGCCACCATTGGCTCTCCTTTGTCTGCCTTACGTTAGGTTCCCTAAAGAGCAGAGCGTGAAACAGAGATCTGGATGCAGCTTGCTTATTTGGGGGGGCAATCACAGAAAACACAGACGAGCACAAGTGAGGCAGGAGAGGGGAAAAGCTACCTTAGTCTGTTTGGGGTGCTATATAACAAAATACCGTGGACCGGGTGACTTATAAATCACAGAAATGCATTTTTCGCAGTTCTGGAGCCTGGGGTCCGTGATCAAGGCACCAGCAGATTCCGTGTCTAGTGAGGGCCTGCTCCTCATAGGCAGAGGCTTCTGATGGCATTCTTACAGGGCAGGAGGGGCAAGGTGGGTCTCTGGGGCTTCTTTCATATGGGCACTGGTCCCCTTCATGAAGACTCTGCCCCCAACCTAATCACTTCCTAAAAGCCCCACCTCCTGACAATATCACCCTAGGGGTTGGAATTTCAACATATGAATTTGAGGGCAACACATTCAGCTCACAGCACCAACCTAATGTGTGTTCCTGAGTTACTGATGCTGCTGAGGCCAAGTGTAGCTCGGTCCTATAGAAACTGTATGGCCCACTTCTAGGAACTGTCTCTCCAAAGGACAGAGGCTGGGGCTTTTACTTATTGACCCTCAATCCCCATTGATGGATGGTTGTTTCCAGAGGCCTTGACTCCCTGTCCTCCTAATACTCCCAGGCTGTCCTATGCAGGCTGAGTAATCCCTGGGAGATCCCCCAAAAGCCCCCCAAAAGCCCCATAGAAGAAAAGCAGAGAGCAGAGGCAAGCATTTGAGGATCTTTGTTCTTGACTCATCAGCTGCAGCTGAAATTGCAATGGGCTGCTGTGTAGGGCACCAGAAGTTTCAACTCCCATGGTCCCCACCCATCCCTTGCCCATCTATGCAGGACCACCAGGGTGAGCTTTTAAAAATAGCAGTCAGAGCCTCTCATTCCATTGCCTGATCCTCTTTCCAAAGTCCCCATTGCCCTTGGAATGGAGCCTTTGCCATGGCTGACCAGGTCACACCCTCTCTGCCCTCGTGCCCTGCCAGCTAAGTTCCGAGCACACCGGTCTTTCGGGGCCTCAGAGTTCACAGGCTTACTCCAGCCTTAGGGTGTTTGCACGTGCCGGCTGTCTGCCTAACCTTCCCCACGGTCTTCACGTGCCTGGCTCTTCCTAGTCACCAAGTCCTAAGTCACGCGCCACTGCCTCCTTAGAGAGACCTTCCCTGCCCACCTAATCCCAATTAGCCCCCTGCCCCCTCAACGTCTTCTCCTTTTCTCAGCTCTTGTGTCTAACACATTTATCTATTTGTTTACCTGCTTGTCACCTTTCTCTCCCATTGGCAGTCATTATTACTGTGCACTTCCAGGGCCTAGCCCAGTGCCTGGCGTGTGATAAATGCACAATAAATACCTGCCAAATGAATGAACTGAATGGGTCAGATTCTTCCAGGAGAAAGCAGAGCCTGTGTCAAGGTTCTTGTGCACATAATGGAGGAAAGGCTGCCCTCAGATGAGTCCCATAATGGGATGAGGGGAACAGATTAGGGCAAGAGGAAAAACTAGGCAAAGATGAAGGTGAAGCTGAGGCCCAGCCACAGCCTTACCCCATGGGGGCTTCCAGAGCATCAGGAGTCCCCTTTAGGCCAGGGCACCAGCCTTCTGTATCCCATCTCAGTCAGTCATCAGCTGAGGGCTGCCTTATGGAGGCGTAAGCTCTGGGGTGTTTCTGGATGAGCTGGCTTCCTTCTGCCCAGTACAGGAGATCCGGGGAGGCATGAGCAGCTAACGCTCCCAGCATCTGGGAGAGGGTCATGGGCCTGGTGACAGGATCTGGGAAGGGCAGTGCAGCAGTCACCTCGAGAAGGGGCCGTCTCCCTGCCACTCACAGACCCCAGGGCTGAAGAGAGCCCTGCAGCACGGGTATCTTGGGAAGCAGAAGTCCCATGTGAGTAGCAGGTCAGGCTTCTGATGACCCATCTCTGTGTCCAGATGCCTGTTCACATCTGCCCCACATCCTGCTTGCTGCCTCTTGAGCCCATTCTCTCTTGTGTTTTCTCACTGGTTCTGAGAAAAAATGGGTGAGCATTTTCCCCAGAACAGCTCTGCAGAGTCCCCTGCCCCACCTGCAGGTCTCTCGGAAGCTGTGGGATCCTAGCAGTGGATGGCTGTCCCGACAGCCTGTCACTGATTGCAGGGGTGCCTCACTGCAGCCTTGGCTCAATTCTGCACATTTCCCGACAAAGGAAGGCCCAGGAGACAGAGCTGCCACGGCCAGAAGTCTGAGAAGCCACCGGAAGATGTGCTGCCCCCCGGTTCCTCTTCTGGGTACATCCAGATGCTGTGAGAGCAGGCCAGGCGGGCAGAGCTTGGCATTGACAAATGGCCCGGCCCAGTGACCCTGCAATTCCCCTGCTCGACAGCTATTGACAGCTGGTGGGCACTTGAGTTTTTCTCTTTTCTCTGTCGGTTCTTTTAATTAGAAAATATAAAGAAAATGCCTATTGATTTCATGTAACTGATAAGCTCCCCACTCCTGGGCCTCTGTAATCAGGATCCTGAGCCTGGCTTGAAGCCCGAGGGAGGAGGAGTGGGAAGGGAGGAACACAGCCAGTTCAGCTCTGGGTAGCTCCCTGCCCCTCCCTGCAAACTCCTGCACAGGGCTCCAGGACTGGGGATACAAGAAAATTTAGGAACCTTCCCCCTTCTGAGCAAGTTTGCTGCTCTGAATTTTTGAAGCATGTCATTCTCCCCTAACATTTACACAACACCGTGTTTACAAAGGAATTTGCAAAGCTCTTCCACGATTATTGTCTCATTTGATCAAGTTATTTACTGCAGAGGACAACTAACCCAGTAGTCCCCCCAGCACTCACCAAGCTGTGCCTGTGGGAAACTGAAGCCACGCCCCCAGCAGTCCTAGGACGTGGCCTGGAAAGATTACTGTCCCATTTTACAGATGAGGGCGTTGAAGTTCAGCGATATTGTCAACGTACAAAGTCACACAGCAAATGGGCAGCTGGAAACAGGCCAAAGCGAGACCTCGGAGCCCCGCCAGGTGCTCTGCTCCCTAGGAATGGGGTTCTTTGGTCATTTGGTTGTTGGGATACAGGGCTTGACTTCCAGGGTCCTGCTTAACATGGATCACAGTCGGATTCAAAGAAGAACTTCCCAAAAGAAAGGGTGATTGATCATTATGATGAGCAAACCAGATGATTTCCCCTGCCATGGAGAATGCTCATCTCAGGCTAGGGGGCTGGACAACATGACCTCCCTAAGCCCCTTCAGCACAAGAAGGCTACGATTCCCAGAGTGCCAGGGAAATGGATGCCCATCAGCCTAAATGGAGCCACCTCAACCTACTTGTCTTCCTTGCAGCACATAGCAAGACATGAGTCATAGAAGGTGCGGGGAAAATTTACTGTATTATCAATATTTAATATCTCCAGGGAGGTGACATCAGCAAAATTGCCTGACCTAGCCCAGCCATCTAGATGGACAGTGGGACAGGCCCTTCATCTCCCAAGACACCCTATCCTCCCCACATGGGGGACAGGTAAAATTTATGGGCTCCTGGAAGTGAAGGGTGGCATGTTCCTCCAGCACTATGTGTGCTGGGGCCAGGGCCTCATTCACTGGGATGGAAACTTGGGGTCTCTGGCTGTTCTGAAATGCCAGCGAAGGATGAGATGCTTGGAGGTGCTGTGTGATGCCCTGCACCAGGATCATAGACTATGCTGCTGTGAATCACCCAGCACATGTACCCAGGGCACTGGTGTCACCAAAGCCTGAGAAAAGCTTCGCAGGTGGCTGAAGACATAGAATAAGGCAGAGTTAACGCCTCATGGCCACGTTCATGCCAGTTTCGCCCAGCCACACTGTTCCTCTTCATCAGCCAAATAAGTGAAACTCTGGGCCTCAGCTCCCACCTCTGTAAAATGGGTATGGTCTCTGCCTGACTGGCTTATTGCGAATATGGAAATGTGGTTCCATTTGATATATGCCTGGCCCAGGCTGGCCCAAGAGGGGTCCAATTCACCCATGGTCTCAGCCCCCTCCATCCTGCCCCAGGGGAGAAGGGGAGGGCCCAAGGCATGATGGCAGCAGGCAGACTTTGGAGGGCCAGAATGTACAAGAAAGGGCAGCGCTGTGAACCAGCCTGCATGCTGTTTCTGGCTCCGGTGCCTCTCATTTAACCCCCGTTATTCATAGCTAGGGAGAGGAAGGCTCTGAGAGACTGAATGATGCATCTGACTGACATGCGGTAGAGCTGAAATCTGAAACTACTGGCTCTTTCTTGCATCTTTAAAGTGCCCTAGGTCTGGGTGACGTGGGGAAACTGAGGCAGTGGGAGAGGCAGTCCAAAGCTATACAGGCTGATCTCAGGGAACATCCCAGAAACCAGAGTCTCTGTCCGAGAGAGGATTCTCCTCCCATGAGCTCTGGTCCTGCCTGGTGTGTGGTATTCTCTGTCCAGTCTGACCAGTGCACCATGGTTCCTCCAGTAGGAGAAAGATCTCCCGCCCTGGCCTTCAGGACTCCACCTGGGGTTCCATGGGGCCCTTAAGTCCTGAAATACAGGAAGTACTGAGGTGCCCAAGAAGTGGTTGCTGCCTCTCTTGGGGGCCCCAAAAAGAACATTCCCAGATGGTGTTTCAACAGCAAGAAGAAACTTGGTTCTGGTTGGATGGCAGATTCGAGGCAAGTTTCTTCTACTTTCTGGGCCTCAATTTTTCCATCCCTAAAGAGAAGGGCTGGGCTGGATTATCCCTATGTCACAAGCTTTCCTGGTGAGCGCAGCATGGTCTCAGCCCACAGGGAGGTCCATCCAGGGGCAGAGATTCCCAAATAAACTGGTGGTGACAGCGCTGCATGAAACAAGCTAGGCACAAGTGGTACTCAGGGTGCTGGGGACATCCACATCTATTTGAGGGGTGCCCAGCCCAGCCTGCAGGGCCAAGTGAGGCCCACAGGGCAGGGCACCTGCTGTAGGAGAAGATGTGGAGTTTTGGAGCATGGGTATGACTCAGCCAGACAAGGAGGGGACAGCGGAAAAGGAGCTGGCCAGGGAGCAGCCGGGGACATAGAGGGTGCTGTCTGGGATAGTGGGGATCCCCACTAGTTCTGGGCCCCAAGGTGAGAGGACCAGTTGACACTGGAGGTGGCCAGAAGTGAATTTCAAGGTGATAGAAATAGCAGACAAGGGGCTGCAGATTAAGTTCTAGAGTGAGGAGTTGGTGGCTTGAACCCATCCCACTTGAGGGCAGGAAGGGTCACATTGGGCAAAGGTAGGCGCGGGATCCCAGCCGTGTGGTGAAGAGGCATTTACTTTCCTAGGACTGCCACAACAAACTATTACCAACGAGTGACTTAAAACAACAAGAGCTTATTTCCCACAGTTCTAGAGGCCAGAAGTCCAAAATCAAGGTGTCAGGAAGGTCATGCTCTCTCCAAAGACTCCAAGGGAGCCTCCTTCCTTGCCTCCTCCAGCTTCTGGTGGTGGCTGTCATCCCGAGGGTTCCTTGGCTTGCAGATGAGTCACTTAGCCCCACCCCCATCATCACATGGCATTCCCCCTGTGTCGCTGGGCTCTGTCCAAATCTCCTTTCCTACAAGGACATTAGTCAGTGGATTACAACACCCCCCCTCTTAACTGGATTATATCTGCAAAGCCCCTATTTCCCCATGAGTTAATGTTCACATGTTCCAGAGGAGACACGAATTTTAAGGGGACACTGTTGGGCCTGGTAGAAGAGGGCAGGCAGCAACAAGGGAGCCAGGCAGGGCTGGCCTGACTTGAGCCTGTTGGAGAAGCATCATCCTCCTATGGAGACTGGGGGCTGCTGGTTTCCGACAATGCTTGCAGGATCGGCTGGGGTGATGGGTTGGAGCCACTCCTTGGAGCTATGTTGGACCCCTGCGTAAGAGGATCAGTTGGTGACGCTGGAGGTGGTCAGAAGTGAAGTTCAAGGTGACAGAACTCCCATCTGTCTGCCACTTAAAACAATAAGCTTGCCCCTCCATGTGGCTCCTGGTCAGTGTAGGAAAATCTGAGTTGTAGGCCACGTGAACCAGAGAAGGGTGAGATTCCCCCTGCAGAGCAGACAGTGCTGGGCAAATCCAGGATCCAGGAACTCTAGTTCTAATCCTGGCTCTTGCCTGCTTTCCTGTGTCACCCTGGGGAAGTGGATTTCCCTCTCTGAGACTACCCTTCCCCATGTGAGTCACAAGGGCTGGACCTAACTAACCTCCAAGGCCCTTACACGAGTGAAAAGTTACATTTTAAACCTGGTGCTCCCCAGGATAAGGGAGTCAATCCCAAGGAGGCTGGGGTCTCTCCTGAGCCTGGCCCCTGGGGATGACCACTCACTCTGGAAAAAGCTGGCCACTAGCCCTTGTCATGGGTAGAAAAATGCCCCTCCCACCCCACCAGCACCAACACACAGCCAAGCTCACTGTTTCATTTTTAGAGAGAAATCAGGGCTTTCGGTGCAGCTGAGTGACATAGACAAGGGGCGAGGGGACATGAAAGGGAGCAGGCAGGGACAGAAATTACACTTCTCCTAGCAACCTGGCTCTGCAGCTCCTGGGCCTGGGGCCACGTGAGACATGCCATTCCCAATCAACGGGATGTTAAATATACCCAGGCTCAGCCTGCCCCACGCTGAGCCCCGCCTGGGGCAGCGCAGGGAGCCATGTGATGGCGGTGACACTCTGCAACACTCCACATTCATGTCCCCGCTCCCAGGGCCCCACTCGGTCCGCAGGAGGCTAGAGCAGCCCTGCCCTCTGCCTTAAGCATGGCTCAGCTCCAGCCTCCACTTGGAGTGGTATGCCCCGCCCTGCGCTGGCCAGCTCGGAGGTCTGCAGGCAGCCTGTGGGGCAGGGCCAGTTGGACAAGCTCTCTAAGCCAGAAGCTCCTCAAGGTTACATGGAAGCAAAAGTGTGCACACACTCTCACACGCATACACACACACACACACACACAGGGTCATGTGTATCCTCCACATTTACCTATACACAGACACACCCACCTACCCACAGTTGTCACACTCACACGTGTCCCATGACCCCCCACGACCAGTCCCTAGATCAGCGTAGGCATGCTTCAACGCGGCTCCAAGTGTGTGCCCAGGAGGATGCGGGGCTCATTCTGCCCACCCTGCTGCTGGGAGAGGAGCTGGTACAGGCTTGGCCCCTCTTTGCTTGGGAAATGTGTGTAGCCAGGCAGCTTCTGAGAGGCGGTTGCTCAGCCCTTCCCCGCCACTGCCCCATGTGGGGCACACCAGCAAACCCGACCCAGCCTCCGATGCCACCCTGTCTTAATTTGGGTATCTATATAAGCAGCCTGGGACAAGAATTTGGGTGCCAGTGGTTTGAGAGGGGATCCCAGGAGACTCACTGGGGAGTGAGGCATCAGGCATGGAGGGAGAGGCAATAAGGATGTGTTCACCAGTGTATCCCACTGGGGGCAACCAGAGTGCAATCCTACTTGGAATATTCTGGAAAACTGAATAGGACACACCTTAAAACCACTCCTCTGTATAGAGTATACCTAGAATTTACCTTCCCACATGGGTTCTGGGGACAAAGGAGGTCTTTACAGGGTCCTTTGGGAGTGGGACATTGCCCCCAGCTCAGTGGCCAGCATGGCCCTCATCCTGTGTACCTGCGCCCATGAACACCTCCTCTGCTCGGCTGCCAGGAGGGGTATCTCTGAGGCTGCTGCCCATCCGGGCCACCATCCATCTCTCTGTGGGCATTTCCCAAGAATACCTGGTATTTGCCTGTCCATTCTCATTCCTCATTGCTTGAGGATTGCCCAGCCCCTGGAACATCTGTCCTACCCACCTGGAGGGCCAGGCTGCTCCCTTAGCTAGAGGACAGAGGTGGGAACCGTGGCCAGGGCAGCAGGTGATGGCTGGAGTGACTGAGGGGAGCCATCCCACTGTCCGTTTGTCATGTCCCCACCTTGGCCATGTGTACACACCTGTGCATAAACTGTACACACAGCACACAGTGCACATCTTAGCTGTTCTCCCTGCTCTCCCCACCTAGGTCCTCTGTTCCAGACACCCTGTTCACTGTGTGACCTGGGAAGCAGGGGACCTGGGCCTTCCCTCAGCTCTAGGAGCCCTCCTTCCCCAAAGCTCTCCCTACCACCTCTCCGCTCTCAGGTTTCAGCGCCTGGCTTCGGTCCCATCTATCAGCCGCAACCTCAGGCTTTGGAGCCAGAGACTCTCCAGGAAGACAAAGGGGCGGCTTCGAGGTGGGGGCCTCTGGGGTGCCACTCCAGGTGTGAGGCGATTATCTTGGGGGCCTAATCAAGGTGCCTTGTCCCTAGATCGGTGAGTGAATGACTGCCGCCCCGCTCCTCCCACCTCTTCCCCCATGCTGGCTGCCAGGAAGTGACAGACACCTGCTAGGCCATGGACCCCCTCCTTCCCCTACCTGGGTTCTTTTTGTGCTATCACAAAGGGGAACAAAGCCACAGCCCACCTGGTAAGGGGAGGCCCCAGGGCTCCCTATCTCTCAGCTGTGACCAGACTCTCCCTGGTACAAGTCAGAGAGGGTGGACTGAAACTGCCTGTGAAAGCCGAAAAATGGTATAGAGCAGGGGATACCCATGAAGAGACTGGCACAGGTGGATGGCAGCCCCGATGGGCATCGGCATCAGAAGACTCCTCCTGGCAGCTGCCCAGAGGAAGTGCTCACGGGTGCAGGTGCCCAAGATGAGGACTGTGCTCGTCGCTGAGCTGGGTGCAGTCTCCCCCTCCCAAAGGACCCTGTTAAGATCTTTGTCTCCAGGGTCCTCATGGGTAGCAGAGCCAGAACCATCCCCATCTTCTATAGAAGCAGCTGAGGGGGAAATAAAGCTCAGAAAATCTGAGGGAACAGCCAGAGTCACACCACGCTGGGCCCTGAACCAGGTGCCTGATGCCTGGTGCCTGGCTGGAACGCGGAGGTGTTCCCTCCGCGTTCAGACAGCTGTCTTAATGCCTGAGGCATGTTGCCTTCTGTAGGGCGGGCACATGGAGGGAGCCGGCATGGACTGGCCCAAGCTGTCCATCAGCAGTCTCCTGGTCAGTTGCCTCCCCCTGGGGCCAGTGATATCCAGGCCCTTCCCTCCCTTCCTCCCCGCAGTTTCCAAACTGTCTAAGCCTGCTGCCCAACAGGGCTGTTGACTCCCACATATAATGTGAATGGTGCAGGCGTGTGACACGGTGGCCTGCAACTTTTCGTTGGCGGCTGGGGAGAGGGAAAGAAACAAATGCAGAGAGAGAGAGGGAGGAGAGATCATCTGGGGAACAGTTAAAGACCCTGAGTAAGACAGAAACAGGCTGGGCGCCGTGGCTCACGCCTGTAATCCCAGCACTTTGGGAGGCCGAGGTGGACAGATCATGAGGTCAGGAGATCGAGACCATCCTGGCTAATGGTGAAACCCTGTCTCTACTAAAAATACAAAAAATTAGCTGGGCGTGGTGGCAGGCGCCTGTAGTCCCAGCTACTCAGGGCCTAAGGCAGGAGAATCACTTGAACCCGGGAGATGGTTATAGTGAGCTGAGATCGCGCCACTGCACTCCTGGTGCAGAGCAAGACTCCATCTCAAAAAAAAAAAAAAAAAAAGCAGAGACAGAAACAGAGAGAAGCCATGTTTCTCTGATGGGAAGTGATGATTGCTGGTGAGGCTGGCTTGCTAAGCTCCTCAGTGCCCAGGCCATTAAGATGAGCCATGGCTTCCCCAGGACCATCCTTCAGAGCTGGGGGGCTGCCGAGGGGAGGGAACACATTATTCACAGCTAAAGAAAGACTCATTACTTTGCACCAACCTTTGGCTGGTATTGAATATACCATCGCTTGCCTGTTAACAAATGGCTTCTTGAGGGTTTAATTAACTTCTTAGCACCCTCGGGCAAGCAGCCTGGCCCCTACCACCACTGGGCAAAGGCTGAGTCAGCCATATTGAGGGGCAGGGATGGCCTTCAGGAGAGGCAACACCTGCCCATGTGGAAGGGACAGGGAGGGGCAGTGTCCCTGTCTGACCTTGGCCAATCTACTGTTGTTACAGATGGGAAGACCAAGCCTTAGACAGGAGAAGGTGAGCTGGGTGACTTGCCTGAGGTTACACAGCAAAAGGGAAGTTTAACCAGGCCTAGAATCCAAGCCTTGACAAACAGAAAGGCCATTCTGAAACCTTGGCCATGCTTTCCCTGCCAAGGTCATCAGCTGTGATGAATGCACAGCACAGAGTGATTCTATAATGACGGCCAGATGTCTCTTAGTGATGGAACTAAATTCTAAGAATTGCGTCATTAGGTGATTTTGTCATTGTGTGAACATTATAGAGTGGACTTGCACAAACCTAAATGGTGCAGCCTCCTACATACCTAGGCTATGCCATATTCTCCCAGGCTGCAAACCTGGACAGCAAGTCACTGTGCGGAATACTGCAGGCAATGGTAACACAATGGTAAGAATTTGTATATCTAAAGGTAATGCATGGTGCTGCAATGTTACAACAGCCCTGGGCAATGGGAAGTTCTCAGTGCCCCTGTCATCTTACAGGACCACCATCAAATATGCGGTTTGTCGTTGGCTGAAGTGTCATTATGTGGCACGTGACTATAAAGACTCATGGCAAAGCTGGCCTGAAACTAACTCCTTTCAAATCCTCCTCCTCATCCTCGTCCACCTTTACCAAGCCCCTCCTAAGTGTCAGACGCTGTGCTCAGCCCTTTCATGTGTGATCTCATTCAATCCTCACATGGATCCATCGGGTATTATTACTATCCCTGTTTTTCAGATGAGGAAACTGAGGCTCAGAAAGATTAACTCCCCAAAGGTCACCTTTCCAGAGCCACTAGGCCTCTCTTGAGAAGAATCCACCTCATCAGACCCAATCTTCCCAGTGAAAGGGAAACTGGGGACTTGCCCAAAGTCACTCAGTTCATAAGTGGCTTCAAATTCATGGCTTCTGATCCCATGTTCAGCAAAGGTGCCTTTGACCTCATCACATACCCATCCTCTCTGCTTCACTCCAGGCCTCCTGCCCAACTTAACGTCCTTCCTTTCCCGTGGGGCCCGGCTCCCAGCTTCCTGAGCCACACTAAATACCCCCTTTGTTAAAACTCAGCCCAGACTTGGGAGTCAGAGTCAAGGTTGACTTTCAACAGACCCAGGTTGAAATTGTACTCTGCCGTTTCGTGCTGCGGTTCTTGGACAAGCTGCTCTTCCTAGCAGAGCCTCGATTTCTTCATCTGGCAAATAAAAACGTGCCCCACGGGACATTTGTGAGAATTAAATATGTGCTCTAAGCACTTAGCCCAGCATCTGACCCACCATGGAATGCACTCAATAATTGTATCGTTAGGATAAGGGTTCCACCTGGCTGGGAATCCCCACCTCCCTTCTACACCCAGCTATGGCAGTGCCCCTCCTCAGGAGGGTCTGCCCAACACCTCTCCCAGTTAGAACTGGACAGAGAAGCTCTGGAGGACACTGAGGCTGGAACAGAGCCCTCTCCATCCAGGGGATGTACGAGAGCCGCCTCTCGGGCTGCAGGCTAATTAATTGTGCCTGGCTGACAGCGAAGAGGGGCTGTGCTTTTTGCCGGCAAGTCCAGAGCAATGATGGAATAATGGGCTCTAATGCACTGGGCTTCTCCGGGGACCTGTCTTTCATCCCCAACAAAACTAATTAATGATAGCAATAAATAAACCAATCCAGCCCCCACTGCCCAGGGCAGCCAGGGCTCCCAGAGAAAAGCCTGTTGCTGGCTAGGGCAGGGTGTGCAGTGGCCCAGGGTCTTCTGCATGGTTTGGGGTGGGGTAAGGGCCTTATGATATCAGGTGGGCTGGGGTAGGAGAAATCAGGTCCAAAGATCCACTTGATCGCAGGCTGAAAACTTGGAAGCTGTGAATTCTAATTTCAGAGAAGCTGCCATGCTGCCGTGTGACCTTGCCAGGTCATTCCACATATTTGAGCTTGGGGAAGTCAACCTCATTGAGATAAAACACGTGTAGCCTATAAGCCAGGAGGGGTCACCTTTCCTGATATGGCTTAGAAAGCAGGTAACGCCAGCACATCTCAGGGAGGAGATCTCATCCGTGGGCCTCCAGTCAGTGAATGCTGAAACGCAAAAGCACTCTGGCCGGTGGTTCTCAGCTTTAGCCCACATCAGAATTCCCCAGAGGATGTGATGGAACCCAGACAATGGGCCCTGTCCCCAGAGTTTCAGAGTCAGTGGAGCCTGAGAAGTTACCTTTCCAACAAGTTTCCAGGGCTTGCTGCAGTGGCTGGTGGGGGACCCCACTCTGAGAACCACTGCCCTCGACCAAGTGTCAAAGACCTGGGTTCTCATCACATCCCACTTCCAGCTGCCTTGGGGGCCCTTGCTTCCCCACTCGGAACCTCAGTTTCTCCATTGGTGAGCTAGAGAGTGTACATGTGCAGAGGCGCAGGACTGTGTCAGGAGCAGGACTCTTTATGACTAGGGTTCTGCTCTACCCTTTGAGGCAGCTTAACACAGCCCATTTAAAATCAGGCCACTTTATGGGATCTCTGTCCTCTTGGCCAAACTGGTTCAAAGCAGAAGGACAACAGAGATCACAACAAGACAGGCATTGTTCAGGAACCCCTGAGCTCCATTTATAGAGAACCACCCATGCCCAGGAGATGGCAGCCCCTATAGGCAAATCCTTGCCCCTGAGTGCACCCTACCCAGTGGTTCCCACCTCTTCCACCTTTCCTTGCACACCTCCACTGACAAGGAGCTCCCTCCCTCCCATGGCAGGGTACCCCATTCCAAGGTCATAAGAGACCTTGTGGGGCTTTTGTTCATTTTTAATGGAAGTTCAAAATCTGAGTCCCTGTGATAGACTCCCTTGGCCACCTCTGTCCTGGGCTTCAGTGTCCTCAAACATTCCTTTCAGCCTTGACATTAAACACCTGGATTAGGATTGGTATAAGGGATGCCTTCCTGCAGGACCACCATAGGAAAAGCCAAACCAGCCCTGCCCAGCCTGTGCCAGCTGTCCTCTAGACAGGGAAGCAGTTCTGAGATCACCTGTGAGCAAATGGGATCCAGGGTTGGCCTGGGGTGCAATTCCCAGTGGTTTATAATCCTAGCTCTCTGAGTGAGTCAGCCGGACATGAAGTGTATATCTATAGATCTGTATCTGGACCCTGTTCACAGGGGTCAGAACTGAGTTCAACAGGCCAAGGTAGGTCTTTGGGATGTGTCATTTGAAAGGCTGCCAGGTGACTCTAATGTGGAGCCAGGGAGGCGCTCCTGCTCCTAGGAACCTGGACCTCCCCCAGGCCTGGGGAGAGGAGAGGGGACTTCTTGTTATGCTCCACCCACTGCCGTGTCCCAGGAGGGGGTGGCAGCTCCCAAGTAGGTGGCTAGATGCTTTCGTGTGAACTTAGAACAGGAGGCTGGGAAACGACCCTCTCACCAGCAATGATCGAGGCACTTGGTGCTACAAAGCAACCTGGGGGAAAGGCTAAGGGCTCTTGGCAGGGCCGGAGCTGACAAAAGGAGCCCCATGCTCAGATGGGGAAACTCTGAATCCACAAAAGGCCACCGCTTCTAGGAAGCCTCCTGAGCCCTAGTCACAGAGATCTTGCCCCCTGTGCTCCTCCAGCCCTGACTGAGAGTGTGGTAACATAACAGATGGGGAACAGCTCTGATTAGACAATGTTCTGCTCAAAAACCTTCTGTAGCTCCTCCAAGCCCTCAAGATAGAGTCCCATTGCCTTAGCCAGGTGGTCAAGGCTCCCCCAAGAGTTGGCCACCTCCTAGCAGTCACCTGCCACTCTCCTTTACATAGGTGGAAAGAACCTGGCAGCTCTGGGCCTACACTGACCCAGGTGCCCAATAGAGTTGTTATGTGAACTTAATAGTGTGGAGGATGTAAAATGCCTGGCACAGCTCATGATGCCCAGAAAGTCCTTTAGAAAGTGACAGCTATGGGCCAGGCTCAGTGGCTCACACCTAGACTCCCAGCATTTTGGGAGGCCGAGATGGGCGAATCGCCTAAGATCAGGAGTTCAAGACCAGCCTGACCAACATGGTGAAACTCCGTCTCTACATAAATACAAAAATTAGCTGGGCATGATAGCGGGTGCCTGTAAGCCCAGCTACTCAGGAGGCTGAGGCGTGAGAATCGCTTGAACCCAGGAGGCGGAGGTTGCAGTGAGCTGAGATTGAGCTGTTGTACTCCAGCCTGGGGGCAGATCCAGACTCTGTCTCAAAACAAAACAAAAGAAGTGACAGCTACCATCATCATCATCACCATTATTATCATCAGCAGCATTATCCTCATTACTACCATTGTCATTATCGCATCACCACCGTCACGATCATCACCATCAACATCGTTAGCAGCAGCAGCAGCATCTTCTACATCAGTATCACCATCATCATCACCACCACCACTTTATCATCATCATCACCACCACCACCATCACCACCATCATCTTCATCACCACCTTCACCGTTACCATCATCTTCATCACCGCCACCTTCACCGTTATCATCATCTTCATCACCACCACCTTCACCGTTATCATCTTCATCACCACCACCTTCACCGTTATCATCTTCATCACCACC